>NC_044248.1:32119002-32462335 GCF_003957555.1 Calypte anna | reverse complement strand
CCCAAATAATATATTAATAGCCAATTCTAGGTAGGTACCCTCATTACATATATATAATGTTTTGAATACTGCAGCTTATTTCAAAGGCCTCTTCATAAAATAATGAAACAAAAAGCAAACCTTTTAAAATGGGATCTAGATGAGCTATGTAGGAATCAATTAATGCCTAAGGATATTCTGTCATATTTCAATGTAGGAAAGTATAATTTAAAAGTGCTGCAAGTAGAAAAACAAAAGGAATTGCAAATGTCTGTGTGACTTAAGTTTCCTTCCTTTGTTACTATGGCTACAATATAAAATTACCAAAAGAAAGGATTGTTTTGGTATGGTATGAAAGATTTGGCACACTAATTTGTATTCTCTTTTTATTATTCTGGTAGCCACCTAATCTCGAGCCATTTCATCTGAATCACTTAACCTGGAATACTTATTAGCATTGTTTTGCAACTATATAACAACCCTTTCTTACATATTTCAAAGAGGTTCTTTTTTTAAAAATATAGACAATTAACATATATTTGAAGTCTAGACTTCCCCCTTTTAAAAAAACACTCCAGACAGCCATTTATTATCAACTTTCACAAGTATATTATGTTTCCTTTGATATATAAACATTTATGTGATTTTTTTTATGTTTTTTGACCACACAAAACTATGTGTATCTGAACATAAGTTTCCTCTATCCAGAAAGTGGGTCTTTTAAACTACAACACGTTTCTTACAATTTTAATTATGCATTTTTATCATAATTTACAAACATGGTAAAATTATTTTTTAAGCCACTGTCTACTGTGTGCTCGAAAACTGACACACTTCATTTTTCATCTAAACACCTCTATTTGTCCTATTTTGTAACTGAAGTTTGCAAGATGTACATACAGAACCAACGTAAAAGCATGAAAAGCTTTACAAAACAAAAACAATAGGGAGGAAGCAGTAAAATGCTTTTCTTGGGCATGGTTATATAGTGACAAAAAACACCAAATGAAAAAATCAAGAGGGGAGTTTTTCCTATGCATTCAGCACTGAGCTTGGGCTCAGATTTTGCCTCTGTCAGAGATAAGGGACAAGCTATCTGATCTCCATTCTGCCTGAAGTTGTAGTTCCTAAAGGTGATCCCAGCCCCGTCATCCTCCCTGCCCCAGCTCTGACCCTGCCTCAGCTGTTTCCAGGTGAAAAATAATATGAAAAGGTTTTGTTCTTCCCTCCCTGCTTTTCAGGTTAGTTTTCTGTTGCTTTAGGGCACTGAAACAGCGCAAAGAAAAGCTGGAGTGAGAATTAGAACTCATGTGAAGAGAGGATGGATGTTTTGCCAGGAAAGACCGACAGGAGCAGCAAGAGCCCCAAGTCAGACTCGGTTACCCTGCCTGAGACAGCACCTTCAGGCTCTCTGCCTTTAACATTGGCTCAGTGTTGAATCCTTTCTCTCCTCCTTACTTATCCTAATCTTCGACCTGTGGTGTTTAATTTTTTTATCAGTGAGTGATCTTAGGTTAGGCTTTAAAATATTTGTGGACACACTAGCGATACATAAAGACCAAATGCTAAAAAGCACTGAAAGAATTACGAGGCAGCAAAAGGAGGCAACAAATGGGTTTCTGCCAATAATGTGTTAAAATTAAAGGCTGCTGGGAATATGTTTCAGCAGCTACACAGGAGTATGATAAATATTTGAAAGCACTGGAGGACAGTTATACTCTTGCTCTTCAGCATGGCTATCAATAGTATTTTTTATAGATGCATTACCAGCACAATCTCCAATGACAAAGCACCCACAGTGATTTGCTAAAAAACCCTACTGAGCCAGGGACCGAACTAGGGGTCACCAATACTTGGCCATATTTTCACCACAAAGTGATTTGTTTGCTGTTATGTCTGCTCTGGAAAGAATAATTTTCTCCAGAAATGGTAAATTGGACAAAGTTTATCCAGTCCACTGTGCTTACTATTTGAGCAGTTATATTTGGCTGTGCCTAGGTGACATTTACATTTATTTCCAAAGCAAAGGAAAAATTGAGCATCTGACTGGAAGAACAGCCAAACTTTCTTTAATAAGTTAAGGGTTACAAAAGTTTTGTAGGGGAAAGAACTGGAAAATATTTAAATCTGATCAAAACTGCACTGGTTCCCAAGAAATAAGGGGGCAGAAAATACTCATATTTCCCCTTTTGCAAACTGCTTGGGGACACCAGGCATGAGGCAGGACAGTGTGTCCTGCAGAATGACAGCTTTTTAACACAGAATGGATAGGTGATTTCTAGGAATTACCTAGAAATCCCAAGACCCATGGGCATGGAGGTGCATAGTATGAGTGATGTGGAAATAGCTCTTACCAATGCTGCTCCACCTTGCAGAGCTCACTGAAATATCTCAACAGCAAGGAGGCACACCTCACTTTTCTGCTTGGGTGGACAAGGCAAGGATCTGTGTGAAAGAGCAGATAACACAGGAGTCTGGGTATCTTCCAGTAAGCAGCATGAGCCAGATGAGCTTCCTCACAGCAGTGGTCCTTACAAAGAGCAATGCTTTGTGTAAAAAAATTATCTGAATATACATTTTTTAAGTAACCTTCTTCAAAAGCTCACATAAGCAGCTCAGATATACAAGAGGTCTCATCGAGGAGTACTCATGGATGTGAAACTGAGCACATCTGGAAGGCTTTGCAAAGGAAAGCTCTTGGTGCATGAGTGCAATGTGCCAGTGACAATGACCTGCTTGACAGTGAAGGTCTTGAAGAAACTCAGGTCAGAAATGAGCATTAGGAACATTCCACTGGGGAGAGGAGTGGGGTTTAAATACCAAACTACCCAGGTGCTGCCACCACATGGGCAGCAGTCCCTGCAAAACAAGAGTTCCCACAATGTTATAGTGAGAACTGGGGGAAGGGGACATGGGTGGCAAAAACATGGAAGCATAGGAGAAATTACTATATTTTTTTTTTTTTAAACAGCAATGACCTCATAAGAAAGGTTGCTTTTTTATTCTTTCACACTTAGCTAGCAACTAACACAGAAAAAAAGGCAGCACTTGACACAAAAGGCAGATATTTGGCAGCTACCACTGTAGCTTTAGTCACCTGGCATGTGGACTGAAATATCTGGAGAGAAGGATAGAGCAGACAACCTTGAAAATATATTCTTCTGTTAATAATGATTTTACAGAATCAACATAGCTGCAAAAATTCTGCAATATGAAGGGGCTCACCAAAGCTCAGACATAATCCTTGCAAGTCATTTCAGTGACTTGCAAAATAACAACACTATCACCACCCTGAAACAAATAATTCTAATAACTTTCAATGTAGAAAACAGTTGAAAAATCCAAGGATTTTATTACTTAATTGATGACATATCAGACCTTAAGGGAAAGTGAGTTGAGTTCCTTCAAAAACCAAACATTCAGTCTTAATTTAATCCTATTGTTGGCATGAAATGGTACACAAGAACAAACTGTTCACCAGTTATAACAATAACTGTTATGGACCACTAATTATATCCCATATTGATGTTCACAAGATCAGAAATTCATGAAACTGCAGTCCCTGTACTTCCCATTCAATTTCTGCAGACCCCTGTAAATCTGCAGATAGAACTTTGGAGGAAGTTTTCATAATCAATGTCTGCAGTTCATGGTTATGAATGAGTCAGATATTCTACTAAGTCTTTGGTGGAGGTGGGATTGTCAATGTCTGGGTTGCATATTGAAATATTACCGGCTAAAGAAATGAGTTGTCTCTGGTGTAATTTCTTTTATAGGAAAAAGGCATTGGCATGGCACTGACATATCATGTAGGCACAGCAGAATCTAATCATAACTCAGAATTTTTCACTCCTGAAGCTAGACTTCTTATAACTAGGTTTTTCTCTTCTCTTCTCTAAGAGTAATTTCTCCTAAGGAGAGAAAAAAATAAGTATGTGAAGGAAGAGAAAAAAAAAATCCATCATAAATTCCTATCAAACTCTTGTTTACTAATAGAGTTTTCAGACCACTCGATCTATAATAATCCCAATCTCTTCACAATGTAATTGAATGAGCATGGACTCATTCTAGAAAAAAAAGTAATTTTCCTGCATCTTACAATAGGTAAGTAATAGCTTATCTACTACAGTAGATAAGTAACATTTCCATTTTAAATAGTGAAACACATTAGATATATTAATATGGTAAATAAATGTTTCATGCCAATAAATCAAATATAAATACTAAACTCTTTATTTCATTATCACAATTACCCCATTCATTATGTGCATGATCTTAAGTACTGCTCTATTCTGATTCCTTACTAGAGGAATTTCAGTTCTTTGGACATAAAATTGAGTGAAAAACACTAATTCCAAACTCAATGCAAACAACATTCATATGCATGCTTACCTGAATAATTTATTCAGCTGTTAATTTACTGAATGTCTCATAAATTTCTAAATGTTCACTGTATATCAACTATCAAAATATAATATACATACATAAAATTTGTCCTATGTATTTTATGGTCATTTGAGCTATCACTTGCCTTAAGTTACTCTCAATCTTTGCTGCCCCCCTAAACTCATTATTTTCCCTTCAAAATAGGCAAACAAGTAAATAGAAAGAAAATCTGACATATGCATTATTCACTCAGCTTGCCGTGTTATTTTTTCATTTAAATGGTTCACTGTAATTTGCACTTCAGTGCATCTCAAGGTTATAGCACCTAGTCAGAGAAAATACAGTTCTTATGAACTATTTCTTTCCCAAACTTTCCATTAATGTCTTCCTTCACCTGAAACAGTGTCTAGATTTTATCTTTTTAGTCTGATTACCTATAAATATCCTAAAATGCAGACAGATGAGCATTCAGTCTTAAGAAATCTGACAGTATAAAGTTTGGAAAGAGCAATTATACAATACATCAATGACTCAGTCTCTGAGGCCTGATTTTAAGTAGCTGGAAGGGTACCAATATTACTGTACTTGTTCATAAAATGAATACATTGATTGAAAACACTACATGACCTTCCAGCTTTAGTACATGTGAAATGAAGAATTTATATAGGTAAGTACTGTTGCCTGAAATTTCAGGGCTGTAATATTAGCAGTGGATAAAAAAGGAGCGAGCAGAAATGTCCATGGAAGTGTACTTGCATATTATTTATAGCACACTTTCATTATTCAGTTAAATGCATCTGTACACATAAATAGCAAGAGAAGTGCATTATGGAATAATGAATACTGGATTTGCTAAGTTGAACAAACATGAGTGCCATGCAGTGAGCCAAAGATGGCTTCATGTACAGCTCACAAATTATTCGCTGTCTGGCCCTAATTAAATTCAGCCAACTCTCACAGCTTGGAAATGAAGGCCTGAAGACTTCCCAGTGTCAGGCCAATCATCTGAATATCTTGTCCCTCTTCTCACAGCCAAAGTTTAAAAGACTCATATTTATAGCTCAGTAATCCCCGAGACATCTCTTGGAGTAACTGCTAAAAATGGGAACTCTGGGAACTAAAAGCATCATGAAAGGACACCACCAGTCCCCTTCTTTGTACAAACTTAACCATATGATGTTAACCACTTGTTTCAGTTATAAAAAGCAAAATTCTCACTGAAGAGAATAGCTTGCTTTAGACTTCCTTAGGACAACAACTTGTTACACTGTCACTCAATATTGCCTTCAACATCAGTACCTTCTGCTTGTCTTCTACTAGTGTTGTCACCAAAGCCACAGAATATTTTTACATACATTAAACAGCATCCAGACAGCTCCTCTGTCCTATTGCCTCGTCTTGCCCACCTGATCCACCTGATCCCAGGTGGATGCTTGAGTTACTTCAAGGAGTTACCTAAAAGTTGTAGAAGAGTTACAACTACAGTTCTTGTGAAATAAAGATCTTAAATGCACAGGTTCTTAACATAAATTTCATATATTAACTATATAGACCCATACAAGCACAATAAAACATGTCTGTCCTGATCTTCCTGATGGTATTTGTGAGATGCCTGAGGTTTTTCCACATTTTCTGTGAGGATTCAGACTTTCTTTTCCTTAAAATAGATTTTCTCCTCTATTTTTTTCAGTACTGTAGGTACTTTTAAAAAAATACAAGGGAATTGAATTATTCAGGTTGGCCTCTTTCCTGTAATGCCAAGTAAAGCCATTACTGAATGCCTTCTATGATGTTCTGCTACTACTTTCAGACAAAATGAGATACTTCTACCAAGTGACTGATTCAAAACATAATGTGTTAAAGATGTACACAGGGCTAATACAGGGGGGTTGCTTTTACACATAGTGAAATTCTTTGTGGGTGAAAATTTACACAATCCTTTCAGCAAAGTGGAGTGCCATGATTTACACAAGAAAGAGAGCTCACAGATTGCACTGACTGAAAGCCAAAAATAAAAATAATAAAAAAATGAAACAAAACAAAAAACCCCACCATGGTTCACGTCACATATTTGTGAGATGGATATGAAGATGTAATCCACAGGAGGCTTTTGCACCCTTTTTCCAGAATTCTAAGAAAAGGATATCAAATTGATTTTCTTTTCCAAGACAATGACAACTGCAAAAAAATGAAATTAGACTGAGGTCCTGCCTTTAATATGATTTAAAGTCCGTAGATTTAAAGACATAGACTTTAAAGCCTCTAGAGATTTACATGACAAATCTTTAAAGCATGATATAGATGTATCAGGTGAGGTCCAGCTGCAATATGATCAGAGCTGCTCCATCTCATTTCTGAGCTAAGCAGCTGAAAGCTGGCAGTCGTTACCTCTTGTGAAGCACTCTGTAAATGTGCTCAGCCTTCATCTCCCATAAGCTGTGGTGTCTTCTCACAGTCTTTGACACACTGAGTTTGGGTTCCTAAATGCACGGGCTATGCAGAATTTCAGTTCTTGGTTACAAGAGAGCAACCCACACAAAAGCAACAGGGAAAGTGTCAGAGGCTCAGGTGCTTCCCCAGCACAGGCCAGAGGGGCAGAGCGGAGCTCTGGTTCCTCTGCTCTTCAGGAGGCTCAGCCTGGCAGAAGTGATTTCAGAAAGGGCTAAAAGCAAAGGTCCAAATCCAGGACTGGCGTCAGCCCTGACAAATGTCACCAGGGTAGCTCTTGCTTTACCCTGTAGCCCACGAGTTTTTTCTTTAATGGACTGGGAATATAGATTCAGCTGAAATAGCAGAATGCAACTATACCCTGTTCTTGCCATTAGCCTGGGAATTTCAAGCAGCAGAGAAGCAGGTAGATAAGGAAGCTGAAACCATTCATGCTTGGAAAGACACAGTATCAAGGCTTTTATGATTTGCTTGAATGACCTGCCATGGGGCCAAAAGAATTTTAAAATAATATAGGCACGTAGCCACCCTGTTCCTAGCTAATAACCACTACTTCTGGCCATAAAAGCTCAGATACAGTATCACATTAATGCAGTTCCACTCTTGAGACCGCAGCTAGTGATTGCACTGACATCATATGGGCCAGCAAGGTGCTGCATCAGATCTACGAGGCCTTTTTCCACCATTCTCCACCATGAAATGGATGGTTAATATCAGGTGACTAACTCTGAGGACCCATTTGTGGATGTGGCCTTAAAAAACTTTTGAAAGCAGTCTGGTTCAGTTCAGCCTTTGGAATTTATCGTTCATGAGCTTCCCAGTGCAGATGTTATCCACATCATTTAAACAAGAGAAAAAAATACGTGACTGGTACCATATTAACTTACCAGACTCACTTGATTATTCTTGAAATTTCTACTTTTCTTATAATTTTGTGAAATAACCCAGAAATATTGTTATATATATATATATATAAGATGTGTGCATGTGTCTGTTTGACAAGGAGTTCCAGGCAAAACATGGAAAGGGAGTGGAGGGGGAAACATCTCCCAAGAAAAAAAAAAAAAAAGAAAAAGCACCCATCTGAAAATATAAACCACCTTTAAGAAGTTTCCTCTGCAAGGAGTTTGTGATAGTCTCTCTCCAGACAGTCTGTAGCCTATAAAAGGATTGGAAATCCCTATAATTAATACTATGGGGGAATTTATTATGCCAGAAGAATTAAGTGTCTGTCAACACTTCCATTATAAAATCTTGGGTTTAAGGCTTCATAACTTGTCTCTCAATACTGCACACCCAACTTTATTTTTTAATAAGTCAGAATATTGCTACACAACATAACATTCTTGCAAAGATATTGATTTTAACGAATAAAATTATTAATTAACAAAAACTAAATTACTGCTGTATTACAGAATGATTTATTATTGCAAAAGTACAGTTGCATTTTAAAACACTGAACAATGGTCTGGGGGTTTTTTGTTTGTTTTGTTTCCTTTCATAATTTAATGGGCCACCTCTCTGATTCTGTCTGTGGAAGAACACCAAGTTACTTTTCAGTTGTGGGTTTTGAGGTTTTTTTTTTTCCAAAGCTATGTCTGTTAGAAACCTAGGATTTGGTCTCATTTTGGAAAGTGAGATTTTGCAATTAGAATGAGGAATGAAGGTGTAAACAGTCCTTATACATCTGGAGAAGCAGATGAAATGGCATAAACAGTAGGAGAGCTGATGTAGCCTCCTGTCTTTGTTCTACCTGACACGCTCTCTATTCACTATGATAACAGCAAATTTGATTCTGCACAGAAATAAAGCAATCTTCAAAGCATCTGAGTTAATACTTGCTGGATTTATAGATTTATATGGGAAATCCTAGCTTCAAAGGAGAGGAGAAATCAGGTGCTGTATGAGCTATAAAATCCGTGGTATTTAGACTATAGGTACAGAGCAGCTTTCCTGTTGTCACTGAGTCTAAGTGTAAAATATACTGCACTAAAAGCTTCTATATTTGAGACTGTACTTTCCATGTCATTTTTATTCTTTACCACTCCTTTTGTTAATATTTACATGCTTTTGTTTTCATTAAACTATCAACATGATAGGAATGACAGCAGAGAAAATTACTAAAAATATTGAATGCACAATGTACATTACACACAAGAATACATGGTAATCTTGTAAATCCTTGTAATCTTGAAATGTCACACTAGTCCTGCTGATTTGGGAAAGAAGTTGCACTAATCAAGATGTGTTAAAAATAACCCCAATCAAGACTAAAAAGTATTAAATTTCTGGTTTTATGCATGCTTGGGCTATTATGAGAAAGTAGAAAATTCAACATTATGAATGCTTTATGCATCATCCCACGACTCTGTGGAATAATTACCTGGGTAAATCACAGCCCTCCCTTCATGTGGCAATGCAATCGCATGCCAGTAACTTCTGCAATTTCATTTCTTTCTCATTTTGTATATGCTTGGTTTCATCTACATGGTATCATTCCAAGCCTCCTTATAATAAACGGAGTATTTAAAATTACACTTTGCGTACCTTATTCAGAATTCAAAGTACCTTGTAAAAAGAAGGTATTATCACCTACATCCAATAGAGTAAATTAAAGAAAGGGAGAGTGACTTGCTCAGCATTGTATCAGGCATCAGCAGCAGTGCTAGGAATAAAATGTTGATTTCTAGTCTGATAGGTTAGCAGCTTGAAGGAAGGGAGGGAGGAGGAGATGTTATGTTAACCCTGCTCTAGAAGCACAGTATTTGCCTATAATATCACAGAGTCTGTAGTTCAGAACTGCTGTCTCAATTTCTGTTTTCTTTTAATGCATGAAATCCTTAGTATTCTAGTCTGGAAAAGAGAGGAGAAGCTTTCCAATGTAAACTGAAAGAGAAATTCATTACTATACAATCTGTCATTTCATTGAAGTTGTGTCAGGACAATCACAAGTTACAAAATATGCACATATTTTAGTTTAACATATGTCTCTATCATCAGAGAAAATTCAATTTTAAAATCACTTGAGCTCAATAATCTAAATGCAACATTGGCAGAGAATACATTAAAGAAAAGTCAGTATCAACTTGGACAAGTCTTTCTATTCCACAATGGTATGAAAAGATTACTGTTAAAAAGATCTCTTTGTAACAAAAATGTATACTGGTATTTTTCCATCTTTTATGCACATACATTTGTGAAGGAGTTATAGAGGTTCAGCATGACAAGCTGTGGGATCTGATGTCCACAATCTCTATGTTTAGGTATTTACATGCACTCCCACTTCACACGGGTACTCCTGCTCTATTCACTCCGCAGACATATCCATAGGAGCTGAAACTGAGGAGATGACAGATGGTTTGATGGGACTTTGTCTGCTTAAAAACAGAAGACGAGAAGACCATCCAGAGATCTGCACATTAAGGGAAAATGCCAATATAAAGAGACAGCAACCAAATTACAAATGGAGATAGGTCACTGGCCCAGCTCTCCCAGACTGGAGGAGTGCAGAGGAACAGCAATGAAATTTCTGTTTAATTTAGTGGTGAAATTTCTGTTTGATTCAGTGGTGTCATGGACCAGAGGAATGAGGTGCATGGGTCACGCAGTGCTGCACAACATACATCCCTTCCCTCAGTGGTTCCTACCCAGTAGTACAAAGGATCTATTTGTGTTTGCCATTGGATAAAAGAAGCTATATTCATATGGCTGAAACAATTCAACTGACTGCCAACGTGTGTGGAAATAATCTTAATTCTCTTTTAGTATCTCCTAGAAGGATAAAAGTAACAGGGGAAAAATAACCCAAACAAACAAAACCAGAAAAACCAAACCACAACAATAAAGAGTCAAAACGTTTTCTATCTTTGGGCCAATTTCAGGTAAAAACCTGAATATTCCACAATATTAAAAAAGCATTTTAAAGATGTCTTGCAGTACAAATGCTTCACATCATTTTCCTGTTCTTCTCACATAAAGCAATTTATTTCACTCATGGAAAGCTCAGTCTGCTTTTCTCAAGCTCCAATTACAATAAATGTTTTAAAAAGTACAAAATTAAATACAATGCTTCTGATTACTGAAAATACTACATGCCCGCAGTAAAAATTAGATCAAGCTCAACAGGATAGCAGGACACTAATGAACTTAGCAAACAGAGGAGTAAGTTTTTAAAATAAAGATACTCTGGACTGCATAGTGGGAAAAGATAGCTAAGAGATGTACCCAATCTTTTTATTTTTTTCAAAAAGTAATTTTCTGCTTGCTAGACTTGAGTCTCAGAGTACTCATGACACATAAATGGCAACTGCAGGAGGTCACTCCAGCTGCACAGTTTTAGGATTTGCTGCATTAAATAGTAGGAAACAGAGTATGTTCAAATATTTTTATGTTTGAAGTTAAATATTTGCCTTTTGGTCAAGCCAGAGTAAGCCTATATTACAGCCCTGAGTCTATGTTTTTATAGGTATTGTACCTTTTCTGCAAATGCTCTGTCTCTTGAAGTCATCTTCTGCCATGTGCAACCACAAGCAACACATCATTACACTCCTGAGTGGCTTTTCAGAAAACAGCAGAGAGCCTCTCCAAATCCCTGCTCCATCTTGCAATATTTTCCTCTTTGCTTTGCAGATAGTAGGTAAAAAACACAACACAAAATGGGAATGGCTGGAGTATTTGCCTCATTGAATTTAAGCACAACGCACGTCTCCTTTTAACGTATTAAATGCACATTCCACAGTCAGCTTGAATCTGCTACAAAGGGTGTTCGTTTCTAACTTGCTGGAGTTCAAATACCCAGCATACAGATATTCAAGCCAAAGAAACAATACATTGGCCAGGCATCCAAGAACTACAGCTTACTCTCTCCAAAGTAAATCTGCTCACACAAGACAAAAGCTGTCTGCTCAGAGCCTGTCAAAGCTTTATGCCCACTGACATCCTGACCACTGCCTTTGAACACAATCAAGCTTTGGCAGCTGAACAAATTGCCAGTGGTCAAATTAATATCCATCAGCTGAGTTGTTACAGATGCTGGATTCACTTGTCTCTAGCACCAGATGCAAAATGAAATGAAGTACCTTGAGCCACCATTGCATCAGAGACATAGCACTGGTAACTGCAGCTCACACAAATGATGTACTCTTTCTGATAACAGAATGGCAAAGATGGGAAAACATACAAGGAAAGCAAGAAAAACACAGAGAAATATTCTGACAACAACTAATTCTTTAATGACTTCATAAAAAATTATTAACTATGGGAGCTGCATTTTTCTACAGCCTGAGAGAAGTCACACCTCACCACACATACAAAAACCCATCACACCAGACAGCACATGGTGCCCAGGGCAGATCTCTCGCATATCTGCTGCCAAGATCCTCTTGACCCCTGAGGGCACACCCTAGCAAAGCCAAATAGCAGTGCTCCTGCTTTAGTAGCCTTTGTGAAGGCCTTTCAAAGACACGGATAAAGCCAAACTCGTCAGCTCACTGGCTCCCAAGTGTTTCTAGATGCTCACCTTAAATTTGGGTCCACAAAAAGAGTTCCTCTGGCTCATCCATTTTTCATTAGTCGAGATTGAGTTTTTTTATTTGCTTGAATGAATTCCTCATCTCTCACTTAGTGATTCTATTGCTTAACTACTCTGACACTGATCTGAAACATCCAAAAAGACAGTTTCTACTTTCTGGGGCCCGTTAGCACAGCTTGAAGCCAGGGAGAAAATGCAGGGGAGAAAAAGGCAATTTAGACTCACTGCTTGTGCAGCAGAAGGACATGTATGAAAAGAATATATAAAAGGGAATACAGCTAAATACTAGGTTATAGAATCCTTACTTTAATCTTCTTACATTTTCCTATAAGAGGGGATGAAATTTAAATTTTAAGAGACAAAATAATCCTAGCTGAGGAATGGGAGTCCCCTTTCTGCCAACTGGGAATGATTTCTCTAGCCATTTTCCTGAAACTTGAAAAATAAATCTGTGTCTGGCCTCTTCTCTTGCATTTAAATAAGAGAGCTTTCATGACCTCACTGCTTAACACTGTCCCACAGGTCACAGAGAAGAAATTTTTCATTGCAGCGTTCACTCAGAGAGACCTTCAAGGAGACTACGAGGGCAGCCAAAACTCTTAAATCCATTTAGGCTGCTTAAAATAGTCGAAAACTAAGCTACTATATTTAAGGAAACAATTTTACCCCACCACACAAAGTGGTTTGACATGATTGAGTGTGGTTAGCACAGCAGTGATATGGTAATGCAGATACTTTATAGAGTAAGTTATTTATATAGACATCTTGTTCACTACTTTCACACTGGAAAGAATGCAGCCCTTACTGATTTAAATGCCATCCTGGAGCATAGGTATAGGGAACTGCAGCACTGCTTGAACAAATATTCCATTTGTTGCTTCACATTACCATGAGGCAAGAAATATTTCTATGTATCTGGATAGTTTAACTACATATTCATTCCTTTCTGTTCTTTTATTTTTTGTCTTCTTCTCCAGGAAAATGTTACCAGCCATTATACAGTCTCTCAAACAGATTAACTTCTTCAGAGAAGTGGATCCTTTCCTCAGTTAACTCCCAAGTCCTCTATCTTGCATCCTGTGGGTATTTACATATTGGCCTATCTGGGGGCTGCTTGTTGTGTTGTCCTGTGTGGCATCATTCCTGACATTACTGCCATTGGACAAGGTGTTGTAGGATTGCTCTGATGTTATTTCCTAAACCCAACACCTAGCAGCCCCTGACCTCTATTTGCACTTATGAAGTATCCTTTGTTAGGGCTAAAAACCATTACAAAGTTGGAGAGGAAAATGGCTATGTTCTTATGTGCTATGTAAAGGAAAACTGAAATGTAGAAGAATTATTAGGCAAGATATTTGGTGACAGTTCAGAGGTTCTCTCTTTTACAAGAAACTTGATCTTGAAAAACAAAGGTGTGATTTTACACAGGATATTAGCCTAGATATAGGCCTTTTTCTATCACATAACATACAATTATTTCACAACCTTATCTTCTGATTTTAACTTGAAAGTAATGATTAACAAAACAGATATGAAGCCTTAGAAGCCTATTCTGGGAGAAACTGAAGTAAAAGAATTTGTCATCTATCAGATCATAAACATTATAAGGCAATTTGACACTTAAGTATATCTTTTATGGCATAAGGAAATACTTTACTCTGCTTATTAATTCTTAGTTCTTGATTTGAATATCCGATTTTTAAGATGTAAGGTTAGTGGAAATTGTATGTGTGCTAATCACAGAATGGATGAGGTTAAAAGGGAGGTCTGGAAATGATCTGGTCCAACCTCCCTGCTCAAGCAGGGGACACTTAGAGCCAGTCGCCCTCAGACTACATCCAGACAACTTTTTAATATCTGCGAGAATGAAGGCTTCATAATCACTCTGGAAAAACTATTCCAGTGCTCAATAACACTCAGAGTAAGTAAGTGTTTCAGAAGGAACTGCCTGGTTTTCATTGGGTGCCCATTGTCTCTGGTCCTGTCAACTGGGCACCACTGGAAAGAGCTTGGGCCCATCCTCTTTGCACTTCCCTTGCAGGTGTTTGTAGACATTGACCAGATCACACCAGAGCCTTCTCTTCTCCACTCTGAACAGTGCCAGCTCTCAGCCTTTCCTCATAAGAGATTGTCCAGTCCTGTAAACAACTTAGTGGCCTTTTGCTGCAGTCCATCCATGTTCCTGCTGTCCTGGGGAGCCCAGAGCTGGAAAGAAACTCTGAGCATGACCTCCCCAGTGCTGAGTACAGAGTAAGGCTCACCCCTTTCCACCTGTTGGCAACATTCCTCCTAATGCAGCCTGGGGCACCCTTGGCCTTTTTTGCCAGAGGTGCACACTGCTAGCTCATGTTCAACTTAGTATTCACCATTACACTACCCCTAGATCCTTTTCTTCAAAGTTATTTTCTAGCTCTGTTCCCCCCAGGGGTTTGCTCTCTCCCAGTCACCCCAGTTACTTTGTTGAACTTGAAGAGGTTCCTGTCAGCCCATTGCCCCAGACTCTCAGGGATCCTACTGGATGGCACACAACACCCTGGGCTATCAGCCACACCTCCTGGGTTTGCCAACTGCAAACTTGCTGAAGGGGTACTCACTGTGCCCCAACATCAACAGCAGTAATGGCAACGTGGAACAGGTTTGAGCCAACTCTTAACCGTGTGGGTACATTGATAACTCCTGCTCTCCACCCAGAGTTTGTGCTGCTGGCCACTACTCTATGGGCCTCAACAGAGTTTTCCATTCACCTCACTGCCTGCTCACCGAGCCACACATCACCAATTTCTCTAATTTAGCTGTTCAGTTTAGTTTCACAATCTGATGGAATAAAGCCTTATTTTTATAAGTAGAAAAAATAGTTATATTACTTTGGCACTAACATGCCACACTGCTAAAGTATGGAAATGTAAAATTGACAAAGTGACTGAAAAAATTCTCCACAGATTTCTGTGGGGGTTTAGGCCATAGTTTTGTCTCTTTTACTGGAGGTGTTAAAAACTCACCTCTGTTTAGAGGTGACTACACTTTTAAGTTTCTCTTTAGTATTTATTATCAATAGTAAAAATAGAACCAACTTCAAAAAACTTCTAGAATTTTAAGTTATCTGAAACTGATGAAAGCAGGATATACTAAATGAAAAGACTGTCCAACCTTTTAGTGCCTTGGGGATCATGAAACATACAGAAGGAAAACATATATAGCATATTAACAATGCATTGTAATAGAACAATTAGTAATTTATTTTTTATCCTTTCAGCAAGCAAATAGTTGACATGAAACTACAGCTTTTGTTAAACACTTCGAAGTGCATGCAAGAACCATCCTGATTTTCCATTCTAAATAATCTGTGCTTCATTATTTCCCTGCTTTTTTGATAGAGAAACAGCTGATCTGCCCTTTCTGAACCCATGAAGCTCAGGTGTGTGAAAGGAAAACAAGCTCATGACATTACAGTCACCATCTCTCTGTTAGGCAGGGCCCCTGCTGCATTTCCACTGTCTCTGGTCACACCATACACAACCATTTCCATTTATATAAATGGATTGTATTTCTCAGCTGCTGATGAGGATGTTAAAGGCAGTAATTCAAACTCAGGGAAAAGCAGTCTCAAGCTACTGATTTGTGGAATTTGGAAAGTGTAGCATACTGGCATCCTTTCATAAACATCAATCATCACCATGAACAGAGGAAAGAAAGCTGACCTAGATGAGCATCTGGTCCAAAGTAACACAGACCTCTAGCTCATTTACTTATTCACAGATTCCTTTCTCCATAAGTGATAACCCCTTTTCTAAGTGGCTGTCAGCCTGTGGCCAGTGACCACTTGCACCTCTCAGACAGCACTCTGAGCCCTGAAAAGCCAGATGCCATAAAACAGTCAAGAAAGGATGCACTCTTTCCTTACCCTCACAACCAAAAGGTGATTGTTTCTGCCTCTATCAGAATTTTGTGCTTAAACTTCCAGATTAACTACACAACATAGCATGGGCCTGATGTCATGGTTGAGTGAATGAATCAGAGCTCTAATTGTTTAAGCCTCCAAATGAAAAAGCTTTTTGGGTGAAAAAGCTCAGCCACACATTGTCTCTCAACACATCTTCAATGTGAGACATGAAAAATAACTAAGTGGATCACAGGTAAACAGACTTACTTCTGAGGCTTTGAGGGCTTAGCCTTTCTGAAGAAGAGTGGTGATATTTTGTGCATTTTAATTCCATGTGCCCTTCAGCCATAAATAGGCTGCTAAGAATTCACAGTAACATGAACTTCTCCAAAAGCCAGTTTCTGCCTAGTATGTCCTTACAGTATCAAAAGTCTGCTTATCATCTTGAAGGAGTCACAGCAGTATAAAGATGCTGTAGGGTAGGTAGATCGCCTACTTTTCATCTCTGAAGACTGGTAAGTCACAAGAAAAGACATGTCACAAGAAGGCAGAAAGAATGGGGGCTCTAGCCTTTTAACATCTGAGGACATAGGAAGTTGATGGTTTTTTACTAGTTTTGAGGGAAATTACACAATTTATAGCAAAAAGATACACAATAAAAAATCGGCAAGGGTGAAAAGCAGCCTTCTGAAGTTGTCAAAAACCTTGAAGAGAATGAAATAAAAGCTTTAACTTTTTTGTTTTCTCAGTCTCTAAGTTAAGCCTTTTGAACAAAGTGATGCAGTTAATTTTACTACCTTTTGATTTACAAAGTTTCAGTTAGTGTGTGATCCTGTTCTTCAAAAAAGAGCCCTAAGCAGGATGGTCTTCACTTCTCTCTTACACCAGGGCCACGTATGTCTCATGTCTGAGACTTGCAGGCACACCCTACAGATATGACTAAAGCAGGACTAAGTGCAACAGATAAACAAATCTTCTTGCCAACCTTGTTAACTTATTGGGATGTTGCACTGTTAACAAAACACATTTACTGTGAAAGATGTGATTTGTCACTCAATCTGAGCAGGAGACACAAGGACTAAGATGCCTTGGGATCTGGCTTCAGTGCTGCAGGATCTGAGGAAGGCAGCATGAGCTTGAGTTAAACTCCTGTTTCCACCTTCACTAAGCAAAATAAAAGCTTGCCAAAAATCCATTCCAGCTTGCAGAACTTCTTGAAAATTTTCTTTGAGAAAGAGATGATTTATTCAGAAAATAATTGGAGCATTCCCATTGATTAACTTCACACATCTAAAAGAGCTACCTCAGCTGGGAGGGCCTATACTTGATGAAGATAGATGAGCTCAATGAAGACTGCCACAGAACATGATTCAGAGCAGGAGTCCAGATTATCTGCTCTGAATCACACTTTCAGAAAGCTGTCATCTTTCTCCAATTACAAGCCTATAAACTATTTTTTTTTCTCAACAATCTAGAGAAGTTCTAGTGAGGCAAAAGGCAAACACTCTTCTTTAAAAAGCTCTATCTAACTTATGCTAAAAAAGCAGCTATTTTTTTATTTCATGATTTTGGCAGACAAGCACAAAAAACCCAAAACAAAACATTGTCCCTGGGCTTAAAAGGTGTATGAAAGGATGTCACTGCTTTAGACAGTAACCAGGCAGTGAGAAACACTCTCTGTTATTCCCTTCCTAGCAGGAGATGGGAATTAGGTAGAAAAAGTTTAAGGTTGGAAGAAAAAACCTAGGTAGATTTAATAAGATAGAAATAGTGAATAGCAAACGTATATACTAATATGTAAATATGGAACAGCAAATGTATATACAAATACAGAACTTACCCTCCTCCACTGGTAATTATTTCCCAACCAGAAAACTCCCACACTGGACCAGGCAGCAGATGGGGGTGCCCAACTCCATGGTCTCAACAGACTTGGAAGAACCAAACTGGTCCTGATTGGGAAGGTAGGAGGAAAGCTATAGCTTGGTGAATGATGTTCTCCACTGAGACCAGCACCATAAGGAGACCTTAACCCAATTATCACACCAACTAGAAAAACCCCAATAGAAAGGTGTCTTCAGAGGCATTTTATCCTAAGCACCATGGGAAAGAATACTGTGATTGGTCCATTTGGGTCACCTGAACCACCGTCTCCTCCCACAGGCTCAGCTGCTCCTCATCATCACTGCCACATCAAGAGCCTGGCAGGTGCTGATGGTTTTCCATGTAGGTTTTTTCTGTTCTGGTCCTCTGAAACCAGAACGAAGGACTTTGAAAGGCAATTTGTCTGATGGCATCTCCCATACAAAAGCTGATAGGAAGAACACACTTCCTCACACTAATTTAAATATCATATAATCCCAGCAGCATCAGGTTAGTAGACTGATCTGCTTAGATTCTGAGCCAAGAATGAGAACCTGCAATCATGTCTCAGCATCTTTGTGTGAGGTTTTATAAGAAAGCTTCTAACAGTAGCCCTAATACCATATGTTCAGGATTCAGGAAGAAAGGAAATGCTTCCAAATTTTATTTCTAAAGCTTGGTGCAATCAAAACAAAGCAATTTAGGCAGATATTATCTGAATTGCAAATTTATGAGAATTTCAGCAAATTTATTTCCACAAATTTATTTGTTTTTTTTTCTCTTCTGCTGAAAAGAAGCCATGATCCTGTGCAACTGGACAGACAAAGAGCAAGGAAACTTAAAAGAACTTGAGTCAACAGATGTTAAGTCAACACCCTTGGTGACTAACGTTTTGGTGTTGCTCCACATCACTCCCATGTTGGCCATGGCTGACAGGAGTGTTCCAGGAATGTGAGTATCTACAGAATACATAAAAACAAGGCTTGCCATCAGTCGGCAGCTCCCCACCTATCCCTCTGGGGGAAAGATTACTTTTAGCCAAAGCCATTTATGGGGAATATAATAAAATCTGCAAAAAGCAGCCTACACCATTTGGATTTTGTCTGTTTACAGGAACTACTTTATTCCACTCAGATGTTTCCACTGCTGAGGCCCACTGGAAACAGTCATTCCCTTTTTATTCCCAAACAGTGATGCTTATACTAGTGCAGTTCAGCTACTGACAGCTTAAAACAAACAGCAAAAATTTAAAAAAATCTCAACCAGTAAGTAAGATCAAAACTTGTAATATCTATTCCACATTAGAAATCAGGGGCTTTCTACCTACTTTCATCAATGTCTTTCTACAGATATGGCATCCTTGGCATCCAATTGCAATGACCTGTAATTGTGTAAGGCAATGTTGTTTGCTTGTTAGTAATCTGTGATTAGTATTTCATTTAAGTTTTTACCACACTTTTTTTCTTAGAACCAACAAAAGACAAACAATAACAAAGCAAAACCCTCAGAGGAGCATCTCCTGAGTGCTGTGGGTATCCCAAGCCTTGAAGCACCTTGAGGCTGCAAGAAGTTAAAGCTCCTCAGAAACACCTGACTGAAATATTTCACCTTACGGTAAGGAAACCTTCGAGGGAGAAATAAAAACCTCTCCAGGGGAAAATTTTAAGCAAATTAGGAAAGGCAGAGTTTGGCATGTGATTCTGTGAGTATTACGTGAAATAATTCACATTAAAATGGTTCCTCCTGTAGTTAATACATTTTCTGTGTGTGAAGTTTCATATCATGTGCATTTTTCAAAGCTTAAGACCAAACACCAGCCATGTTCAAAGCATCCCCATGAAACCCAGAGCCCTGTGTACCCTTGTCACATTCCTTGGGCTGGCAGCATCCCTGCAAGGCCTGTGGGGAGCCTTGCACCACGGCTGATGGAATGGCTGGGGGCACGGAGGTGTCAGGGAGCTACAGGCATCACCACAGGGGAGCAGTCAGCACACTGGGGGGCTCTAAAGACATTAGGAGATCTTTGAAACACTGTAAGACTCTTCTGGATGCAAAGATCACGGTAAACTGGTGAAGTCAGGCAGGAGGCAGCATGGGTGCCTCCCATCACACCCCCAGCAGAAGCTCTCCGCTGCTGGGGGAACCTGCTCTTCTGAGGGCATAGCATGAAGCAGGAAAACTGAACCTTCCATTGCTTCATTTGGTTGGTATCTTTCCCAGGTTCTGTCCTTGAAAAAAACTTGATCCCATTCATGTTCCTCAAGGGAGGGAAGAGGTGGGGTGCAAAACCTCCTCAACATCTGAGGAAAGGCAGAAAAGCCAAGTCCAGGCAGCGCCAGTGAAAAGACACAGCTTCAGCATGGAGCTAAGAGAGGAGGGAAAGAGCTAAGCAATGCTTAGCATTAGGATGCCAAACAAGAGAGATGGAGGCTTTGGATCAGAGGGGAGGGAGAGCACTGTGATGAGGAGTTTGAAAGCATTTCTGTAGCCAATAATCAGAAAGGAAACTGGTACAAGAAGTTGGAAGAAAGTGAGCCAGTGCCAGAAGGGGACATTAGAAGAAATACTTCTGACTCATTTCTTCACTCCTGTGACTGAAGACAAGACTCAGGGAAATAGTAGGAACCTGAGTCAGGGGCGGTTTAGGTTAGGTATTAGGAAAAGGTTTTTCATGCAGAGGGTGGCTGAGCAGTGGAACAGGCTCCCCAGAGAAGTGGTCACAGCACCAAACCTGCCGTAGTTCAAGCAGTGTTTGGATGACACTCCCAGGCACATGGTGTGATTCTGGGGGTACTCTACACAGGAACAGGAGTTGGACTTGATGATCCTGATGGGTCTCTTCCAAGTCAGCATATTCTATGATTCTATGACTTCATGCCCTGTATAGTTCCAGAAATTCCCTATTACATTGCTGTCACCAGCCAAGTACCCCAAAATACATTCCATGCCTTGTCTAGCAGGTCTAAATAGAGGGTGAGGCTTCCTGAATTTCCTCAAGCAGAAATTTCTGTGATGGAATTACTTTTTTCAGTTCTCCTCCTGAATTATGATGACAGAGACTATGATTTATGCTCTTATCTCAATTCGCTATTCAAAAGCACTCTAGATCACAAAAAAAGGACAATATTAATGCAAAAAACCTCCAACTTCCCTGGAAAAATTATGTATCCTGGTAAAAGGTAAACCAGGTTTCTTGCATGAACATAACATGGAGAATATGTATGAGAATTCCAGCTAATTCCTAAGAATACAGTTAATGTTCAGACTGGATAACTATATGCCACATTTACATGAAACATTTTTCTTATTCAGTAGTAGGTTGAGGATGGGGCAAAACAAACCAGTTAAGAAGAAATCAGAAGCCACCTGAAAATTTTCCAGAATTGATATCAGAAAGTCACAGCAACTTCCAAAAACCTACAGATTTTCATCAGAACTCATTGTCACAATGGAAACAATTAACAGAAGATGTTGTTTCAATTTGAAGGCTTCACATCCAGATGATTTTGAACATTTTAAATGCTTACATAAATAGCATCACATTCCTTCTTTCCTCTTCTTCTTCTTCTTGTGGATTTACAGTAAAGCTGAATTTATAAAGCAAGTGGAAGTTGCAACACAAGATACTTGTTTTTGTAAACAACTTTCTAAACAGTAAGTAGAAAATCATCCTCTTTAACTTTTTCTGTTATTGTATAGAGAATAGATACAAACATGCAACTAACAAACATTTGTTCTCTTAAAATTAGCATTCTTACTTTATTTGGTGATTCATTACAATCTGCAAATCCAATAGTAAAAAAAATAAACTAGGCATAATGTTAAAGCATTTTACAAGCAAAATACTTTACTGTTTCTTTTTCAATTTGCATAGGTCGGGGTAAGTGTATTGGTTAAAGAATAGAACATACAGAAGAACAAATCCATAGTTCATCAAACTGTACTGAAAAGTGTTACTATCCTGTGAGTGAGCAGTACTTAAACAGCTGTAATTGTCAATGGAAAACCAAACACTTCAACCAGGCTGCCTTCCCATGACCATCATGCATCATGAAGGCTGCAAGCCACTGGGTTTCTTTTCTTATACTGTAGACCATCCTACTTCAAAGAAATTAAAAAGTTAAACAAGCCAGAATGCATCTATCTATGCTCATTTCTTTTCTACTGGAACAAAGGCCAGAATGGAGAGGGGGAATTTTTAAAGTCAGCTTTTGAAACCACTTACAACAATGTCTGTCTCCCATATTTTTAGTGTCTTGGAGCTAGCAAGTTTAGAGCTTCATCCACACACCTCTGTTTATTATTACCTGCATCCAGGTAAAAAACTGTACATTTTCACTGTGTAGCCACAAAATACAAAGAGATCATGCTCCTTTCCCATTATAATTGCATCTCTGTTCCTCCAACTATATAAATCTGGCTTTAAAGTCTCTCAAAACTAAAAAATAATTGATCTAGGCTGCAATAAAAAAGAATATTAAATACCTTTGGTAAAAATAGATATATTTAACAAGTTTAGAAAAGCAAATAGTTATATTGTCAAAAGGAGAGTATAAAAATGTACACAATAAAAAAATAACAAACAAACAAAAAGTCATCAGCCATAGTAGTAAGAATAAAGGCGCCGTTCTTTTCAAAATTTGCTTCCTTAGCTCATGTTATTGTCCAGTCATCTTTCTAAAAGGCAGGAGCTTTACTAGAGCATATGGAAAAATCCAGTCCTTTCTACCAGCATTAGACAAATTCAGTTTAATTCACAACAAGACAGTCTCTTTTAAGCCAACTTTATACAACAGAGAATGCTTCGATTTAGAGTACATTGGAGTAGTTGAACAAAGAAAGAGAAATTTCAGGTGTTTTCAACCAGAGGCCAGATGTACTGGAGCTGTAGGATCAAATCTCCATGATGTGAGCCTTCTAACTTTAATTTTACTCCTAAATTTTAAATCCATGTATTGTCAAGAAAATTGTGGGGGACAAAAACAATACATATATTTTAAATCCCTCATTGATGCCTTTCTCCCATCCTTTCACTGGGCCTCCAAACAGAGCTGTCACACAACAGAATCCCAGTTTGGCTTCTCCTCTTTTTAGAGCTCACTGTAAATCTTGAAGATGGAAGATCCCCAAAGCAAACAACTGAGATTACAGAAGAAGATAATGCACAAGCCCCATAATAGAATCAGCCATTGATTGAATGTGCTTTGAAAGAAAACAGCACAATTAAATCATGTTTATCCTTCAGTATTCCCTTTGCACACACAGTCACACTCTTCATGGTGTTCCAAGGGTACATCTGTCAATGATTTATGCAATCCACGGACACCAATCCTTGGTTTCAGCTGAAGAACCTAAAGGAGAAGAAGCCAAGCATCAGGAAAACAGTAAGTGTTTCATCACACACCTAGACTATGAGCTAGACTAAACTGGAAATGACTATGAGCTAGACTAAACTGGCTGACAGGAAGCCTATTAAAAGAAACAGGCTTTCCACAGCTAAATTTCTTCATTTATTCCAGTCAGTAATTACTATTTTTGCTTCACCTGGAGACCTTTACAAAATTGATTAAAACATGTTGAACAGATTCTTGCTTTTATTGAAGAGGGGACTCTTGAAGTTTCCTATCTCTACTTAATCTTTTTTAAGGGACAATAGTATAGTTAACCCAATGGAATGATAAGATAATTCTATAATAAATATTTTAAACTATAGATTTATAACAATGGAAAGGGGACTGTTATCTGTTCCTTCAAAAAATTCACATTTACGACTAGAGAAAGCTGAACAAGGAGGTGCGGTTGTGACGGGTCTGAACTGTAACAGCAAATACTTCAGAAATGTCCTAATAGTTCCACAGAAAGATATTACTTTTAAAATGCAACACCTCATTGAAATGGTAAAGAAAATATTATTTATGGTAAGTGCAATAGGTAACATTTTAGAATTCCAATGTCAGTGCATTCCTACAGGAAAAATAACTTCCTTCACTGGCTTCTGGCAGTTCCAAGCACACAAATGTAAAAGAACTGCATACCTCGTGGTATTTTTTTGTGACTTTTGTTGGTACACATTGGCACTCATTGCAACTCTGATGACAACAGGCACAGTTTCCACCACAACGTTTAACCAAGAGACAGAGTGGCCAGAAGATGGTGTCAGTTCGCTTCAGCTCCTCCCTCAGGGATACAGAGAAGTTGCGAGGGGTACAGCTGTACAGCCGCACCTCCTCCTTTAGGAGGTTGAGATCAACCACTGCAAAAAAGACAAACAAACTGGTTTGGAGACTTTTCCAATTCATAATCCAACTTTACTGGGTGTCAACCAACTTCAGCAGTGAAGAACCCTGGAGGAAATCTCATTCTTCTGCTGGTGGTACAGGTTCAGCACACACGTTTAAAATTGGAGTACCATGAAAACCATGAAACCTAAGTGGAATCATGGTCATGCAGGAGTATTCACCAATTAGTTTACAACTCTGGCAGATTTGGTTCAAAATAAATAAAGCAAGCTTTGGCTACTATGTTCAATAAATATTTAATCAAATCAATCCTACGGGGGTCTCCTTTATTCATGGTCATGCTTGGAGCTTTAGCATTGCCAGTTCATATTAGTTTTGGATTGGAGAAACACTGCAATTAAGAGTCCTGCAAACCTCCAAAAACATTTTCAACACATTTGCATGAAGCAGTCAAACTTCTTCCCTGCTTAAATTTCAATTACTTGTTCTTTGCAAGGGTGATGCAAATATAAAAAAGAACGAAACCACATATATCTAAGAGAAACTCACTTCTGTGGATTAAGAAATTCAAGAAGTTAGGTCACCACTAGAGAATACTGCACAGACAATGTGCACAGTATGTGCACAAGTATATGTAATTATATAACTATTGGTTGACCATCTCTCCCCTTCTCATTTATAGTAGCATACACATATAATTTTTTGTTGCTTCTCATTTTTAATTTGATGTGCCTTAAATAAAATACAGTTCTTCCTTGTAAGCATCTAACTTGTAGTGCAGGTTAAAGATAGTAATATTTGGCACCAGTTTCCTTAAAATCTGGCTCCACTGTATCACACTACAGTTTCACTATGCCAAAAGCTGAAGAGCAAGCTTATGAAAATATCTGAAACAGGTCTCACTTCTTTAGCAGTAAGAACCAAAAAAAAAATGGGTTTAGTGAAAAAATTGAGAATTTTTTTACTTTGGTGAAAAGCAATGTAATTTCATTTATTTCAGAAAAGTCAGACTATAATGATCATGATCTGGAATTCTTTTTCTGAGCTGTTTCTCTCTAAACATACCAACATTAAGGAACAGAAATGATATGTAATTCGCAGGCATAGTCTGGTCTGCATGGTCTTTTACCCATCCAGTAAAAAAAAAAAAAAAAAGGAAGAAAACCCTATGATAATACAGCTACTGAGATGACTGAAATAGAGCTCTCAGACATAGCAGCAGAGAGTTTTAAATCAATGGTTTTTGAGCTAAATCAAGAAACTATGGCAAAACCATCCTGATGTATTGATATTACTTGACAAATGCTTTATAGTTACTGGTAAAAGTTTTAATATAAAGATATATAAAATAATGCTAAAAAATCTGAGTCAGCCTTGACAGAAATACCTTTTTTCCTTCTCCTGACTATGTAAAGAGCCTCTAGAGGTCACGAGGAACTTCAGCCTATCAAGTAACTCTCAATTCTATTTAATCACATAAGAAATAAAGGAAATTTAGAAGCTGCCTTTGTCTATTAGAAATGTTCATTAGTTCTGACCCAGGAGCAGGTCTCGGGGCAGCAATTTTATTCCATGTTTCTTCAAACATTTCTTTTGCAGACCACATCTATATACTGGCATCCATAATCAAGGGCTTATTGTTGGGAAGGGTCAGTTAAACACCCTGAAGCCTTTTCTCTGCTTGCATTTACAGCAAATGCAAAGCTGGGGCAGTTCATTCCATCACTATCAGTTCAACACAGGCTCCTAAATAAACAATCTGATTTTAAAAGCAAGGAGTGTGTAATAACCTCAATAAAGTTACTGATAGGACACCAGCCTGCCTCCCACACTGCAAGAGCATTCCTTGGAGAAAGGAGCAGAGGAAGAGAGGCAAAACCTCCAGCTGAGAGATTCACTGTGAGAAATTAGAAATTATTTAAGCTCTACTGATTAGCTAATAGCTCTATGTTGGGTAATATAGAAGGTGGACATGTCTAGCTCCATTAATCAAGGACTGTGGAAAGTAATAAAGTACTTCCTTCTGTTACATTTTGAACCATACAATAATTTAACCATGTGGATGAGGATAAAATACCTAAAACACAATGAGAAAAATGTTAGTTCCAATACTTTCTACCAGTAGATTTCTACAGAGGCTGAGACAGTTGATGCAGTGAATTTAAGGAGCTAAGCTTATGTGTCCTAACATTCTCCATCAGTCACTGAAAATGCAAGTTGGGCACTGATGCCTCTCCCAGCAAGCTCACTGACTAGGACAGAGATGCTCTGTGGGGTTTTGCTTCTCCATTCCCTCCTGCCTGCTGCCAGCAGTTGAGGAATGCATCAATTTCCTGAAACTAGGTGTAGTTAGAGAGGAAAGGGCAATCCACTGAAATGGACTGAGCAGCAAGTGTACTATAGACTTTGTCACAAAATTGAAATGAACTTGAACTGCTCTGGCAGGGGTTTGGACTTGATGATCTTTCAAGGTCCCTTCCAACTTCTAACTTTCTGTGATTGTGTGAACCCCTCAGACATGCAGACTCAAATTTTAAAAAGGTTCTGTGGAAAAACATGCAATCAGCTCTCTGCAAATAGATTGTAGTGTGCCTAACTCTTACAACGGGTTTCAGGAGAGATGAAAAATACCATGCTTTACAATGTACAAAGGTATATTGCTATTATACCTCACAATAAACCCTTGCCCTAACTTATGTAATTCAATTTCATTAAAAGGTCTGTGGCAAATTTATCTAGTGCTTATACAATAACCCCTTTGAAGTGTGTGAATGAAGCTGTTATTTTTTCAAAGAGTATTTGTCTGTCCAAAATTTATTTTAACGTACTGCGGGCACAAAGCTAGATGAGAGAATGTATATATTCCCTTAAAAGTGTTTACTTAACCACAATAAAAGGTTATGTGGATTTCCCAAGTGCACCAAGTTACAGTACCTGTTATAATGTGAACATTTAAACACTCCTTCAACTTGGCTTCCACTCATGTATCATGTTTGACACAACAGCCAAAGTTCTTTTGCCTAGCACTAGCTCAGGAGGAATGGGAGGCTCTGCAGTAGCACATGATTAGAAAACACTAAAATAAAAATAAGGGGAGAAGAAAACAAAGGGAGAAAAAAAAATAGGTCCAGGTAGTTATAGATCAAAGTCTATTTCAAAAGTGTGCCTTCACAACTGAAGTAACCTACATTCACACCAGCCTGAAGTAACTGTGTTCTCCAATTGGCAATGCAACTCTCTGGCAGCTTCTGGGATGTTACCAATACCACTGGGAACTTTCTTTCCGAAAACATTACTGCAGCTGGATGCTGCTCTCAAAGTCAACAAAACAAATGAAATTCTAGTTTAGGCACTTGTGTGTGGGCACAGATAGCAGCAGAATGGTTTTCATTCCTAAGCACCTTGGAGATTTTCCTGGGAATGCAAGTTTCATACTGGCTCCTACATAAGGATAGGGCTGCTACAGAACTCCAAAAGAGTAGGAAAAAAAAAAAAAAAAGAAAAAAGAAAATTTAAAAAAGCACAAAAAGCCATGCAAAAAAAAGTCACATAACTATACGAGAAAAGTATCTGCTAAGGGCTATGGTTGGACTGTGACTCTTTTCTCCTTCTTAAGTAGACTTCAGAATATGGTCTAATGATTACGCAGAGAATTCTGTGGGAAGCAATGGGATATATTTTTGCACAGCAAAAAAAGTATGTTTAATATTATAAAATAATTTAGGACTATATTTAGACTTCAAAGCCTCTGAACTTGATGTTTCTTCTTTCCTGGCTAGAAGTTTTTGGAAGCATTTTATCCAGAGAAAACATCAGACACAGAAGTCCTGTGGAATTTATGTTGTCTAAATATAGTTTTTTTCATATGAATTATTAAGCAGGCGTACAAGACAATACTCTTCTCCACATAAAGCAACATGCACTTTTAATTAGATTTTCATTTAATCTAGATGTAAACTAATGTTTTTCTATGAAAGCTGGACAGTAATTTAGCTTTTACACTGAAATACTGCAAAAATAAAATTGACCCAATTATAGAATCAAAGAGTGAAAAACCCAGACATTTTAGGGCATGCACTTGTTCCAAACATTTCAGAGCATGCACTTCTCCTAAATGTTCCTTTAAAAGATTTTTAAATACAGCAAATGTGCTTCTAGAAGGAATAACATCTAAAAAAAAAAAAAAAAAAAAAAAAAAAAAAAAAAAGAAGAAATTAAAAAAAAATGAGGAAAACAAAAAAGGTTTGCTTTCCCTACCTACTGAATAGACCTAACAGATAATTCTTTATCATCTCAACCGGACATATTTTCTGCCTCAGGCTATTTCATTACACACTCAGTAATTCAATCTGAGGGTGGCCTCAGATATGGCAATGCCACGATATGTTTATTCAGTAGAAAAATCTATTTCAGCATCTAATTAGAGGTCTTTAAAAGATTTACTCTGACAGGTTCTTTCTAAGACATGTCTTGCAGGGAGTTGCTTTTGTCTGTGTAGATGTATTCACACCTGCATTTTAGTTTATGTATGGTTTCACAAATTACATTTTGTACTTCTCCCGCTTATTGTATGCTTACAGAATACATTTGGCAAATACTGAATCTCTTTCATTAGGAAAGTGTTAAATGACTATCTGAAAGGTATGGACCATTGCTGAAAGCTTTTAAAGTTAATTCCTCCTCTTTCACTCTTAATTCAGTTGCTTTGTACATAGCTGTGTCCAATACAGGTAGGCTAGAACAGTTGATTTTTAGGTTCCGATTCAAGAATCAACTGTCAAAAATTTAAATTTGAGTTAAAAAAGGTTTTACTTCCTCATTTTTCTTGCTGATTGGATGATAATCGAGTTTATATTTGTCAACAGAAGAATCTTTTAGGTTATGCTCATATGTTTTCATTTTTATGCTGTATGGTGAGCAAGAAAGTATATATTGCCTGCATGCTATCCATCCAAATGGAAACCATAATCATGGGAAGCATCTGGATGGTAAGTGGAAAGTCAAATGTACATGGAAGAAATAGCTCCATGAGTCTTGAAATACATACTCTATATCTGATTAAACTGACTACTGAAGGATCAAACACGATGCAGACAGATTCAATAATGTATAATGTAAGAGAAACATTTCACTAATTCCTCTCAATTCATATGGTACAGAGACAGGAAAAATTCTAATATTGGAACAGGAAATAAACTAGTCATTCACATGATAATGTAAGTGAATGAAATTCCACTGCTACTCTGTGGAAATAAAGATTTCCCAGGTTCCCTACAGAAATCTATCCCATGTGTTTCTATTTTTTCTCCTCTTTTCACTTCATCCTGCTTAATTGTTTTGAGCTGAGTTATTGTCCTTTCAGATAGTATAATTATGAGAACAACTAGAACCAATGATCCCTGCTGTATTTCTACCATATTCTCACCTTGGAACTAAAATTTGAGGTGAAGAATGTTCTTAACTACAGCTGCTTTATCAAGAAAACACACCCGTAGAAGGCTGCAAGGCCAGACAGAAGAGCAGTTTACCTCTTGATTTCCTCCCATGAATATATGTCTTTCCAAGAAGTTGCCACGTTGGCCTGTACAAGTCTTCCAAATCCAATTGCCACCGGTCCGGTTCCAGGTACCGAATAAGTTCTTCCACGGTGCTGAAGCCAGCGACAGCATTGTTCAGCACCTCTAATGGCAAAGCTGAGGGGGGCAGCAGTGAGGGGCTGGGGGCTTCTGTGTGGTGCTGCAATCAAAGCCAAGAGAAAAGTACCAGTCAGAGGGCTAATGGACCTGCTTTGATGAAGTGCTGTACTCTATGAAGCTACATAGTTGGGAAAGTTTACAAGTGGCTAGCTTGGTTCCAGTGTACAGTTTACCTATTAAGACAAATGGCAAAAGTCAAAAAGTACCTAATTACTCTTCAGTGATAAGTGTAAACAAACTTCCACGAGACAGTCTTCCCATTTCTTACATTTCTAACCTTGAAGAAAGCATGCCACTATACCTGTTCTTTGAAGAAGTTCACTAAGTGATGGACATGTTTTCAGAAAAAGAACAAAGAGTGATTTGAAAGTATAGCCCCATTACAGGCAATTGCTGTAACCCTCTAGAGATCTGAGGAAACACACATTTCACATGCTGCCTTCCCTATGAAACTGAGCTACAATCTTTGTCTTCTTGTCTTTCAATGAACATACACGAGTACAAAGATAGCAAATATCCCTGCTTGGATCTATAGATAAAAAAAAAAAAAGCACTAGTTGAGTTTCATACAGTACTATGAATTATGTTTATGGTCATGCAATAATTAAGAGTTATAATATCTGGCATTAGTGTAATTGCTTCTCCATTATGAAGAAAAAAGATATTTTTCCCAAGGATACCAAAATCACTTAATAGCTGAAACTGAGCAGTGACAATGCCTATGTACTTTCCCACAGCACAAATCTCACTGACAAAACTCACTGGATGAGGGGTGCTCAGTGACAGACAAATCAAGCAAAGCCAGTCTTCTGGTTTTGCTCACTCTACACTCTGTTTAAAAATTCTGCATTGATTCGTATTTTCACAAGAATAAAAAAAAGGCAGGAAGGGAAACAGGCACAAAGTTGATGCTGCATGGCTGTAAGTTTCTTTAGGCTTTTGTACAGGCAGACATCACTACAGACATTACATCCACACCAGAGCAATTTAGTTGGACCATGTAATGATGAAGAAAGATTTGAACACGCTGCTGATTTGTTGGATGAGAATGATTAAGAATCTGCAACTTAAATGCACAATACTAACTGCAGTGCTGTTCTCAAGTGTTGTCCCTACGTGACTTAGGGAAAATCAATTCACTGTAAGTAACAGTCAGGGCTTGGAAAACACTGCCCAGAGAGGCTGCACAGTATCCATCAGTGGAGGCTTTCAGTACCTGACTGGATAAAGCCCTGAGCAATGGTCTGATCTCAGACCTGACCCAACCCTGAAGCAGGGGGCTAAGCTGTAGAACTCCTGAAGTCCCTTGCTGAATTTTCCTACAACAATCCTACTAGATAGTATTAAGAATGATGGACTGAATGTTGTTCCTGTAAGTGAAGTTACAAGCTTTTTAACCCTTCCCTGTGCAGTGCCTGTAAGTACTGCACAACATTTACAGATATATTTATATTAGTGTCAAAATGGCACTCTCAGTACTCTAATGAGAAGTCTATAGATACTGTATTTTTTTCTATCATGTAAGATCAACTGCATTCATTTACCTTTTCAAAATCATATTGATGAGAAATGTAACAGTTATGCAAGAAAAATAAGTTCATAAAATAATCCATGCAACACTATACACCAAAAAGCAGTTTTGTAAAATACATATGTCTGTGATAGCTGGATTTCACACCAGTAACTGTATTTTCCTTTCTGTGCTCTCAGTTCTATTGCACTTTTAGCTTCAGCCAAGTATGTGGCTGAAAGGGCAGCAAAAGTGAGTAGCCACCATGCCTTTTGCTTCAAAGGGTTTTCTCTCTTCATCTTCATAAAATGCAGCCACTGGAATGATTTCTACTGCTTTTTTACTGGGAGTCTAGCAAAGACAATACGAAAGATAGATCTAGGGCTCTGCCACTATTAACTTTATCATACGTTCATCTTGCTAATCCAGCAGCATTTCCAATAGAGAGAAGTAGTTTCTTCCCATTCTGAACCAATGTGGATTTCAAAAATTAAAATAGTTCTTTTCCTCTTATGTCCACTGGCCACATTAAAAATAATAACATGTTGACCCATTTATTAGGTTATGATAATAAAGCAACAGATTCTAGTCTATAATTTAAATATTTGCTTTTAGCAAAACATCTTACTCAGCAAGTTTCAAAGTAGTGCTGTGACACTGTAATTCAGATGGTCAAAAAATAAGTATCCCAAAGTTTTTCTTCCTGTTTTTCTCCACCATGAAGTAACAGTCACATTTCCTGGTTGAAATTGCAGGGTTTTGCTAAGGTGAAAAACAAAATAAGAATCAAGTACTTAAAGGGAAAAAAAAATCTATTTTGTTTCCACCTAAAGAATTTACTTCAGTGTCTCCCTTCTACTGGGATTTTTTTATCAGCAATGAAATAGATTCCAGATAAAACTCCACTGGTCTAGAATCTAATTCCACATTTACAACTTAGAACATGTACACTTAGCAATACATCTATAGAGACTAACCCATCAATTTATCTTATTCAGTATTCAGCAGGCATTTGCTTGAGCTAAAATGCTGTGAGGAAATGGTGAATCATTGCACTTAATGGTAACACAATTTAAGTTGTCATCGCTTTCTAATCATTCTTACAGCAAACCAAAGCATAAAGAAAAGTAACTGAAACAGCAGCATTGCACAACTTTTAAGAGAAACATTTTAAAGTAGTAAAATCTCAAGATTGTGAATATTTTTCCCAATAGTACCTTAATTTACTCAATTTAAATCACAGCTAAATTTATACTGAAGATTGAAGATAATTGAAATCATTAAAGTATAAATGCAGTAATTTATATTTCTAATATATTAACAACTATGAAACCTCAAGTCAATAAGTTGTTTAATATAAGTGGTAATTCAGATTTTCCTCTACATTGCTTTTACTTGCTAATACATGCTACTTATTTTGGAATGTATACCTTTTAGAAAGTCAAAGGTACTCCTTTCTTTGGTTAAAAGTATACCTTTGAATTTTATACATTTTATAATTTCTCTTTATTTTCTCAAAGTTGGGGGGTTTGTGTGTTCTGTATGCAATGTTTATATCTTCAGGAAGATTTTTCTCTCAGAGAAAGTAACAGGAGAAAGGACAATGGAAGAAACTGCAACTCTATTGATGTGACCTACATTTTAGAACAAGCAAATAAAAAGCTTCAGCATAACTCTGAAACACAGCATCATAGCTGCAACTTCATCATGATGCAATACTCCTTAACTGGAGCTTTACCTCACTTTATAGCAAGTTCAGAACTTCTATTATAATTCCTTCCAATTAAATATTGCTAGATTGAAATCCATGTTTAGAGTTTAATCTCTCCTGACATTCCCGAGACTTCCTTCCCCTGACACAAACTGATGCTGTCAAGGTCTGTAGCTCTCAGAGTTGCAACTTCTCTGCAGAACAGTGATGTGGAAGCCTCACAGGAGAACCACTGGTAAGCTCTTGTTTTGCTGTGCAGTGTGGATGGAGACTATGAAGATAATCTTACCAAGAAACAGAAATCTGTCAACTCTATATCTATTCTATAGCTGGCATCACCTGGCTTACTCCACAGAACTATATAATGTCTCCCCTAAGGGATCAGATAGCACATAATCAACCTTTTATATAACAGACATCTCTTTATCTGGCAGAGGAGACATAACCCAAGACAGCAGACAATAGCAGCTATCCAAAATAGCTTTCCTGATGGAGATCACTTCCAGGGGGCTGATGATCTCCAAGCTTTTCTATGATAAACACTAACAAACAGTAGACATTTTTTTCTGTCACAGCAGCATGTACTCATTTAATACCATGTTTTAGGCTTGACAACACCTTTTTTTCTCTTTTTCTTTTTTTCTTTTTTTTTTTTCCCCGAGTGTTAATAATTCTGTCAAGACAAATTTGAAAAATACATCAACAAGTTCTGTATTTTAATGTGATTCCTCTAGTAAAAAATCCCTCCAATCTATGGTTTTTGGTTTTGTGCCCAGGAAAGAGTATTCATTCTTTAATAGGAGTACACATGCTTAAAACCAAGGTAGAGCCAAACAGTTGCACCTTTACTGTTAAAATGATTCAGGATGAAAACCAGAGCAGAAAACAAAAAAACTGCTGTCCTGTAGAGCAGCCAAGAATGACAATTAGAGTTGGATCAAACAGAATTTTCATTAAGTCTGTTTATATTGTATTTCTGTATGTGTACTTCACTCTAGCAAAACAAATACCTTACAGAAATCCCCTAAAGTGTTTACAAGTGTACAAGACAGGCAAATAGACCAAATTTAGGCAACAGCTTAAGATACAGGCTTTGAAAAAAGGAAGGCAATGATAAAAAGACTAACTTCACAAAACTATCTGGCCATGAAAATTATAGATGTCAGCAGAAACCCAGAAGAAACTTAGGGAGTAAAATGCATTTTAGGGTGCTCACAGTGTTAGTTGAGCCCTATTAAAGGAATAAAATCTACTCTATCTAGCTCCTTTCTCAAAGGGGAAAGGACAGGACATTCTTACACATAGAATAAGAAGGAGACCATCAGTGAAACAGGAAACATGAACAAAAAACAAATTAATTTTAAATTGCCTAGCTGAAGCTCAAACCGAAAGGATTATTTAGTATGTAGCCCAACTTGGAGACTTGTGATTAATTTCTTGTTCTGACATCTACTTCCTGTATGATCCCAAGCTCAGGCTTTTAGGCCACAGTTTTATCGTGTAAAGCATCTGGCAGTAGCACCTCCTTGGTATGCTAGCATGACTGTATGTGGCTGCACCATAAACAAGAAGTAATCTTTCTGAAAAAAAGTATTTTTCATTTTCTTTAACCACAAACTCATTCACAGTGCAGACCTCCAACAGACAAGCCAGCACAACCAAAAGCACAGTGGCTGCTAACACAAATATTTTTGGATTGACTCTGCCACTGGGAATTTCATAGCACGGAGGTTTCTAACACAACATTATAAAAACTGTAAAATGAGCATCAAGGCAATTACTTGATCTCTCAAGTTTGCTCATTGTGAGAGAATTAATTAAATGAACATTCATCACATGCTCATTGGTTTATCTGAAGAATCCAGAAGATTTTTAGACATATAAAGGGGTAAAACTTTGGATATGAGACTGCATGTAACAACTTTTCCCATTCTGACACTATCAATTCTTCCCTTGTACTGAATCAGCTCCAAAGAGAAACAATCCAGAATAAAACAGGACTCACTTATAAACCATACAAGATCATCCCTTAAGCTGATGATCTCAGCATATCTCAGCAAAGTCTTCCTTTTGCTCCTGTCTCACAGGGTAGGACCATTAAGATACTGACACTACCCTCTTCCAGTTAAAGGAGGGGTAAGATGTAATTATTTAGTTTGCTGCCACCAGGAATGAGGAATTTCATGTTTGATAATTCAATTACTGAGTTAAGACTGGAACAACAAAAACATATGAGTCAAATATTTGGCATGACAGTACGCTTACAAGTAGTGAATGTCTAAAATAATTCTCTCCCCACTAAAGAAATCCCCATTTTTTTCATTTCTTGTGTGAAAAAACATTGTCAAGCAGATTCTGTGGGAAAATTGATGCATCAGTTGGCAGTTTGGAGACACTATTAAGCATTAGGATGGTTTAATCAGACTAGAAGGGACCCTATAACAAAGGAAACCTCACAGGATCCTACCTTTCTCCAAAAACCAACAGGGATCAGTACTTTGAAAGAAATAACATATTTGCTCTAATGAAGTAGCCTTACAGATCTGTGATTTTTATTTTATTTTTTTTAATTATAAAGGAACACTCCCAAGTCTTGCTTAGACTTCAACATATGCTCTTGAAATTTATATGCACATCCTATGACTCTTGTAGCAAAATAAAGAAAAGTTTCCTTCTTTTATAATCACAGGCAGCCATGAGAGAGAGCAGCTCTCCAAGTTTGCCCTAAGGACACAGAAGCTTCCTGGACTAACGATAGCTCTCTTTCTTTTATCTCATAAGTACATGTCAATACCTGGGAAAAGCCTCTAGAAGTCCGGACCTACCTGAAAAAGCACAAACTTTTACTTGCTTATATGTATGCAGCACAGAAAAACTAATCCATTTGTGAAAGTCTTATCACTTGTAAAGACATCTTCTCTGTGCAACATTAACCTGCTCCTCTGCTACGCAAAATATTAGTCCTGTTCAAGTAGCAACACAGAAAGAAGCAGAGATGATCCATAGCTGGGCCTGTGCACAACCACCTATAGAGAGAAATCAAGTTCCAGAATCACCCTCTTGTGCCTCCAGCAATGGAATGAAAAACCAGGAACAGGAAAGGCAGATAATCAATTTAGACTGCCAAAGCTATGTAATAAGGCAAAGATGTTTACTTGCACGTGACAGAGATGGAAGCCAGAAAGGTCAGTGCAGCTCCCATCCACTGGAGCACTTCTCACTTCTTCAGCTGGAGTTCCCATCAGCTGCCAGGGGCACAAGAGACACAGCAGCTCCAGGGCTGCTCCGTGGGTCGTCTGGTAAATTCAGCTCCAGTGGCACAGCAATAAAAATACATCTCATGCAGCTCTCCTAACTTTGGGGATGTAACTCCTGCCAGTCAAATGACATACAGGCAGGGGTACCAACCCTCCTCAATTTATTCAGCACAGGAGATCCAGAATGTCTCTCTGCTTTCCCTACTGGGCCTCCAGCTCTCTGCCTTTCTCAGCCTCGGAATTTTCTATCTTTATATTGTGCTACAAGTGCTCTGGACATTAAGTGTGCAACCCCTGCAGACCCTGGCATCCATTCAGCTTGGAGAGTGTCTCTGCCGTGGGTTTTTACTCTATTTGCTTACCTTCAGAATCTGTGGCAATAGTACTAAACAATAAGGTTCTATCAAAGAAATGAAAGAGCTCTCATGACCTGGACATTCTGCAACTTTGTGGCCAGTCTAAAAGTGCATCCTCAAGTACTCAGCTCAACAGGAGGCATTTACAAACAAGTAGCCTGCAATGAATCAGTCTAATAGCACAGCAGCAGCAATGGCACAGACTGTCTCTGTGGCATAATAATTTTCAAAGTGCAATCCATATGTCAGTTTTCATGTGGAGTCAGTCCTTTCCTCAAATAACTCATCTTTTTTGTTGTTTTCAGATTACTGTAGATATGAGAACAAATTTTAGGTATATAATCACTGGGTTCTGGTTTCCATAAAGTATACTTGTTGCAAAGCAATGTCTAAACCATCACTAGTTCCAAACCTTAATTTTTAGTGATCACTATCATCTTGTTAATACATCTCTGTCTTCTAAATGAGACTTTAACCAAAATTTACAGTGAGCTCATCCTACTCCATTCAAGTGTGTATGTATATGCCATAGCAAGAAGTAAGCCTACCTTTTGTATCCTAGTAACAACTGCAAAATATTTTGATTTCTAAATTCTAGAGAAACTTGCATTATAACATTCACAATCCAAACATATGCAATACATTAAAAAATAACTAGATGTTTATTTACCTCATATGTATGCATGTACAAGAACTGTAGCTGCAACTTTAAAAGGTCAATACCTACTAGATAATTTTTTCTTGTATTACTTGAATGCTTAATAAAGATAATTACTCTAATTCAGATCATGGGCAATACTAATACCTTATACACATTTTAAAGAATCAAAGTATATGTGTTTCTACAAAGTACCTGCTGAAAACAACTGAAAATAGACTGTATATAGGCAAAATGAAGTCTTAAATTAATTTACTGAGGTACAATATCTCTCACCTTGAACTCAAAATTTTTGCTTGGAGAAAGCCCTGCAGTGTGTCTTTTGCTTTCAGTATAGTGCTAAAACAAGCAAAAAACCTGATGTCTAAGAAATCCTCTCCAAGTCTGATAGCATTTTTAAAAATATTAACAGAACTGTCACAAACAAATTAACAGCTACAGTGAATCATTTCAATGTGTTGAATATGTGGGGGAATGCACATTCTTCATAAGCATTTTCTAGAAGTTTGATTTAATCACTTGTAGTGGACATTGTCAGCAGTCTTCTACCTTGACAAATTGCTGTTCAGAACAGCAGGTTAACACCACACATGGGATGGCTTCCAACTCTCATGTGCTAAGTTTTGAACTCACAAAAGTATTTTCCTAAATAATAACTTTGCTCTCCCTCTCTTAGCACCTACCTATCACCTATTCCTTACTACACAAACTACTCATCATAATATTAAAGGACATTAGAAGTTTATCCTCTGCTTGCAGTCTATCATCTCTCATGGTTAAAGGCCATCTCAAGTCCCACACCTATTTCCAGGGCAGAACTCTTTTATTTGCTGTTTTCTTCCTGTATGTTCTCACTGAGGAGCTAAAGCAGAACTCTATGGAGATTCTTCTAAAACTACTTCTTTTCACTACTTCATGCTTTCTGTATATCAGCTACCAACATTTTATATTTCAATTACAACTTCTTGAGTTGTTCTTTTGTTCTTTATATATGGCACAGTAGCATTGCATTTGATATATTTATCCATTAAATGGTATTTTTCTACGCTGTCCTATATTAATTAATACTGTGTTATACCTGCAACTCCTTCCTGGAAGGGAAACCTTAAGACTTGTATATCAAATACTGAGCAAGGGAGAGAATCTTCACAGTATTTATAATGAGATCCTAGCAAATACTGTTACAGTTCAGATCAAAAGTCATATTTAGTGCAGAGAGACTTCTATCTCTGAGATTTGCCTGAACTTCAGTAGAAAGGGAGAACCAAAAGTATCCCACCATAGATTTCACTTCTTTTGCAAGTCCTGTTTACACACCTGTTGTAGGCTGAAATGTAGAATAGCTTTTACTTTAGTTAGAAGGATTTGCAACAGAAAAATCTGAATTACACTTTAAATGTGAAATCTAAAAGGATGCTTGTATACTTGCAATTGGACAAGCAGTAATGAAAGAGCCTCAATGCACAAGTAAGCCAATTCTAAGAGATTCCCACAACCAGACTGCAGTGAGCACACAGATATAGTACACTGAATGTTTTTTGCAGAAATCTTACTGCAAATGGGGTTACTGTGATTATTAATCATTTATATACAAACCCAAAATTCACATAGGAAACACACTTGCATCTGTTACATTTCTGATTTGCAGAAGGATATGTTTTTTTTGTTCTGTACACAAAGCTCTAGCTCTTACTAGCCAGACAGTAGTTTAGAAGGAATAAACAGCATAAATGCAGCTGTTCTGAATTGGAAAATGTTTTTGTACATTCTTCTATGACAGGAGATGTGGTCAGACTTAAATAAAGGACATCATGTTTGTAGACATGCAAATTTAAATTGGTCAAAAAATACATGAATTCTTAAAAAAACCTCAACCTAAGGGAACAACAGCAAGTGTTTCGAGGCAGGGAATAAATTGCTCTTCAAGTTCCCTCTAGCTATTAGAAATGGGTAGCTGTTGTTAAGAAAATGTTTACCTATCCCAGTAGGTTCACGGGAGGTTCATCAAACATGAAACAGTAGGAAAGGCTGTTTATTACAACTGGAAAGTGCATTTGGCAAGGACAATGAAAATTACTTCTACAGTGCATGCAATTTTAATTTGATCCTTCAGTAAACATGTTAAAATGCATTCCACAACAGGTTTCTGTTCATCCAATATCATAATAAAAGGGACACACCCAACATTCCTGTACAGCAGACACTGCAAATCAGAGCCTGTCCTGCCTTCAAGGTAGAAAGTCCTTGAACAAAACATTACTTTACAGGGCAAGAACCTCAGCTCTGCTCTCATGTATCTGCTCTTAATCAAACATTTTAGAGATTTCCTGTACTTTAAGATTTGTGAAGAAAAATGTTTTGTATTGTTTACTTGTCATACTTAAATTTGTTTTATATGTCACATATGTGCCATAACCCACAAGAGCATGGTAGAGGCAATGGCTACATTGCCCACATAAAGATTCTCACACCATTTGAACAAGCTTTTACAGTCCTGTACTGTTAACCACAAAGTTGTCCTGACATACTCTTAACATTCAGCTGTATCACTGCTATCTAAACATTTTCCACCATCTATATCTCTTAATTCCCATCTCATGTTACCTCATTATATTTTTATATTTATGCAGTGAATTCAAAACAACCTGTTACACAACAAGAGGTGAAATTAATTGGGGATTTACGTTTAGTTAGAGAAATTTAAAGAAAACTGTTTTAAAACCTTTGCATTTAGAAATAAAACACTAAAAGCATGAATGCAAGATCGCCAGTACAGAAGTCCTGATGTAGAATGAACAGTGTTACAGGGGACCAAAATTTAAATTTGAGAAGCTGTGATCCCCTTATGAGAAAGGCAAATCTCATTCAGATATATTCAGAACAACATTACAGAGATGACTGAGCTGCCAAAGAGTTCCCACCTGAAATACAGAGTTCAGCTTTATTTCCAGTAAGAGAATTCTAAGATTTAGGCAGCAAGAAAACAAATATTCATAGGGAAGTGGAGAAGGAAAAGAAAACACAAACTATGATAAAAGATTGAGTAAGAAGTTTCTTCAAACTGACAAGACAAGACTAGGCTGACAGGAGATGTAGTAACAAACATGTTAAGAGAGCATCAGATGATCAGCTCTTCCCTAGTCCATCAATGATAGGAAAGATTTATGTTATATATTAGAAAAAAATTTCATACTATGCAAAACAGTGTAATGGGTGATGAGGAAAATCTCTGAAATTTGTGTCCCTGAACTTCACAACAGTACAAATATTTAGCTAGAATCAGCTTGGTCTATTTCCTCCGTTGGAGCAAGATGATGGTTCAGAAAAGATCCTACTTAGTTCCCTTCCGGCCTTGCATTCCTGTGATTGCATTACACAGACTCTATCTGGTCACCTCTCTTTTTCTAAATAACATGCAAAATTATGCTGAGGAAAACTCTGCATTCTAGAAACAAATTAATTCTAAATAATTTTAAAATCTGCACTATTGGCTAGCTAAGGCCCAAACTCTTCCATATATATAAGCAAACTCTAATACACCTTTTTCCTCAGTGATTATTTCTCCATTTGTACATTTTAACCCTTTACATTTATTCTATAAATGCTGTAGTAAAAATCAATAACTGCATATCTGTATCCCTAAGTATAGATTAATTGGCAGAAAAGCATGCTTACGTTTTTCTGTGGCATATCAACCCACAAGCCCTAAACTCAGAATATGAAAACTAATGAAACTACCCCAGTTTTACACTTCAATTTACCTAATTCCTCTTGATGTAAAATAGGGAGTAATGGGTTTTTAATAAAAGTTGATTCCGTGGGAAGAGCAGAAGTTCCTTTAGCAGTCCATCAATTACAATTTCATTGAAGCATCACAATAATATAACCCATTTAAGAAAATGGTTTTAGCATCAGCTATAAACTAAGAGCAGACACGTTTCTGTCATGTTCTTCTCTTTTAGTCTCCATGGCCACTATTTAAAATGGATCCTTAAAAGATGGCTTGGAGGTAGACTATTTCATTCTCTTCCTAGTAGGCTCCCTTGAAATTTTGAGCTGCTTATGGCAAGAACAGATCTATTAAAATGGAATAGGCTGAATTTTAAGACACCAATACAAGTAACTGTCTCAGTGTGATTCTTGGTGTTATTAAAAAAAATAATCTTTGAAAGAGCCTCTAGTCGATTTTTTCTTCCCTTTTCTACGTGCAATTTCTTGTCAGACCTTCATGCATGTAAAAAGAAAAAGAAGAAAAGAAGGAAAGATGAAACCTGCCAAGTAGTAAATCCATAGCATTAATAAAACTGGTGTGTTGTAGAGCAAATCTTATTCTCCTGAAGACTGCTAGTAAATCAATCAACTTCCATTGGGCCTGAAAGAGCATCAGTAATTACACTGTCACTGTCCACAGATGTGGGCAAATTATCCCTAACTAACCTAGTCAACTAGATCAAGTCTTCTGGGACATATAAATATATAGTTTTTTACAAATTAGATTAATTTGACATTAATTAATACATTAATTACATTAATTAACTAACATAATGTAAGTAAGGGTGGTACTCTCTGTAACAAAAATGATGGAGAAATCATGATCTCTTATATCTTCCACCAGGCCATTAACCTTCCTTTTGATGTTTTAGATATGTCCATTCAGGCACTGATTATGACCCCAATTTTGCAACTAGAAGCACTAGCACTGTCACACCAACTTGAAGGGACCTTCCCATGCATGCACACACAGCTGCATGTCCTTTCACATTAGTTCTCTCTTCTTCCACTCTCACCATGCTCTAAAGCTACAAAGTCAGAGCATTTACCCGCACAAGAATGTAAGTGCCACCCAGGAGCACTTTGCTCATCTTAACCAGTTACAAACTACTGCTCTACCTTACTATCGTGTTTAAGGATGGTGAGGCTTGTGGGTTTTTTTTAATTTGAAAAGCATAATTTGAAGAGTTGAAAAGCTTTCTACAGTCATTGCTCCCTCTGTTGCTCACATGTACCCTTTTTATAAAAGTCTTCTTAACATCCCTTTGAAAATGTGTACTTAAACATGGAAACGTACTTTTATGCTTATTTTTATACTTAAAAAATCTTTAATCTTTTCCCTCAGTCTCGTTTTCTCATTCACTGATTCAAGAATAATGACAGTTTCAGATGATTTCAGGTAGAATAAATGGAACTAATTACAGAACACAGAGATCAAAAAACGTGGTTTTCTAAGCTTCAACTAATTGTGGTTTCACAGGCTGCTATTCATTGCAATCTAGGAAGTGGTTAGATGTGTGGTTTGCCAGTTGAAATAAAGAGCCAAAATGTGAGGCACTGGTTCTATCTGAATTTGCCAGCCAATAAAAAATATAATTTTCTGTGAACTGCAGACACTGTTTTCATTAAACATAATATTACAGAAAGTTATTCCCTGCATTAGCAGCTGACTGAAAGATTATGGCAAACCACTCATAGATCCTCTGATCAAGAAAGAAAGTGTGATTCAAAGCCATTAGAAAATGCTCATTTGGATGCTTGAAAAAGCTCTAATTCACAAATAAGCCAAATAAAAAGATAAATTAAGATCATATTAAAAATGCATTACTTACAAGAATTGATGACTGAGCATAAATATATGTATATTTCAGTATTTTCTTTCCTGGGCATCAAAGGCAGACATTACAATCTGCTGCAGAAGAGGGGAAAAAAATGCAGAGGGAAGAACAACCAACTTCCAAATAAACCCTGGCCAAGAACACTCAGTGAGATCTGCGTGGCTGCTTCTGGTGAGATTAATTCCACCTGCCCTGCACAATGAAACCCCATGAGATGATATTTGTTTAAACAAGAATAGAAACACATTCAGAAGATTCGCAAGACAAAAAATGAAATGTAATTGAGCTGTACTGCACAAATTACATTTATAAAATGATGTCAAACAAGTTGGGTAAGTTGACAAAGATGACTGCCATGCTTGGCTGAAGAGTCACTCCAGTATTTGGAGAAAATCTTCTCTGTTTTTAGAAGTGATTATACATTTACAATACCTACATGCCAACCATATTTATCATGCTCTTAGACTTCTTCCACTATTTAGTATTTAATTTGGAGATGTTTTGCATCTTGCAGATTATTAGTGCAGTCCCACTCTACAAACATGAGGATTTGAATGAACAAATCAGGATCTGAGAACACAAACCACTTGTAGGATATGGGGGCAGACAAACTGTCATTTCAAGTACATCACCATAAACTTAATATAATTTGACAAAATTTGGATGAGTAAAAATTCCGTTTGTAAATTTATATCCCTTTGTGAGTTAAAAAGTCAGAAGGGGACATTTAAAAATCTAGCAGTTTTACTCCTGTTTCACAATTAATACTATTTTTTTTCCTAAACAACATATTAGTATGAGATATGTGTTCCCTTAGCAACTACTGTGTGTTGTAAAAGAGAATTCTGAGGAGTGATGTTTTAGTAAGTGGCTAAAATATTGACACCTCTGTTCTTTTTTCTTCCACTATTCCACTTCTCCCACAGAAAATTAAAACAATTTTTGAGCTAAACAGTCATTGTGATCTCAAAATGGTAAGGTTGATTCTGTTTCTAACACAACTGCCATCAAGACTGGATTCTTCCAGTCAATCGTTACTTCTTTGCTGAAACTGGTCCAAGGTACATAACTCACTCGATTAGGAAATTAGAGATATTGTTAGAACTTGGGAAATAAGATCTCATCAGGCAGAAAAATATTCTCAGTGCAATGAAAGTATATAGAGAAACAAATATTTGCCAATTAATATATCAATATATATATTTAAAAATAATCTATTTAAACTTTGATAATGTGCCCATTATTTTTATTATGTGTTCGTTGTTTTCCAGACTCCACTATCTACAATTTCTTGTTGAAGGCAATGGGAACTGATTCCTTGAAAATCTGTCACCAGTTACACTGTCTGTATGAAAACTGGAACCAAAACATTCAAAGATTTCAAAAGTGTATAAATTGGAAAGTATAACATCATCTATTGTTGCAATTTTAACACTGTGCTTATTTCTACATGAATAGAAAAAATTAACCTTAAAAATGCATGCAGTATTAAATTCAAGTTGACGCATTGTTAGAATAACTTAAAAATAAACTATTCTCTGGACAAAAACCATCGGAATACCATTTGTAAACAGTATGATCTAACCATGACAATTTGGCATTATAACTGTTGCCAGTTTGGATTTTTTTTTTTTTTTCTTCTTAAAACTGTGTAGTTAAAATTCCTTTCCTCTGGTTTCACGTTTTTATGATGACATCACCTTGGTATTCAGCCACTCTTCCAAGTATTTACCATGAAATTTAGGCCAGTCCCTATCTATAAATTATCCACTGGCATTTTTGTATAGCAGTAACTTTGTAAATCATAGCTTGCTTTAACAATGGTCCTTAGGCTCGCATAATTTTTTAAAAATTATCTTTATTTTTTTAAATGGCCTCAGAGAAAATTTTGTTCTGTTTACATTTGGGCAGCTTCTAATTTATTGACTTTCCGAATTCCCTATAATTTATAACCAGCTTCAGGTAATGAAGTATTAGACCTTACTGGGAAAATTTTATGATCTTTTTTCTTCTTTAACAGCAAGGCAAGCCTCTTCTCAAATTTAACGAAGAACTTTTCCAGTGTAGTTTTAAAAATACTCTAGATGAACTACTAAGAGATACATAATTTATAGAAAAAGAGACAATGAGAAAATATAAAACTTACAACAATGGACAGCAATGATCCTCTCAGAAAATAAACACAAAATTCCCTGTGAATGTACCTATTATCTAAACAAATATCTGCAAAAATCTGTCTCAATTTACTAGTTACATACAAACATAAAGTCATAGAATCATAGAATCCTTGGGGTTGGAAGGGACCTCGAAAGATCATCTAGTCCAACCCCCCCTGCCAGAGCAGGGCCACCTAGAGCACTTCGCATAGGAACGTGTCCAGGCGGGTTTTGAATGTCTCCAGTGAAGGAGACTCCACGACTCCCCTGGGCAGCCTGTTCCAGGGCTCTGTCACCCTTACAGTAAAAAAATTTTTTCGAATATTCAACTTGAACCTCCTATGCTCCAATTTACACCCATTACCCCTTGTCCTATCACTGGTCACCACTGAGAAAAGCCTAACTCCATCTCCCTGACACTCACCCCTTACATATTTGAAAACATTGATGAGGTCACCCCTCAGTCTCTTTTTCTCCAAACTAAAGAGACCCAGCTCCCTCAGCCTTTCCTCATAAGGGAGATGTTCCACTCCCTTAATCATCTTAGTAGCTCTGTGCTGGACTCTTTCAAGCACTTCCCTGTCCTTCTTGAACTGAGGGGCCCAGAACTGGACACAATACTCCAGGTGCGGCCTCACCAATGCAGAATAGAGGGGGAGGAGAACCTCTCTTGACCTACTAACCACACCCTTTCTAATGCACCCCAGGATGCCATTGACCTTCTTGGCCACAAGGGCACATTGCTGGCTCATGGTCATCCTCTTGTCTACCAGGACCTCCAGGTCTCTTTCACTTACACTGCTCTCCAGCAGGTCAGCCCCCAACCTATACTGGGACATCGTGTTGTTCTTCCCCAAATGCAAAACTCTACACTTCCCCTTGTTGAATTTCATCATGTTTCTCTCTGCCCAACTCTCCAGCCTGTCTAAGTCTCTCTGAATGGCAGCACAGCCTTCTGGTGTGTCAGCCACTCCTCCCAGCTTAGTGTCATCAGCAAACTTGCTGAGGGTACATTCTATACCCTCATCCAAGTCGTTGATGAAGATATTGAACACACCGGTCCCAGTACCGACCCCTGAGGGACTCCACTAGTCACACACCTCCAACCAGATTCTGCCCCATTGACTACAACTCTCTGACTCCTTCCTCTCAACCAGTTCCTGATCCACCTCACTACCTGATCACCAAACCCATACTTGATCAACTTATCTACAAGGATGCTGTGAGAGACAGTGTCAAATGCTTTACTGAAATCAAGATAAACCACATCTACCGCTCTTCCATCATCTATCCACCTAGTAATTTCCTCATAGAAGGCTATGAGGTTAGTCAAACATGATTTACCCTTGATAAAACCATGCTGACTGCTCTTGATGACTCCCATGTCCTTGATATGCCTGGAGATAGTGACAAGAACAAGTTGTTCCATCACCTTTCCAGGGATGGAGGTGAGGCTGACCGGTCTATAGTTACCCGGGTCTTCCTTCTTGCTCTTCTTGTAGACTGGAGTGACATTTGCTATCCTCCAGTCCTCAGGCACCTCTCCTGTTACCAAAAGTAATTCATTTATCTTCTCTATTTAGTCCTAATTTCTAAGAAAATGGCATAAATAAATCCCTAACTACATAGAGATACATGCTAGTAGCTCAAAACTGATTTTACTTTACTCTTCTGTCATGACATCATCTCAAAGGTGCTTTTAGGCTTTAAATTAAATAGGAACATAGTGCTTCTCTGTAGTACACAGCCAGAACAGTTTTGTTTACAGCAGCTGAGAGAAGGCTTCTGTGGGGTGAACAGTTGCCCAAAGAAAACTGCACTTACAGGCTTTGGGTTTGTGAGTTTTGCACAGAGTTCAGGTTCCCCTGTCTCTCACATTTGCACAAAATCAGCCATTCAGTCTGATCACCACTGGTCCATTACAGACTGTGTAGGTTTGTTTCTTGAGTCCTAATATTTCAGATATGTTTTGTTAGCAAAGAATAAATGACTTCCTTACTTCATTATATTGTCTTTCATCCATGTGAATACCTAGCTGTAAGAAGAACTAAATTTCTGAGCCTTAATGATGACTGAGAGCATTCTTCATTTATCTGTGTACTGTTGACTTGTCCTTCTATCTTTAATTTTTTTTGGTAAAAAGCTGGTTTGTATGTACTGTGAAGTGGCTTACACCAGCAGTTTCAAAACACTTATGAACCTTAATTTTACATTTATGCTGCATCAAAAGATGTACTGCTATTTTAGGCACCTAATCACATGGGGTTTTTCTTCTATATGAAAAGTGTCTATGATTTTCTTAAGCACCAGGGCAACTAAAAAAAAAGCAAACACAGTACTTAAAAATTAATATATATTAACAGAGTGCAAACAAGAACAGATAAATGACAAAATTTACTTTGACTTAAAGACAAGAATTCCAAGCCATGGACGCATTACACAGATGACTCAAGAAAAGGAAGTATTTTATTATTAACTTTTGATTACCCAGAACAGCTCACATTGAAAAGCCTTGAGACAAATATGCAGACACCAGTCAGAAGACTTCAGAAGATCAGAGTGATTTTCACAGAAGATAAGGAAGGGTAACCCTATTAACAGCTTACATATTAAAAGCCTACATTTACGTGGCTGGCCTGCCAGTTCAGAAGTTAAAAAATATTTAGTATTTGGTCCTTTCTCCAGGAAAACACAGATGATGACCAAGTAAGTGACTTTTATAATCTTGCTCAACTCAGTTATCATCGTCTCCTTGACTATACAGTCATTTTGGACATTGTCAGTGGTGAAATTCAGGGTCACGTTTTCGCAGTTAGCAAAATTTGTCTACAAAACCATTTTAGATTTTAGATGTTTTAAAGTTTCAAAACTCATAACCTGTTGTAAATTCACATGAAGATACTATAAGTAAAAGAAATTACTGGAAATATTGGATAAATCAGATTTAGAAATTATATCTAATATGTCAACTATTTGTAAGCTGACGAGGATACTGATTTCTAACAAATAACCTTAGCACAGGATCTGCCTTGTTAAAGATGGTCATGATGTTTAAAGGACATTTGTCACACTGTCAAAAGAAAATTTGAACAAGAGATGTCTACAGAAAACTCTTTTAAGTTAAATGCTACAAAAGATACCAGAGCTATATACTGGACGATGAAGAATCAGATTGATTTAATTATCTACACCACTACACTGAAATTCCCAAGTCACCTAACAGACTCAAATGACACCTGAGACCTGCTGAATGTGATGTCAGGATAGAGTTGTTACAGTTTGCCCGTGGAACCTTTGAGCAGCTGAAAGGGAAGGGTTATTGGGAACCAGCAGCTTGACAAAGCCTGCAGGATTACACGCAAAATTTCTTCCAAAGCTGTGCTGTCTGCTTTCACACCTCCACTTTTCAAGTAGATTTGAGCCTCATCTTTCATGCACTAAATCATTCCCTTCAATTTGAAGCCCAGCATTTTACTTCTCATAAATGTTTCTTATTATTTTTCTTCCTACAATTTATTGCCTAGCTGAAAGCAGAGTGTAACGAATACTCAAGCAGCCTGAGCATTCTGCCTCTGGGAATGCTTTTTGCCAAACAAACTGCCCTCTGTTTTCAGATGCAAGGTTTTGTTAATTTAATTTTACTTTTTACACAATTACAGTTCTTTGACAGCATACATTAGCTATCAGGAGCTGAACACAGAAGTCACCCTCCTGAATTCCCTCTCTACCACTCTAGCCAGAGATAACTGAAAGAACTTGCAGTTATAACTGAACTTTCTGTTCTTTCCCATGAAAAAAAACCAAACCAAAACAGAAACAACAACACAAACTTTTTCAACAAAAATCTTGGCTTATCCAGCCAAACCTTTCATTATCATCATCATCATTAAAGGTTTTGAGTACTTATGAGAAGCTAACAAACGACAACTCATAATCCCCATCTGTAACACCAGAGGCCAGGTACTGTAAAAACAAGACACATGCAAATTTGGGATATTATGGGTATTCCCATAGGGCTTATTATCTATCCCTTAACAGAAACAGAAGGATTTCTCTTAACACCACTACCAATACCCCACACTAATCTTTCCACAAGCAAACTCTTACCCTGAAGCTACTATACAGTGTTACTACTCTGTCAAGACATTTTCTCCTGAATTTAAAGAGGTGCTTCATGCAGTCTGTGGATTTGACTGCAGAGTCTTCTACAAAGCTGCTCTCCACAGCTGATTTGATCTCTAATGTCTAGAGCTGCAACAATCATTCCATTTTTTTGCAACTCCAAATTCCATCTGCAATTCTGTTTTTACTGAGAGCCTTTCAGATCCAGACAATATGATAATAAAAAAACAACAAAAAAAATAAAAAGGAGAAGTTGCACACAGTAACTCTGTTCTGTCCCAAATTCTTTTATTTCTTTCCTGTTTTCATATTTTTATACTAGCATTAGGGTAAACAAAATTTGCTCAGTCTACATCACTAATCAGTTCCTTTCTGTTCTGTCGGGGTGAGGCAATGGCTTAGGCTGTAGCACAATTCAGGTATTCACAAAAGGGACAGGACATGAATGCAGCTGAAATAGCATAACTGAGAATTATGGTGCTGCCTGAAACCTGGTATCAAATGTACATTTGCTTACCTTTGTTTCCACTGGCAAGCATGTCAGACACAACATCTCAGTATCTGAGAGCACAAAAAATCTAGGACTGTGCCAGTGACAGAGGGGATTACTTTGAGAATGGGACAGAGTCATTTTGCTTGGGAATGTGTAGGGAAGCCATCAGCATGCTTTCTCAAAAAGCTGTGAATTACATGTTGATCCTGGAAATTGGAAAAGGGATAGTCAACTAGACAATTATGTAATACTGTAAACATAAAAAATAAAGATAGCAAAAACAAACAAACAAAAAACCCAAACAACATAGTGCAGCTAAAGGGATCTTGGAGAACAGGAAGGTGTTGTTGGGCTTTTTTTGTTTGTTTTTTTAGGGCTGGCAAAATGGGTTTTGTTTGGTTTTTTTAACCAAATATATTAGGTGAAAAGTAACATATAACTTTTAATAAAGGATTTAATTTAAAAATTACACATAAATAAGTGAGACTGCACTCTTTAGAACAGATCAATGAGATCAAATGAATAAATGTGAACCATGACTGAAAAACAGTTTTAAAAGACTAAAGGAACATTCAGACATTGTTGTGGAATATTTATGTTGAGGTAGCATCCAACAGCTCCTAATACATGGGATCAGCAAGCTTATAGTTCAAGAATGACACATTTTTATATACATATAAATTCCTCTCAAGCAGAGTTGTTTGAAGCTTCTTTACTACTAGAAGGTGCTTGTACAATCTTATTTGAGCAAAAGATGTTGCAAAGGCATGAAGTTTAAATGGGTCCACAGAATACTTGGACAATCATCTGCAAGTTCTGTCTGTTCCAGATGATTAAATAGACCAACTAGACAGGCTCAGAGAATCCTCCTCCTCTGCAGAGAATAGCTGGGAAGTGGGGCAATACAAGATGGGTGAAAAAATGCATTTGCTTGACCTCCTCTCTAGCGCTTTCTGCTCTCCATTTATGACAACCACTGACTGCAGACTCCTGGGCTAGACAACTTTCAGTTTGATGAAAGTCAGCCTGACATTTGGGAAACTGGGAAGGTAACTGGAAAGGCTTAGAAAGTTGACATTACTGCTAACTCTGTCAAATAATAAATATTGCTAATGTACATAAGGTACGAAATGCTTTAATGTATTACAAGTGATTGGTAAAGACTAACCTGCTCGATCCTCTCTCATTTATAAAGAACTGCTTTACAACTCAGATTTTGTGAAGGAAGAGAGAATCTCTTCGGAGGTCAGCTATAGGTAAATTGCTATAAGTAGAGAAAATTATGTTTTAGAACAATATTTATATTTGCTACAGAGTGGCAGTGGTATACTTTTGTCAGTTTCTTCTGTATAATGGTACTGATTTGACCTAATTCAGTCCTTCTTGAGTGAACTTAATGGGGAAAAAAGAACCAACTAAAACACTCACATACTTCTCAAAAAGAGGTTTATCAGATTGTATAACAGTAGTTGTCATTTCATCAAGTATAAAACTCAATCCTTTGACTTTTAATGCCAAAATGTCTAATAAAGGTACTTATTTTTATATCTAAGTTTTGATAGTTAACTGTGTTTACTATAAGGTACACTTTCATAATGAGGACTCCCAGAACACACTCAGGACTATCAAATGAAAATATAATGGCACTTCATTGAGCTATTTTCACTAGTGATGTATTCCCTGCTTATCAGCAAGTGTAAATGGCAATGACTATGAAGTCAAATTGAATGACAAAAATAACACCAAATGTAAGTGCTGTAGTATTCCACAAGGCTGGTAATTCACTCCAGGACACCTTCCTCATGTATTCACCTCCCCTGTGTCACTAATGCAGACTGGATTTTCCCCATCACTGTCTTTCCTGGATTTGTACACAATTATTTTTATTCTATTTTCCCACCAGTTGGCAAAATAAAGTTCCTTCATATTGTTCCCAAAGAGACATAACATTACTTAAGATCGCACATACACCAGCCAGACCACTCCCAGGCCATGACATTCCAGTAGATTTTGAAATTGTTCAAGACAAGACAAAACCACTCTTCTTTCTATCTTTAACTTCTCTTGCAGGCTTTTTGAAAACAACAGAGCACAACACATTAAAACTTATATAACCGGGATTTTCTGCAGAATAAAGTAAATTATGAACCATGAAAAAGTAATACTAATTTTCAAATTAAATATGCATACATATATATAAACTGACAAAAAAGTTATGGGTCTCACCAATAAACATTCCAATTAATACAAAAAGAATCCCTGAAAATAAGTATTTATTTCTAAATGGAGACATAACAAAAGTCCTTAGTAACTTACAGAAACTAAAGAAAACAGACGTATTTGAAATACTTTCCTATGTTTTATAAACTGTTTCACCTTCTAAGCCATGTAAAGAGGTTCAATATTTTTTACACTCAATAGTCCTCCTGTCTGTCTGCTTTCATTTGGGAGAAGAGAGTTAATACATGATCAAAGATACAATTTTGTGAAAGGAGCATAAACGGCTTCCTGCCTTTTCTTGACAGTTGCAGTACCCTGACTTCTGCTTACAGCCAACATTTCTGCTTGAAACTGGTTGCCAGAGTGATCTAAATTTCACATAATGCTACTCATGACTACAAGGAAAATATTTTTCACAAGCTCTTCTCTATCTCACTTGTTTTGGCTTTCCCTCAATATTATCTTCCAAAATGAGAATTTTGAGACTTTTGTGAATGCTCCATAAGCAGAATCAATTATGTTACTTGTTGAAAACAACTGAATTTTTCAGGAAGAATTTCTACTGAAGTTGTTAACAGGGAAAAAAAAAACCAATCAAAAAACCAACCAAACAAAAAACCACCAACAACAAAAAAAGAAACCCAAAAACCCCAACAAAGCATAACATTTGAGGTGTGCTAATATAATTGAATCTAATTTTGAAACATTTGTTGCATATTTAGAAATAAGAAAATCAGCGGATTTCTTTACATGTTTTGCCACAGTGACACTGGGTGGGATAGAAAATGTTTGTCAAAAAAACCAGAATTACTTTGTCCTACAAACAGTCAACAAAACTATTTCTGATTCTTTTCAGCCTAAGTCACTGTAAAACTAACATCACAAAAAACCCCAAAAATAAATAGTATCTGCCACACAGACTAAATGAAAAAGTACATTTGAATTTTGGACATAGGAAAAGAAACTCAGTCCTTCAGAGTAAAAAATTTGCTATTATATAATCATATGCATTCCATTTAAGAACTAAATAACAATCAATTTGGTTCAAAATGTGTCTCTTTTAGAGTATCAGAAAATCCTCAGGTTGTTCATGTCAAGGACCCACTTCCATGGACTTCAAAAAACCAAACAAAAAAACAACCAACCAAAAAAAAAAACAAACCAAAAAAAACCCCCCAAAAGCCAACAAAACATGATGCTTGAAGTGTGGTAACATAATTGCATCTAATTTTGAAATAATTGTTACATATTTTTTATGAATGTTCATTTGACAGACCAGGATATGGTGACAAGAAAACAAGATGTTATGATTTGATTACAAAATATCCTTCAGAGGTTCTTTTTGATTTCAAGTGATGTCCCCCCCTCCCTCCCCCCCTTTGTAGCCCTATGGATTACAGCCATCCTCTGTTTTGTACTTTCTGTAGGTTTTTTATGAACCTGAAGAATGTAACTCCTATCTAGGTATTTTTAGGTGATCTTTAATGTACCAATTAAGAAATTCAAAAGGAATTCCTATTTAGAAGTCAAGCACAAATTTAACACAATATGAAATCTCCAAGGACAGAATTAATCCAAAATCCTTTCTGATTTACAATGTATTTTTACCATCCACAAAAAATGGAACGATTGAATTTGCATGCCAGAGCATTTTTAGGAGTTGATTTATCTGAGGTTTCACTACACCTCATCATTGCAAACTCTGAACACAGAGGTTGGTTGGGTTTTTTTTAGGAGTCCTTCCCCTCATATGATTCTATGACTCTGTGATATAAAGGATTTTCACAATCCTTTTTCACTTCATGTCTCATTGCAAAGTACTAAATAATACTCATACACTCTCCTGCTGCTTCACAGCACTTAACCCAGAAACAGTGTTATTTCCAAAATCTTTTGATTACTTCTTAACAAGTGTAGGAAAAACTTTGCACAGGTGATCAGCAGTGTCCTTTCTGATGTTTCTGGATGAATTTTCAGTTAATGCAGGCCTCCTTTGAGCTCTCATGACATGCAATATACACACTTGATATCTGTGAAATCTGTGGACTTTGAGAAGGAATGCTAGGTAAGAGCTTTTTTCTCTGTTTTATTAGTATACACTAATAATGTTTAATGTTTAAATTTTATTTGCTTTTATTATTAAACATGCTCAACTAAAATTTTACTACTAACACTACTACTGCTGAACCCTACGAGAACAAAGCGTAAGCCAATTTAAATGAAATAAAGGAACAATTATTAGATATCCCAAACAGATTATCTGCCACAATGTTAATTTAATCTGCATTCCTGTTAATAGCAAGAGCACTAACAACAGCATCTCTGCATCAAAAAAAAAAAAAAAAAAAAAAAAAAAAAAAAAAAAAAATCACATCTCTTGGACTGAAATACAGGTAGCCATAAAGGTACTGGACTGAAGTCACAGAACACCTGCCAAGTCACTTTTAAACAAGGTCAGTCTTTAAGCAGCTTCTTAGACTTTCCTCTTTGACTTCACTTGCATAGAATAGGGTTAAATCTGTTCTTTGCAAAGATCTTTGGCATGATCTTTGATGACAAATGACATGCTAACATATGCCAAGAAAGAAGGGGAATACAGTCACCCTCGGCTTCAACTTTAACTGGAGCTGCTTTGTTCTGAGTGCCCTGAATAATTAATAACTACTTTGGCAATCAGTCACGCATTCCTTAATGGCACCTCAGGCATCAAGTATCCCATTCACTCACTCCCCTAAGTAACAATGGAGTTTATTACATCAAGTTTTCTCTGCCAAACTTGTAACTGACATAATTTAAACGAAACAAGTCACTAGGAAGACTGAAGCCCAAACATATATTGCAAGAGTTTATAAGGTTTTTTTCAGTTGCATGGAGCTGCTCCACAGATTAGAGCTGTTACTAGGGGCAAGTGAGAAGGAAGGGGAAAAAATTGTTTTTGCAAGAAAGTTCTAGGAGGGTTTAGGTGTTGTAGTGGTGCCAAAAATATGACTTTTAATAAAAGCATAGCTGCACAGTCAAGACTCAGAACAACTGCTAAGCAGCACTTAGTGAATAAAGCAGCTCACCAGTAAGCACAAACTAAGTGACAGAGCAGAGCAAGAAAATGAGTGGCTGTGAATAACAGCTGTGCTTAAAGCAGCACAATAATTATAGAATAACACAAACTACTTTTTCTTAGCTATAGCAAGCTTTTTTCAATGCTTCCTTCCACTTTACAGTATTCCAGACAAAATTAACTTGCAACTATAGCACAGTGAATGAAAAGTGGTGTTAGATCTGAACTATGGGAAGTTCTAGATGTAACACTGTGCCACAATTAAAAATGGAAGAAATGCAAATAATTAAACTGTACTTAGGCTAGAATCCTAAAAAAAAGATTTAAGTTTTTCTCTGGGACCATTCTGCTGGTCTTCAGTACATGCTCTGCTTTTATGAGATGCCTTAAAATCCCATGGTAAACCTTTCTAGAAAATTATGTTGCAACTAATGACATTGGAATGAGTTGCAAGTCCATTGATAGCCATTCTCCCCCTACTTATTCATCATCTGAAAAGTTGGTTTGAAATATAATATACAAAATAAAATACATATATATACAATAAATTACAGCAGATTTAAACAAAGCCATTTCTCTTGCTCTTTAAAGACCTGAAAATGTGTACGGTGCCCCTCTCTGTGTGTGGCCTACAAATACAGAAACAAGCTTGCACTGTTTTATTTCAGTTTTGCTTCATTTCTCCCCAAACAATCTCTCATTACTAGTCTACCAGGCATCTCCCCCTCTTGTAAAAAAAATGAGGGGAAAAATAACTTAACTGTTTAGGACCAGTTCATTAAAATGAATCGAAGTCCATTAGTTACGGTTTTTCAAGAATTTTTAAAAATGAATGCTCATTCCTATAGTTGACTTTTCTTTTTTTTTTTTTTTTGTGGAGAGGTATGTGTGTGCGGGGAGATGTAAATTTTAATCTTCTTGGAATGTTGGATGAGATAGCAATGTAGTTTTATAGAAAACTACTTTTTTGGTTTGGTTTGGTTTTTTTGGCAACACTTTTAAATTGCTTTAGTTGCAGGATGCAGGTCTAATCCTGAAATCAGCAATAAAGATTCATTTATACCAATCTACAGTCTGAAAATGGATATTGTATTTTTTCATGGCTTATTGAGAGACAATTTTTGATTAAAATGATCACAGTCCTTTAAAAGAGAGATCTGGAAAATTAATCCCACAAACTGATAAGCAGTAGTTGTACTGCATACTTTGGGGCTAGATGAGCTCTGAATTCCTGTGACATGAAGGGGGCTTTCTCTTGCCAGTTACTATCCTAAACCAGTCTGTATGTGAACTTCTTACGCTACAATGAGCTTTGTTAGTAGAAAAAAGGGAATTAAAAAAGCATCCTGCCATATCATCTCTGTTTTTTTCTACTGAATAAGTGATATAAAATATTTTGAAGATTATACAATTGTTTGCAACTGTTGATAATTTGTTACAACCAGTTTTCCCTTCAATCAAATAAACTCATTTCTACTCCTACACCATGACATAAAGATAATTATACATATTACTCTGCAAGTTTTAGGTGCTGTTGATTAATACATTCCATTGAAAATGGTTCATATGTAAATCAGACAGACACAGAGAAGATAGGATGGAATATGACTGAGCTGTGACAATGAAACTTGTCATCAGCTCACAAATAGCTCTGTTTAGGGATGCTCTTTTACCATTTTCTAAAATTAAACATATTTACTACATTTTGCCCTTGGTGTACAAAAGTTTAAAACTTGGCCATATTTCAGGCTGGTTTGAAGACTGACATTTTATTTAATGGCAAATGTATCATTATGAGGTCATACTACTGATATTAATGAAAAGGTCTAATTTAAAAAAAGAGTCAAATAAGCAGATTAAATCTTTAACCACTCCAGGACTAGATCATGGTTACAGTTTCACATATATATTATATATATATATAGCTATAGGAGAACAACAGAAAAATAACATATATATATAAATATATATATACACATGCACTGTAACACTTCACTAACATCATTAACTTAATGCTAAATATACTACACAGATGATTATGTATTGTTTGAAAGATACCCAGAATTGTTCCTTGCTTCTTCTAAGTAAATTTTGAAAATGGGAAAAATGGCAAAAGCAACAAGCAAGTTAAATGTATTTTCAGTAAAGCACACATGTCAGTGGGGCTACAAAATGGATTTTTTGGATCAATTTTTTATTGAGCTTGCAGATATTTTCCACCAACCAAATACCACAAATGACAACACTACTTAGGGGATTCACAAAGTGAATTATAAGGATTTTAACAAAAATTACTTCTTAGTCTATTTAACTATGGAATACCTATTCAAAAACAAGTCAACTCCTGTTCTGCTCCATTCTGATGTTTCAGAATATCTCATCCTTAAATATCTATAAACACTGTTTTGCTACCACACATCTTTCACTTGAATGAAAAAAAGTAACATAAATCTATTGTTAGTGAAATTAGTCACATTTTGAACAATGGCTATTGTTTAATTGATTTATAAATTTTAAGCAACCTTCAAGATAAGTCTAAAGCATAGTTTCCAGGAAAAAATGCAATGGCAAATGGGCATTCTGCACTGTATAGGGGATTGGATGAAGGGAATGCTTTCAAGCTGTAAGTGAGGAGACTAAGGTTAGACATAAGGAAATAATTCTTTGCTATGAAGGTGGTGAGACCCTGCGCAGAGGTTGCCCAAGAAGAAGCTGTGGCTGCCCCATCCCTGGCGGTGTTCATGGCCAGGGCTTGGGGCTTGGAGCAACCTGGCTGGTGGGAGGTGTCCCTGCCCATGGCAGTGGGGTTGCAACTTGGTGATCTTTGAGGTCCTTCAAACCCAAGCAATTCTGTGTGTATGTCTGCTTTGTCATGGAAATAAGAAATCCAGAAACATCTGAACTAGGATAATAATTTCACTGTAGATGTCTGATAGTGACTAATAAAAACATCTCAACTAACAAAAGTAGTAATTTCATCTTCTCTGTAACTTCCTTAAAGCTCTTTAACTGTCACACGACACGCTGATTCTTACGCTGATTTTTCTTCTCAAAGCTACAAAAATATTTTTCACAGTACTATATAAGGAACGCAAATATTTTATTGAAGTTTCCACAACAACCGAACGCACAACTTCCCAGTCCAAAGCCATCCAAGAACCACCACAAGCACACTCTTAAAAAACAGAAACAAAACGTACAATTCCAGAAGACAAATTTATTATTATAACTACTTACTATTACTATTATTACTACAAAATAAGCAGTAATTAGTCCTAAGCTATTAAAAGATACTCTTAAGCTACCACTTCAAAGATTGTGCTTTTCTGAAGTGTTTGCAATCTGAAACATGTTTACTTACTGGCATAAGAAGTGTATAATGGATGCAGAATCCAGGTTCAGAAGGAAATATTTCATCAGACACAAATCTTATTCTGATCTGGTTTCCTTTGGAGATTTGTCTGCTTGGCACAACTACTGGAACCACACCAGCGCCCTAGAAAGTGCCATCACTAGGCTCTTCAACTTCTACAAAGTCATATTCGAAAGAAGATAATGTTTATTTGCTGGTAAAATTTCTATAAAACTTTCTGCCTTAATCGATAAAGCAAGAAACTGAAGTTTCTGCAAATATTCTCTCTCTCTCTCTTTGGTTTTTGGTTTGTTTTGTTTTGGCTTGGTTTTTTGAGCTTTTTTGTTTTTAAATGCTAAAAGTATGCTACCAAAACCAACTACTTAAAACTTCACTTCCAAGTTGCTACTGGCTTAAATACATAATAAAATCGTGCAGAGACGGTTAAAAAAATAAAAGTCAAGTTTGCATTCTGAAAAGGCCCATGAGTATGGTTTTGTTTGTTCCCTTATGGAAAGCAATTACAACATGTGGGATAGGGCAGAATGAAGTCAGAGAAAAAAGACTGAAATTGCCCAAGTGTGGCACAGCATACTACATGTCACCAGTGAAAGCTCAGGGGCTTTTTGGTACGGAAAAAACCCTCTTGTCACACCAGTGGTGAATAAGCTCCTGTAGGTTAAGATGACTTAGGGAAACTTGAAAAGCACATTTTGAGTTTAATGAATATCCCAACGAAACATTATTTGAGCAAAGAACTAGATGTACTGCATGTCAGAAAGAGCCTGAGATTTGACAATATTGACAAGAGAGATATAGAACTTGGTAGAGAACAAAACACACTAAGCTTGATTTAGTTTCATTGGTTTTTAAGATGTGGTCCGAGTATCCCCAGAGGATCTGTGAACAACTTCCAATGGGTCCACTAAGAAAGGCTGGACAATTCCCATCAGTGAGCTTTAATGTGACACACTAAGGTGCTCACTTCTACTGGAAAACATTTAAGGACTTCACAAGTCATAAAAACATTGAAAGCTGCTGCTCTAGAAGGTACATTCTGGTTTCAGTGCTTCTACCCTCTTCACATCAGTTCCCAGCTGCCCCCTGACAGAATAAAACACCAAGCATTTTAACTGGGTTTCTCCTGCTGCAGCTTGAAACCTCTGAGCCTCAGTGGCAGCACAGCCCAGGCTTTGGGAAGGGGAAAATGCATTGGGAAAAGGACAGCAAGCACCTGGACGTTCACAGTTACCCAAATAATCATTTGACTTTTAAACCACAACTTTGTATTCTCTGCACAAGCACAACACACCTCTGAGGAAGTTTCAAGGTTTCTGGTACTTTTATGTTCTCATATTCTAAATATGTCTCGCATAAATCTAAATTGATAAATAGCACTGAATCCTTCTCAAGGGTACAAAGAGTCCTGCTCTGATAGTAGCAAATGCTATTTTAAAAAACATGTGCACACACACGTCACCAATATGTCAAGCAATATTTAATGTGAAAATTATTACCTCATAAACATTTTCTACTCAAGTTTTTTCTAGATTTTTTTTTTTCAGTAAAACTAATCTTTATAATGATTCCCAGTTCCCTAGTTAGGCAGCAGGCAATAAATTCTTGTGTTGCATGTTTGTGCAAGACTGACTTGCACATTTATTATCTCCATTTAAAGAAACAGTATTTTTTTCCACTTAATTAAAAATGTAATGAATATGCTCATTAACTGTGTTAAAAATCAATTACTGCCATGCAGCATGGTTTTAAATCTTTGTTGAAAGTATGGTACTAATTACTTTCTCACTATCTTTTTTTCCCCAAAAACATTAACTAATTCACCTCATCCACCAGTGTTATTACTTTATGATCAGGTATACAACTTACTACAGAGGCAAAATATACATTAATTGTACAAAAATGTCAGGGCTCAACACATTTATTGATTTGATTTTGAGCACTGAATTTTCTCTTATTTTTGCAAGCACAGCTTAGGAAATTTCTAAGTTAACCTTTTCAATTTTTTTTAGTTAAGAATATGAAATGGGTAAGGATGAAGGGGAAGACAAATAGGGAGGCTATCCTGTTGGGTGCCTGCTACGGACAGAATGAGGAGGCCAGATGATGCGTTCTACAAGGAGCTGGCAGAGGTGTCACAGTTGGTAGCCCTTGCTCTGCTGGGGGACTTCAACCCTACCAGGCATCTGCTGGAAGTATAAAATAGCAGAGAGGAGACAGGACAGGAAGTTCCTTGAGTGTTATGGAGATAACTTCCTGACACAGCTGGTAAAGGAGCCTCCTACCAGAGGAGGTGCCTTGCTAGATCTCCTTTTCACAAATAGGAAGGAGTGGTGGGGGAGGTAATCCCAATGAGGAGAGGTTGATGGAATTGGAAATCTTTAGTTTGGAGAAGAGGAAACTGAGAGGAGACCTTATCACTCTCTACAGCTACCTGAAAGGAGGTTGTCGGGAGGTTGGTGTTGGCCTCTCTTCCCAAGTCAATAATAACAGGACAGGAGGAAATGGCCTGAAGTTTTTTACCAGGGGGAGGTTTAGATCTGAGGTAGAATTTTCTTTACTGAGAGTGTAGTTAGGTATTGGAATGGGCTGCCCAGGAAGGTGGCGGAGCCACCATCCCTGGAAGTATTTACAAGCTGTGCAGATGAGGCACTTCAGGACATGCTCTGGTGGACGATACAGATATTGATACATGTATTTTATTCAGGGAGGATGTTGGCAATAGGATGTGTTGATCTTTATAGGTCTTTTCCAACTGTGATGATTCTGTGATTCTGTGAAATAATTAACAAGTTTTCTGAATTTGTACAGAGTGAATAAATTAATCAATTATGTTTCCTGACTTCGATTTAAGATGTCCGAGGGATTGGGCCATAGAACAGGTGTTAGTGCTTCTGCATAATTTACAGAGTACTTTGTATTGCACCCTTTGGTCTCCTGGTACCCCTGAAGTGAAACTCAAATTCCGCAGTTTAAATCCTAGACCCTTAAAATAAACACTACTTAATTCCATTAGTGGAGAGGTAAAACAAGGAAAAAATATTCTGAAAAACCCAAATAAAATTCTTCTTCTTATACAGATTACAGAACCAAATAATTCGGTGAGGATATCTCTTCTCTATTCAATTATTTCCTCCTTGATCTTTGTATGTGGCATTTGTAAACAAGCTGTCATTTGTAATCAAAATAATTTCTGATGTTATCTGTGTGTTATCAGTGTTGCCTTGACTGAGAGGTTTCTCAATCACCCTTCCCCCACCCCAGTACCATTCTGATAATTAGAAATCCAAAAGGGATCAATCTGGAAACAATCTAATCATAACCATGCTAATACTACACAATTGCCAGTATTATTATTTAAGCGATTTACCTATTATATAAGCCAACTGAAAATAACTTTCTCACGGCAACACAGTACAGCACATATGGCACTAAGTGGGTTTTTTTTAACCACTAAAGTAACCACTAAGTGGTTACTCCCCTTCTCCGTTATCTCCCTCAGGACCTATAGAGTATTCTTTTCCTTATGTTTAACAGATAACTTAGTGTCACAGTTAAAAATTTCTGATTTCAAAAGCCAACACGTAAGTATTGGCTTCTCACTGCTGAACACAGATGTGGGGGGAGCTACCAGCACAGTATGGATATTTCATATCAGCAAGGAGAATCTTTAGAAATTCTTTCTACATCAACAGAAAAATGTCCTTCATGTGTTTTCGGGCTATAAGACATCTTCAGCAGTAAACTTTATTCCTGTTAAGTTATCTAGGCTGGATGTGCTGCAAGAGCCCTGATGAAAGAATCTTCTGTGCAACTGAAATTCCTTGCATTGCACATCTGGACTGGTCTGAATTTGCTGTGAAATGCAACAAAGTGGTTCAGTTGCTTTAGCATTTATAAGATTATGCTACATGTTCAATAAATTATTCGAATATTACTAAGTAAAAATCATGAACATGTGGTAGTCTAGTCTGCTTTCTTGGATGAAAGATGTTTTTGCCTTCAGTCATAGAATGGTGTGGGGTTTAAGGGACCTTAAAGATTACCTAGTCCTAACCCCCAGTGATGGCCACAATGCCTTCTCTTATCCCTGCTGAAAAATATGTATTTCTCTTCCCTATGGCCTAAGAGCGTGGGTCCATGTGAATTAACAAACTAAACAATAACAATTTAATGGAAAAGAGCAAGGAACCAAGTAAGAAATATAAGTGACTGTAAACTTCAAAGCCTTTCCAACTAGGAAATGTATTTTCCAAGGGAAGAAGTTTTCCCTCTCCTTTTCTATACCTCTTTTTGTGTGTCTGTGTGTGTGTGTGTGTGTGTTTTTAGACTGTCATTTTGCTAAACATGCTCTGACAGGCTGTTTATCTTGGCTTGCAGTTTGTGAACTTTTTGTGGTTTCCCTCTGCCTTTGGAATTCCACAAATAAATCAATTGATGTAAGAAGCAGAAACACTTTGTCATATCAGTGGTGCTGGACCTTCCATCTCCTATATAGATGTGTGCTAGACAAAAATCTAGCACACCCATTAAAGGGGCCTGCAAAAAAGTGAAATATATTTTCCTTACCCCTTTGATAAAAATTGGTTCCAAATTGACGATTTGATGTTTGGGTTTTTTTAAATTATTATTAAGAAATAGGAAGTTGTCACTTTTTTTGGCAGCATCCTGTAGGATGCTGCAATACTTCTGTTCTGACTTGTTTTTAAAGCACATGGAATTCCAAGGTCTTCCTGGTCCTGGCATAGCAGACCAAAATACCTACCTCATCTGTAGACCAAAAGCATTCAAGGTCCTCTGGCAGTTCAACAGACAAACTTGTTATTGACTAGAACTTAGACAGTTTATATTTGGACAGCTTCAGTTTTAGAAACTTTTGAAATTTAAAAAAAACTGTGATTATGAAAATATAATTTTGATATTTTTCTGAACACAATTCTAAATTATTATTCTTAAAGGAAAATTTCCTCTCCCTCTTTCCATCTCCATCTGAAACAATTTGTGTCACTGAAATATTTAAATTTCCTATGGAATAAAATATTTTGTTTCTGTCATCTGGCTTAACTGTGTATCTGTATAAACAAAACTGTTAGGGTACCTTTCATCTCTTCGGTCATTTTTAAATCACAGCCATAAGTAATCACGTTGCTCTTTGTGAAACAAACACTGTATTTACAGAGTAAGAGGAAATCACACTTTTGGTATTAAAATTTTTGTACCAATACAGCCGTGTAAGGAAGTACTACCTCCTGCCACTCAAGTTGGCAAGCTTTGGAACAGAGGTTTAATTAATTTCTTTGCCTTTCAAATGCATTAATTTGTATCATATAATGTTTTCTATTTGTTGCCAAACGATAACTAAATGAATCCCATACTGGGGAAGATTGGTCCACTCAGTCGAGTCCTCCATTAAGTAGATCCAAGACTCCTGAAATCACAAACCACTAGCAGTGCACATCAGTGATAGTGATGAATAACTCCAAGTGACAGTCAGGTGGCAGAGAAAAAACATAAAATGATAAAGAAAGCAAACTTCCTGGAGGAATGGAAGGGGGGGGCACCTTGCAGCACCATCAAATACTCCATGCAGGGTAAAAATTCAGTAAGAATTACTCCATTCAACACTATCAGAATACTTAACTGTGGCTATCTTTGAGTGACAGTAGAGCCAGGTTATTGAAAGAAACAGGTTTTTATTTAAACTTTAAATATTTAAAATATTCCTTCTGGATTTTGTCTTCCAAAAGGAAGTTCTGAAAAAAATTTACCCAGAATAATCTGGTTCCATTTCCTGAGGCTGGCAGCATGGGCAATTACAGATCATCCAACAACTGAGAAAAGAGTTACATTCTATATTTTCTGTCATGTTTGATGCTTTAATGTAAAAAGAGAGAAAAAATGATGGAACAGCAATGATTTGATATTAATGTTTCTCTAGCACTAACTGTTTCTGCTGATTCTACACAAACTGTGTTTTAATACTCATTGGAAAGAAACAGCATACATAGGTCTTGTCCAAATAAATAACTGATGAGGTCAAGATTTTTGTACTCAGAAAAATGATGTTTAATTATACACAAACATCACTTCCAGCAATAGACATCATTTCAGCCAATACAGCAAATAAGCATAAAACTGCCAAGCATCTGGCCACCTCTACATTTTCCATGAAAAAAAGGCACTCAAGGTATAAACAGAGAACATTTCTAACTGCCACTCACCAAATATGGATTGCAGTTTCTGTGCCAACCTACTTTGAGTACATCTATTTTAGAATATGCAGTACTGTACATTAGGAACTACCTTATGGAAACACAGATTCATTCACAAATGTTAGATGGTTGCCATGGTTCTCTCTATTTAATCCTTGCTCAAAGCAATTACTAACAGCCTGAGACTTCTGACATAACCACACAATTCTCTATTTCTACCTTGTTAATTTAGGACACATGAAAGAAGAAGTTTAGTCTTTAAGATTTCAATTTTCCGCCCCTTTATTCATGATAATACACTTTGATCATAAATACACATTTACAGAACTGCAAGTGAAAGGGGAAGCAACAAGACAGGTGTTCAATCTCCCAAACTCTAATCCTCAAACATTTGAACACTTTATGTTAAGAAAAGGATGCACTGGTTGTCTGGTTTGGAGAAACTAACTGTTACATTTCCACTCTCCAGCCTACCAGAAAACATTTCTATTTTCTGTGGATCAGCTGAAAAGCTGATGCCTCGTGTGAAGCTGATACAGAAACATTTTGCATAGTAGTTTTGTCACTTGGTGGACTGGACTCAACACACTGCATGCAAAAATAAGACACCCAAAGAATGCACATCTTCACCCTCCTTCCCAAAACTCTCATTTGATACAAAGATTTACTTCAGAGCCAGTCTGGGTATTGCTGAAATTATATCCTGTCCCTAATGACCAATAAACGGGCACACAAGCACCTCTGGGGAATAAATCACCATGCCGGGTATCTAGGCAAACTAGCAAGCACTTAAGCATCTCAATCTCAAGCACAAAAATATCCCATAGTCCCTGAAAGCAACTTCTGCCTTGTTGGAAGGGGTGTTCTTGTAGAAAAGTTAATAAGGAATTGTAAACTAGATACATGGGTAAATGTACTTCAGGCGCTAAACCAAAACAATTCTATATTCAGACAGCAACCCTGTAATTATTTAAGCATCCAATTATTTTCAACTAGCAATATGGATAAAGTGTGTAAATAATTATTTTACAGTGATTTACAGGGACTTTTAGAATTTTACAAGCAGTTACAGTGATCATAATAAAAACACCTCTTCATATTGTAGGGATCAATATTTGTACAAAAACAAAAACTTTGGAGCTCACAGTTCACATCAACAGCCATGATTGTAAAGCATTCCCTCTAAAGAACAAATTAAGAATGAATTCCATATGAAATTTTTAGCTGTATTCACACTGTCCACAGTGGTTGATAAAACTGTTTCGGCTTCCACAATCCATAATCATATTTTTACCACTGTTTTTCAAACGGATATTAAATTATTATATATTACTATATATTATTATATTATTATATAATAAATTAGATATTTATTCTAGTATCCCTAAATGGTAATTTTTTTTTCTTTGTGTACAATTCTTATATCCTGGAACACAGCTATGGACTCCAGTCAGCATTCTGAAAAACTACTAAGGAATTTCCTAACAATATTCAAAAGCATATTTTAGAAAACAGTAACAAAAAAATCCTAAGGAAGCTTTTTTTAGCATGATGAAAGATTCTCCCAGGGCAATGCAGGTAGCTTTCCCTGCCCCTCAAGCACAGAATCATTACATGCATGATCAAATTTCCTTTCTTCCTTTCCCATCCCTCCTGCCCACCTCAATGGAAATTGGGTCTCCATGTTTATTTAAAGAAAACACCTTCATTTCTTTAGCTCACTGATACAATAATATATAGTCTCCTGATTGCTATACCAGCCCACAGGATTTTCCAGTCCAGGAAAGATCAATTTTATGAAAGTCCAATATCCTGTTTCAGGACAAGCTAGTAATTTGTGCTTTAAACAGGCAAGTGAAAAATCCCCTGAATGTAACTGAGCAGTCACATAACACTGCATGAGGCAGATAAATGAGTTCCCACCCAGCAGGAGACTGGTGTTTCACCTGAAGAGTGCAAGGAGTTTTCCTCTCACTTCAGTGTACCTAGTTATAAGATAATGGTTATAGAATTATGGAGAACCTATTTTTAATCCAGCCACAGTATATGAATCAACGCTAGTCTGAAACAGAGCTTCTTAATAATTGCTGCTAGTTTACTGGTCTCCCTGTTCTCATGCTACTGTCAAGAAAAGGAAAAGATTATTTATTTTAACCTTATAAACCCTTAGGACCTTCCCACATGACGATCTTAACCTTTTCTGTAATAACTAATCTTCCCTTTTGTGATTTCTCATGGACATGCAACTTCTCAGATATCCTGATGAATCAGATGAGAACAAATTAATATAAAGTGCACTACATTTCATGTCATGTCACCTTTCTCCTAATGGAGCAGCATCAAATCCAAGCCAGGAAGTGTTACTGATTTGTCTGACTGACCAATATTTGCTCTCTAACCAGAATTTCATGCGAGTTACATACTTTGTTAAATTTTGGATGATACAGAGAATCAACCACAGCATTTTAGTGAGAAGGAGAGAGGGAGAAAAGACAAGTGTAGGAAGAGAAAAAAAGGCTGAGTAACAGGTGAAGAAACACAACTGCTTGTCTAGGAATAGGACACTTGGTATGTCTGCTATTCCTGCTGATTAAACAGGAGAAAGCTGCTTGTAAGCCTGACAGTGAGCCCATGGGCTTAACTGCAGTTAGATTTTCAGTAACCAGAAAACATCAGGAATGGAGTGCATGCTATGTATAAACTGTAATATATAGACACTACACGGGGTAGGTAACTTTAGATTGCTGCTGCTGCTGGGTGTGCCTTTGCAGCTTGCATTTCTCTTGCTATGTGGATTTAAGAGCCACACTAGAAAATGCAGGTGGTTCCAGGGTCTGTCTGTATTCCCTGAGTTCAGGTACTGATGGGTCACAGCGTGGTTTCTGTGCCCTCTCAGAGTAGACATTTGCTCCTATCTTTTTAGTAAGTGGTGAGGCAGGAGCAGAACTCCATCAGTAACAACTTATCCAGAATACCCCAGAAAGAAGCAAGACCCAGTAGCTCAAGATTCGTTTTCAAAGAAAATAACTTCGACCTACACTATTTAGAAACACAGCCAACTATGGAAACATGAAACAAATATAGAAGCAATAAATTAGGATTAGGATCATTTACAAAAAATATTTTGATACTGTGGACATAGTTCACTTTATTCACAACAGCCTGCTGAGAGGACCAGGAGACTGAGAGGACAGGAGAAAATTTTAAAGGAGCCTAAAATGGTTTTTAAGTCAATGAGTACAGACTACGGTGTGAAAAAGGAGTTAGGAATTAAATTATGTCAACTGCCCACTCATCAGCTATCAATCTCCTAACACTCATCTGGACTGTGAAAATAGATTTTAAATTTCTTGCATTCTAAGTGTTCTCTAGCAACAGTGGATAACAAAAGTGAATGCTGGATTTACTGTAAAGGAGGGAAAAGTGGGTGGGCAAGAATTCAATGAAAGTCCCTAAGCTTTTTGCAGCATGTCCTTCTGATTATATCAATCAGACTATGCTGTCCTCACATTCTGCTCAGAGAAGCATCTCCTCTTCCCCTTTATGTTTGCACTCTCATTTGCTTAAAGAGTTCAATTTTGCAGCTATAAACCCTTCCTTCAGAACTGAGTTTACTCTTCTAATACCCTAATAAATGTATCTTAGAGGCCAGGCTCAGTTAAAACCGTACTGTTTTGGGATTTCTAACTTTTATCTTTTTTTACAGCCTGCAAGATCTGTTTTGTCACATTTTACAAAAGTGTTTTCATAGGAATGATAATAAGCAACTTTAATGTGCAGTAGAGAACTCATAGGAACACTCCTGGATACAGCACACAACTCTGACACAGTGTGAACTGCGGACAGCAGCTGAAACAGCTGAATGGGACCAGCTCAAAGATGAGTTTGTGTATGAACCATTTAGTAATCAGAGTAATTTTTTTTCTGGAATCAAGAAAAAACTGAAAGAAAGTGCTTTCTTTAAAAACTAAAATAAATAAATACAAGAAAATACACTTTTGTTCAATGAAATCAGAATACAAAGAGATCCAGTTACTTTTTTTTATGTGAAAAACCACTCATTTTTAAATCAAAACATAAATAAGCAGGATGCATGACCCTACTGGATTCTTTTGAATTGATTAAATTGAAATAATAGTTACAACTGAATTCACACAAAAGAAATAACCTTTGCAGCATTAATCCCTTTCTTTACATTTAAAAGAATAATATTTTATGACCAAAGGACTATGGTCCTAAATTAGTAAAACTTATTAAAAGCTTTGATCCTCATCCTCCACGCTCATATTACATTTAAATCCATTCTTGACCTCTTTAATTCTTTAAACCTCTCTTGAACTAGAATCACTATTCAGTTGTCTGAGTTGACTAACTAAAAATCAAACCCCAAAAAACCAACCCCACAAGCAGCAGATGAAATTACATCACCAGCTGCTATAACACAAAATTTATGGGCATTTTCTACACAATGCTCATAAAATGCCACATTCCTGTCAGTGGTCAACCATCATCGTTGCTACTAAGGACTTCAGCTTAAGCTAGTTATTTCATAATAAGTCTTTCTTATTAGTATTTAAATTAATATAATTAATGTTAGAAATCATCCTAGTCCATTTAAATCATAAGACCTCCTTTCAGAATTTGAATAAAAAAAATTAAGTGTTATTATGTGTTGGACAAAGAAACAATAATCAAACCAAAAACCATAAAAAGATTGTGTATTGAGGAAAGACAGCTCATATACGTTTTATAATTCCAATTATTAATGGAATCAAAAACTATCCAAATGGATCTGATTCACAAAACTGAGAGCCTAGCCCACCTATATGAACTGCAGCTCCTAAAAAAAAAATAAAGGCGTGGGTGGTGAAAATTGACACACTGAAATCCTAAAGGAACAGCTGAAAGAAACCTAAGGACAGTTCTTCACTATAACATTCATCTCTACTCTCAGTCTTTGGGATGTGGCGGGGACTGTTTTATAGTTTTGTTTTATGTTTTTTTTGTTAGTTTTTTTTTTTCAGTTTGAAGCTGTAGAAATTTTGGAGCACTCCTTACTGTTTAATGAATTTTCAAAACAGATGTGGGCGGCAGCAGCAATCTCTTCAGCTTCAAAATGGATGGTGGGTGGGGAGGGACGGAAAATAAAAGCATAAATCCCAGCAGCCCAGCTACTTAGTGACATGGCTCACAGTGAACGCTGTCTGTACCAGTTCCTTCTTTAAATACAGAGTTCACTTAAAGGTCTTTGCCCAGTTATTCAAAGACAACTTGAACTTTGTACTTATCCAAGAGATGATTTCACCCTCTGTAATCGCAGTCCACTAGACGTATTGAGAGCTGTCTGACAGTAAGGACAGCACATCAGTTGCCCAGAAAACAATTTTCTTGGGAACTAAACATTATAAGGAACTCTCTACCCTCAAAAGCCCCCAGAATGAATATTTATTCTATATGAAGAGTTATAATTTTAAATCTATCCTTGGTATTAGTATGTTCTTCACACATCCATTAATATTGCCTCTACAATGCAACAAAGGCAAAATCACATAATACTTTATTTCAGGGGGTGGAATTTCATCTTTCTAGAAGAAAAGGATGCTGAAATTATTCTTTCAAGTATGTGCTCTGTTGATGTATACGATGCTTTCCATTACAAAAGGCGCAAACAGAAGTGGAATATCTTTCTCATTTTTTACTGAGGCAGTTAAGCAACCACATTTTACTCCATGTGCTACATGTACAGATTTGTAGTAACTGCAAGGAAGGAAGCTGTACATGGTGTAGTTGCTTATTGAGCCCAATATTACACAAAAAGGTCTCCTTAAAAAATTAAATGACAAAATGTTTAGGCCTTTTTGTTTAATGTTTACCATAACTTACCCTGCACAGGATGCATTTCAACAAAATTTAATGTCAAAAAAAAAAACCAGCTAAGCAAATTTTTCCTTCTTCATAGCAACTAAGGCAGTGTCTGTATGTCTCTTCTTAATACACTGATTTCAGTCCTGCCAGAATAAGTCAAATCTGATTTTTTAACCCTTGACAATAATTTCTTAATATACATTCATTAAGAACAAGTACAGACCTGAAGCTGACTGAACTGTAGCTTCTACCTCATAACCTTGTTGTTCCCCTGAATGGAAGGGACACCTTGGGCACACTTCAGCCACAACAGAACTGAAATGATGGCAAGTAGCTAACAGAAATATTAGGGAAAGGGAGTGGTGCATTTTATACACCTGTCTCTGCTTCTTGCTCTGTATCTGAAAGGACCATTCTAGGAACCTCAGAGGAAGGGTATTCCTGTTATTAAGGAATAATTTGATATTAGGAAGAAAAAAAAAAGTCACAGCACTACTAATGAATATTTTATCCCATGCTAGCACTGACAGCTGCCTTTGGCTTAATTCATTTTCTCAGGAAAAATTCTACATATTGCACATATTAATAGACAAGCTCTGGGATTCTTTCAAAACTTTATAGTTTATCTAAATACATTACCAGATTCACCTATTCACCTCAAAAAGCTCTTCCTGCCCCCAAACTCACAACACACACAGACATAGATCATACTTGAAATATTTTAAAGTTGAAAATAAGTAAAGCTATCCTAAAATGAAGATGGTGGTAAAATGGCACCGAGCATTCAACTACTGGTTGTTTCCACATTCTTTTATTTATTTATTTTACCCCTAGCATTGTATCTACAGTAATTACACTTTGAATTTATGAAATATTTCTCCATTTATTATATATAACAAGTCAGACTGTAGTCATCTGATTATTGGAAAGAACAGCTGCAGTCACCACTGAGATGAAGAACTAGAGCTGTTTTGTGCACAGGGAGTGAGCAAGTTTGACATGCATTACCAGTGTAAGAAAGAGACTGATTTTTTAAAATTATTAAATTATTTTGTGTGTGTCAGTCCTGTGATGTAATTCTCCAGTGCACAGCCTGCTCACAACATCTGTCTGGGGGTTCATGTCAAACTGTAGCATTCATGTTCTTCCTGGGAGAAAGCTAAAGCCTTCCTGTCACAGAGAAGTTATCACAAAGCTTTTATCAATGCATGTTCTACAGACAGAAGGCGACAAATTTGGACAACAAGCAACAGTTGAGCAAACCTCAGTCTCTCCTTGTCAAGGAGAGTTATGGCATTACCCAGGGGCAGGAGCTTTCAGGCACAGAAGTCTAACCTCGTGGCCCTCATGATTAAAATAGCAGTGAGGGGCTAACACAATGAAAATAATGACCCATCCTATCACTTACTGAATCAGTGGAAAAAAAGATGCCTTTTTTGTTCATCAGAAAGGGTGTGCATACAGAATGTAAATTAATTATGACTCTGTTAGCTTGAAATTCCCCTACGTAAAAGAAGTTCACTGTCAGCTGTATCATCTGAATAGTACTGCAAAACAGCCAGGAGACTGCATCCTTCTTTTTTTATGTCGTTTGCTAGATTTTTTTTGCTCATAACTTTTTTCTTTTGAAGCCACAACTGAAACCAAGCAAAGTTACAAGGCTGAAATTCCTGCAGTATTAGAGAGAATTAAATAACTGTACTATTAACCAAATAAATTTCTTCTGAGATACATGCATAGAACTGTTTTTTACATAACCTGGACTCTTTGAAAAGGACGCAGCAAGATTCTTAACTGTAGATTTTTATCTGTAAAATGTGTCATTCATTCTAGATGCAAAGACCTCTGAGAATACTTTGAAATGTCAGAACTGACTTTGGAGAAGTCCAGGTGTGGAGGATCAGGTCAACCAGATACAGGCAAGAACATTTCAGAGCTTCAGGATACATCTTGGACATTTCTTTTTCACCACTACTACTGTTTTCCTGCTATAGAACTGTCTTAAACAACAAGTCTTAAATGATGATGTATGGCTCTGGTTTATTTTTTTTCCTATGTATGAACAATATTTGAATTGTTGTGAGATTTAAAAGTTGCTTATTATCTTAAACTGTGACAATAAATACTGCAAGTAACTTATGGGGTCCTCAGAGATGAGGAAGACAGATATGTCTGTTCAACAACTTTATCAATGACCTTAATGAAGGGACAGAGTGTCAGCAAATTTGCTGATGAAACACAGCTGGGAGGAGTGGCTGACACCTCAGTAGGCTGTGCTGCCATTCAGAGGGATCTAGACAGGCTAGAGGGTTGGGCAGGGAGAGCAGTGAAGGGGAAAGGGACCTGGGGGTACTGGTGGATAGAAGGATGCCCATGAGCCAGCAATGTGCCCTGGTGGCCAAGAAGGCCAATGGCATCCTGGGGTGCATTAGAAGGGGGTGGTTAGTAGGTCGTGATAGGTTCTCCTCCCCTCTACTCTGCCCTGGTGAGGCCACATCTGGAATATTGTGTCCAGTTCTGGGCCCGCAGTTTGAAAAAGACCCAGAACTTCTTGAAAGAGTCCAGCACTGAGCCTCCAAGATGATGAAGGGAGTGGAATATCTCCCTTATGAGGAAAGGCTGAGGGGGCTGGGGGGGCTGGGGCTCTGCAGCTTGAAGAAAAGGAGAATGAGGGGTTTGCTCATTAATGTTTATAAATATGTAAAGGGAGAGAGCCAGGAGGATGCAGTAAAGCTCTTCTCAGGGGTAACTAATAATGCGACAAGGGCAATGGTTATGAAAGTGGAGCATAGACAGTTTTGTATAAATATTAGGAAGAATTTTTTCACTGTGAGGGTGACAGAGCACTGGCACAGGCTGCCCAGGGAGGTTATGGAGACATTCAGAGACATTCCTTCCCTGGAGACATTCACACCTGCCTGGACACATTCCTGTGTGACCTCCTGTACGTGACCCTGCTCTGGCAGGGGTTTGGAATGATCTTTCAAGGTCCCTTCCAACCCATAACTTCCTGTGTGAGTCTGTGATATCCTGGTGCAAATTGGACACTGTTACACAGACAGTCGAGTATTACCATGTGGAGGTGTTTACCTGGTTGCAGCCACTGGTCAGAACGAAAGGATCATGTCACTGTAAGATGTGATGCTATGAAACATTAAATTTCATGTTATATTCTTTTCTTTGTCAAATAAAATTGTCTTTGGAGAAACTCTTGAGTACTCTCCAGTAACAATACCAATTTGTGTGTTTCAAGATGGTAGAGACACAGTGGAGTTGTAAACATTAAGGAATGCAGTCAATAAAACCCTTAGCTTTTTTACAGAAGGTAGTGGGAAAAGATGAAATATTTTTATTAGGAAATATAAAAGATAAGAAACACAAGAAGTTACACAGAAGATATTACACTGAAAACTGGTCACTTACTTAGCCTGTAGAATTGTTTTACACAGTTGTGCCCTCTGTGTCCTAGTCTTTTTCTCAACTTATTTATACTCCCTTCAGATCAAACAAAGTGCACTTTCCTAACTGAGTTTGTTACTGGATTTACATTTCATAGTTTTTTCTTTTGGTTACAGACAACAATATAACTCTATGTATAATAAGAGGGTTTTATCTTCCAGGCCAAAAACCTCGCTGTGTCTGCAAAAGAGCACATCAGGAATTGAAGTCATACAACTTCCTGGAATCCCAGAAGAAATAAAAGCAAAAAAAGATTCCAATCAAATGAAGATTATGAGTGACTTATTACTGGTCCTTTAGTTGATCAGTGCTTTTGTATTCAGCACATTGTTTACTTAAAATAAATGTACTCCCATTAAAATAATGTTCTAGTTATAGTATTAAAAATATTTTAACTTATCTTACTTTTTTCTTTGCAAGTGGACGAATGAGTCACCCTACCTGGATTTTCTTTCACTTGCCACTTCACTCTGCCATATGCAAAGAAAAGAAAAAGCAAGCTAAGTTTTCATTTAAAAAAATAACTATTGTGTAAAGGGAGTGCACTCATCTGAGCAAACATGTCTACAGTATTTTGTATTTTAATTGTATTTGATGCATCTTTGACAATTGTACCTTTCAGAATTACAAAAGACATCTATCCATCTGTTGTGTACCTCTTTTCAAAAATTAAGTATAAAAGTAGCCTCTAAAAATTTAAATTTGTTATTAAAACCTGATACAAGATTGTCCAAACTGGGACAAAGATATAAAAATCCAGAATATCAGTTAATCAGAAAAATTGAGAGCAAGCTGAAATCAAATGAAATGTGTATTCAAGGTGCTCAAAATAAAACCCCCAGCAGAAAAACAAAGAAAAAGAAAAAAATAATTTGAAAGAAAAATCTTGCATGAAGGAACACATCCAGGAACACATCTATGGAGAATATGCTATTCAAATGGCTTATTTTATGTTACTGAATTTACTGAAACAGTTCAGACAATGTACCACTATTCACACATTTATGCATTTAATTTTTTTTATGATGTGCCACTATGATAGCAGACAGATAGAGGATATAAGAGTTTAGGAACTCCCCCATTTAAACCACACAGAGGAAGTATATATAATGTCATCTTCTACTCTCTCACAAATATCCAAACATGATTCATCAGATGGCTTGGTTCAGAACTACATCCATCCTAATGCCTGTTATGTCACAGCTGTTTCTCTCCCAAGCTATGAAGGCTTGGGCTGCAAGTCGTAGGAAAAAATACTATAGAAAATCCTATAGAATCCTATAGAAACCTGTGCCAGTGACTGAGCAGGTAGAATACTTATTGAAAAAAAAACCCCATCATTGAAGGACGGCAATTAATCCGATACTGTAAATGCTGTTTTCCATAGAAAACAGAGAACTTGACCACTGAAGGCCATTAAAATATTGTGCATTTTGGCTTTTTTTTCAACAGGGATGTTGTACTTTGATTCAATTATCTGAACTCCACTTTGGACAACTTGCTTACCTGTATTTTCTCTGTGAAAATTAGACATTCATTCCTCTAACATTCTGTAAGGAGTATTTTCCTAGGTCTAAAAACTTTTATTTGAGAGATCAAATATTTCACATTTCTGCATAATACTACATCTATGGCCCAGATATTGAATGCAGAAGGAAAACAGGGGGAACCCCAAAGATTTCAAGCATGGAATCCTTCTCTAGCACTGCAAAATAAAATAATAAACTAATACATTAAGAGATTAATTTTATAAATAATACTGACATTCAGGTGTCATATGTTTCCAAAACGTGAGCTACAAATTTGTTCCATCCCCCACACCTGCCTTCAGATTTTTCCAAAATAAAGTTACTTACTTGCAAATGTCATCTTCTGGGTCCTCAAGCCCAAATCTTTCATCGAAAGTAAGCTGTATCCATACATTTTCATCTATTGCTACTAATCTCCACACCAGTACAGTATTGCGTGGGTATGTGTGTGGAAACTTGGGGCTGTGAATACTTCCATTAGAAGTCACAGTAATTATCTTCTCATGCTGAGGATCCTGCACACCTATAGTAAAGAGAGAGAAAAGATGCATCAGTATTAGTTTCTTCTTCTTTTCCTGAAGTGTTTGTATAGTATAGGCAAAGACATTTTTGTTCTGTGTTTTTCATCACCTTGCAAGAAGGAGACTCTCCTACCTTTACTGCATCCAGACATGTGGGTTTTGATGGCTGCCTCTTAACTGAGGACTGTGTCAGAATAAAGTTATTCTGATACAGGAATGAAACTAGGACATTTTTTTGAACTTTGGGAAAGTCACCAAGTGTAAGAAATTAGGCATTTACTGACAAGACTTGGTTGAGGGACTTCCTCAAAATTCCTCACAGCATTGTAAGAGTAAACACATGTAAAATTTCATTAATGTTTTACAATGTGGCGTCAAATGAATTCAAAATAAGTAAGCCAACTGCATTTTATTTTTAAAGCACACAGTAACACTTAAACTACTGAAAAGACCTCTTCAAATTATGGAGAAATAACTATGAGGAGGTACCAAAAAGAAAGGACTCCTTTAGTGAGCAGCAGCTCTGCCTTCCAGGGCCCCAACTGCTCTTCACAGTAACTCAAGAAACCACATTCTCAAGTGCCCAGTATTCACAGGAATTCACATCCAGCATCTAGAATCAGCTCATATGGGGTACTTAGCTGTAAAAAGCAGGCACTGACAGATACAGATACATTTTGACATTGTGACATACAATGATGTGTTCTTTAGACTACAAAATTTAATTCCATCAGATGAAAAGATCCTCCTTATGCTACACCACCTCACTCACTATCTTTGGCTTTTTCTAAAAACCTGTACATAGTCAGGTTAATATTTCAGTCAGTAAAACACAGGAATTCTCAGTGTTTCAGCTCATCATTGTCTCTTACAATTAGATACTTTACCTTATTTTTATGATTTTTTTATAATGAGCATTATAATAGTCATTCACTTAAAACTTAGCAAGACATGATTCAGTCTACAATGAAAATATACACTGCAATTGTACCTTACTGAAGCTAAATGCAAAGGCTGACTGCTAAATGAATGTACTGCAAGAAAAGAAGATAAAGCATTACTATTTTAAAATAATTAATCTATATTTAAATGTTAAAGTCTGATGGACTGGTGCCTTCTATTTGTGGCATGAAAATAGTAAATTTTCTTTTAAGTGGAATTGCTGCTTATATAAAACTGATGGTGTGTGGTCTCTCCTTGAAGAAGACTGACTGCCTTATGCACAAATAAGATAGGATAACATGCAGTAATAAGTAAAAAAGGATTAAAAAGGCAAAAGAAACAGATTCCTATTTTGGGCACTTAATTGGGCTTTTGTTAGCTGAGTCATAAGCATTTTTCTGTAATGTATAGTGTGTCAAGCGAGAACTGTATTCTAAACACAGGAGCCAACAATAATAAAAATTGCTTTCCCAGAGATTAGAACACTGGAGTGATATTTCCAAAGTATGCAAAGGACCACTGTTTCAGACAAACATGTCAACATCTGCTGTCTGACTACAGAGGTTCATTTTGTCTCTAAAAAGCACACACAGGATTACAAACCAGGTTATTTTTCACAACACATTAAGAAAGTGTTTTCTTTTGTATCATCAGGACAGTAACAGCAGCAAGTAAGGACTGTAGATAGTCCAAGCATATCAAATGAAAAGTCAATTAAAAGGAAGAAAGGAAAGAAAAAGCATATGGCAATTTAGTGAACAGAAGTTGCAGCATCTCCGGTATCTCCAGCTCCTCCATTTGTGAAGGAAAAATATCTATTTACTTTAGCACAAACAGTGTTCCACGAACATATCAAATTCCCACACACAACACTTGCTCCATTTCAAATATTTGCTCTTGCACAGTGGAATTTCTTCTCTCACAAAAGAATTATTTTTTATGACTACAAAAGCAAGTAATTGCTGTCACTGGAGAATGAAGCGTGTTATTTGTCTTCAGATAAGCCACAATATTCCTTTTTATACACTCCACATAAATCATACTATTGTACCACAAAAAGCTAGCCTTTCCCTACTGAATTTATGCATTGTTATGAACATTTCTTTTGAGGAAATTGTGTGAAGAGCATAGATACCTGATCATGTCTAAGATGAGCCTATAGTCTCCGTTCTTTGTGGAATGACTTTGTGATTCCTGCTTTATTTTAGGGTTAAATCAGACTAAGTCATACTTAAAAGGGAGTAAAACATTCAGTCAGATTTACAGCAGTCAGATGTACAACACCAAAGCTATCTACATTGCTGCCGTGTTCTGTCTGCCTTTCTATTAACAACCATTCTCCCGACCCTCACCCCCACCAAAAAAAAAGAAAAAAGAAAAAAGAAGAAAAAAAGAAAAAAGGAAAAAGAAAAAAAAGAAAAAAGAAGAAAAAAAAGAAATAAAAAAAAGAAAAAAGAAAAAAGAAAAAAGAAAGAAAAAAGAAAAAAGAAAAAAAGAAAAAGAAAAAAGAAAAAGGAAGAAAAAAGAAAAAAGAAAAAAGAAAAGAAAAAAGAAAAAAGAAAAAAGAAAAAGAAAAAAGAAAAAAGAAAAAAGAAAAAGAAAAAGAAAAAAGAAAAAAGAAAAAAGAAAAAAGAAAAAAGAAAAAGAAAAAAGAAAAAGAAAAGAAGAAAAAGAAAAAAGAAAAAAGAAAAAAGAAAAAAGAAAAAGAAAAAGAAAAAAGAAAAAGAAAAAAGAAAAAAGAAAAAAGAAAAAGGAAGAAAGAAAAAAAGTTATTACTGTACAGACAGCATTGAATCACCCTGAAGAATCAGTTTAAGCAAAGACTTTAGGCAAGGAGTGAAGTAAGCAAGGCACCAACCCAAGCTTTTCTCAGGGGTGACTAACAATGAGACAAGGGGCAGTGGTTATAAATGGAGCATAGGTGGTTCCATATAAATATTAGGAAGATTTTTTTTCACTGTGAGGGTGTCAGAGCACTGGCACAGGCTGCCCAGGGAGGTTGTGGACTCCCGTTCCCTGAAGACATTCCAAACCCACCTGGACATGTTCCTGTGCAACCTGCTATAGGTGACCCTGCTCTGGTGTGTGTGTGTGTGTGGGGGGGGGTTTGATGATCTTTTGAGGTCCCTTCCAACCTCTGACTTTCTGTGATTCTGTGATTCAGCCAGGGAGCAACATCACCATGCAAGCAAAACAGGGACATAAAAGGGACCAAAACAATGTATCTGCACCTTCAGTGAAAGGATCATGAGAAGATGGGATCTGCTATGGGCAAATGAGATCACTTGCAGAAGTCCTGGAAATGGGGAACAAGGATGGGAAAAATCCCTAAGATGACCCAGGGATATAACATGGTTACTCTTACTAGAAAAGGACAGCAGACACTTATCAGTGCCTGAAGTTGAAAAATGAGTCACCGCAGCTGTCTTTGATGTGGTACAAGATGCTATCACCAGATTTATATATCTATTAATGTAAAAAGCCTGCCCTTGAAAATTACAAGATTCCAGGCATTCTGCAAGCAGGGTAGTGCGTAACCCTTCCACCAGCATGCAAACTACGGTATCGCCAAACAGATCAGCAAATGCCCCTGTAAACTGAAATTAAACCCACCGACCAAACAAGCTCATTCCTGCCTACTTCAAAGTAGGGCTCTTCCCCCATGGGCACAACATGTCTAACAAAGATCAGCGCTGACACTTTTCAAATATAGCAAATACCTCTTCATTAGTACATCGTAATCATTACATTTTAGTAAGGGTCACGGGTAAAACTCAGACAAATCACAGTTTAGGAGACAGACAAGGAGATGTGTGGGTGGAGTAACAGCTTCAGCACTGATTCACTTTAAAGACTGATTCACTTAAGAGGTCACACAATACTGGTAAAATCAATTTTTAAAACTTTACTAATCTTATACTAATCTGACAAAAGGACAAGAGAAGAGTACTGCTAGTCGTGCATACTTAATGTATTATTTTGTTCATTTCATTCAACAGCACTTAATTATGAAAATTAGATTTCAGACCTTCAGAAACAGCATTAGTTCACACATGGTTACCGCTGCTTAAAAAACCCCAACAAAATAAAACAAAGCAAAAAACAACCAAACAAAAAACACAAATGGAAACAAAAAAAGTTTCAGGTCTAAATATGTCAGATACACATGATGTTGCAGTATGTGTGAGTTCTCTGTCTTAAAACTCAGAAACAAAATATGAAGGAGCAACTATTTGTTTGTTACCACAGAACTTCAGAGGGAAGCAGGTTTTTTTAATTAAAGTAGTCAAAAGGATTTCCTGACAACATTCTCATATAACTTTTACTACACTTCACATATGTACAGAAATAGACTTAGTAGGAGAAGTTCTTTGAAATGTAACATAACATGCCATTTCTTCCTCATTTACTAGACCTTCCAAAAGCAGTAAGGTTACTTTCAAAAGTAGTAACACAAGGCTTACAGGGACCTCTTTCTGTGTTTTGTTGCCTCCAGGCACTTCTTACCTAACATTTGAATGTAGCAGGCAAAACTAAAACACTCTTTTTCCTGGTGCAAAGGAAAAGATGGAAAGTGGTCTGTTATTGGCAGAAAACTGAAGACAAATTCAAGCTCTGTTTGATATTGCTTGGGTGTAAAATGGGTATCAAAGCAAAGCCACTCAAAATCATTGAAATGGTGCTTTGAGGGGACCTCTGGAGACCTCCAGTCCCAGCTCCTGCTTGGGTTCCAGCTTGAGCTTCTGAGGAGTTTCTCCTCAGGACACAGGATGGGGCCCATTTGAGAATGAGCATTTTGTAGGCAACACTCAAACCCCTTGGCAGGTGGAAACTCCAGAAGGAGCTGCCATGAGCTATTCCAGAGCTGGGCTATCTCCCTAGGCAAAGCATTTTTTTCTCATGTCCAATCAGAACCTCTTAAGCAGCATTTTCTACCTGTGAGTTTTTCAGGGTTTGTTTTGTTTTTACACTCTGTGGTGCTACCAGGGCAACTGGTCAATCTGGCAACTGCTTTTCAGGCAACTGGGACTGTGTCAAAGACTTCTGTTCCCCAGACTAACTAAGCCCAGCCTCCTCACCCTCAACTTACTCCCAGCCACCAACGAGATGCTGAGACTTCAAGCCTGGCACTCCAGCCAATTTTCAACCTACCTAACAAGCAGCTCCTCCTTCCCACCCTCAAGTACCACAAGAAGAGCTTTTGAAGAACACAGCATTTGTTTTTATCATCAGCTTTTCAAGTAATGAGCAAAGAAAACTTTGTACAGAGTTTCTGTATCTCCTAAGATAGCTTTCCAAAGTGGTTTGTGGCTTTTCTGGGTCAGCTCTAAGACACATCTAGTCTTCTGTGGGTTTTCCATTTTGAGTAGCTTCTGTGCTTTGAAACAGCTACCTATTTGAAATCTTGAAATGTTTCTTCAGGTAACAATAAGAAATAGAGAAACATGTAGATAAAATACTACCCCTTGTTTAGATTACTCCTCCATCTGAGACACACTTACCACACACACTTGAAGAGGCAGGTAAAAAAATTCCAGTTCACACAACTCAAAATGAATGTGTAGAGGACTGTATTTTATTTTTTTTTTAATCCTACAATTTAACATATTCTCTTTATCTTCAGTCACTGTTTTGGGTTCAAACTTGTACTGTCATCTTAGATATTAAACATGATATGCTATTGAAATGATGGCTCAAAGTCTTTCTGTTGAATGTGTGTAAAGAACATTTATAGAAGGACTGCACACAGAAGAAATGAGCAGAGAAGCAAAAGCTTTCTAACCAGTCTCCAGGAACCCTCCGTTTTCGTAGTTGGCCTCAAAAGACAAAATAGAGAGGTGAAGCAGGGGTGGAGTAAAATAGAGACATAATGGGAGAACAAAGTATGGAACTGTAGTAAGAGATTTAATGAAGTTTCCAAACAGCTGCATGACTGATTGTCTTGCAGAAGATAATCCTGACTAATCATACACCAGCAAATCCTCTTTGATTCCTAGTTACATCAAGAAACAAAATTAGTGTCTACTTGTACGAGTTTATAACCTCCAAGTATTCTGCCAGCTCTTTGCCCAGTACTCTGGCTCAGTGCAGAGGATGGCAATGAAACAGGGGGCTTTGTACACAGAAAATCCTTATGCAATCAATGTAACCTCTATTGAGATGTTTTCAGACCAAACTCTTTTGGAAGGCAGTATTAGTCACAAACTTCTCAATACCTTTTAAAACTAGATAAATAGCACATTTAGCCAAGATAAAGCATTCCTTTTGCTAAATATTAGATGAGGTTACTTTCTGGTATTATCACATGGTCTAATTATGATAGTGTTTCAATAACCGTTTATTACAATGTCCACGGGTAAAGTCTTTGCTGCATTCAAATCAATATTAAATCACCTGCTGACTTCAATATGAAAGGAATTCCATCTCTATTAAAAATATAAAGCCGTTGGAATAATTTTCTTACAATGGACTGATAACAATATCATTTGCTTTTTTTCAGTTATAGGCCAATAACCATCCTGAAATAAATAGGATTATTAGGATGTTGCATATTCATAAAATTTATATTCCAGTTATTCAAAAATTAACAAAGAGCTCTGCAATACCAAAATCAGCAGTTAAAATTCCCATAGCAATATTCTGCTTTTCTCTTATGGATAAAAAAATGGTTCTTTTGATAATATTTTTTCACATTTGTTCTAATAATATTATATAGCAGATAGCTATCACATAGCATCTGGACTCCAGTAAAGGTCTGTTCCCTTTCTCTGTTCTATTCCATTAAATTGCTAGCTTGAGTGACCTGAGCCACCTCAGACAGAAAAGGCACCACTTAAGGAAAGAAAATTCTTGTCTCTTACCCCAGTCCAAAACTATTTCGGTATTTAATGAATCATGAGTTGTGCTGGAGGTGCAAATCAAGAGTCAAGAATACATTTCCAGCAGAAAGTGCTGTGGAAGTTTTATAAGCACTACATTATAGTTAATTCTAATAAGAACAATTATTTATAGGCCCACTGCTATACAGATATTAAAAAATACCAGTAACTGTAAGAGCAGAGATATTTAAAAGTTTAAAAACCAGTTATAAAAAAATCTCCTTGCCAAATACAGGCGGAGTACAACACTGGGAAGCTAATCTTATTCCACATCTGCACAAAGTAAGCAAGAAGAAAGCGCATCAGGTTATCACCAGTGCACAAACTTTTAATATTTAATGCTATTTTCTGAAGAAATATTTTTCAAGAGAAGAATAAATCTATTCTCTAGTTTTCATTAGTCATATATGGTTTGTATAGCAGCTGGGCACTGGACTTTCATCTAGATGCCATTAGATACAGTAGAAGAATAATTCCAACTTCACCATCCACGATGAATGACCTAGAATTAAAAATACCTGTTTCATATAGAGCAAAAGACCAGCTCTTTATACCCCAGATTTTCCTACCTTTATTAACCATTTATTTACACTTACAGTATAATGTCTAAATACTGAACTAGTATCTAGAACTGTGATTACAAAAAAAAAGCCATTAACAAGATGTGTAACTACTTGAACTACTTTTTTTTACTTCCCAAGGGTGGAGGGAAAAAGATGAGAGGAAGAGGGACAAGGGAAAAAAAAGGAGAAATCCCACCATTCTAGGTGAATCCCTTACCCTGTCTTTTCAAGGTGACACAGACAGTAAACAGCTCCACGTTCAGCAGTATATAGGAGAGATAAAATATATAATCAGCCTGAATACCCGACACATACCAATCAACAGCATGAGGTTATCCCAACTTCCACATCTTTCTACAAGACTTAAACATTTTTATTTTCTACTATATTCCAGAGCACTACATAATATTTGTGTTTTCTGTATCCTATTTCTCTTCCCCTGAAGAAGAGAGGTGTTTTACGTAGTCTGCACTCAGAAGCTGTTCTATGCAGAATGATGTGAAATAGATACTGAAAAATGTGAAAGCTGCAATGATGCCAAACAATATACAGCAACTGACCCATTTTCCAGGTGTATCTTAGATGATACACCAGAAGAGCAGAGCCACAGGAGTTTCAGTCTTACTTGTTAATGAGCAGGTAAAATAAGAAGTCCTCGATGATAATGAAGATCAGAAAGGGACAGACTTCTGAAAGCTGCTTATCCAGGTTTTAACAAACACAGGCTGGGGTAGGTGGAATAGCAAGTCTCCTTAGAAAAGTTAAACTTACTATATATGAAAAATGTCAATAGAAATTACATAGTATCTGTGGCAACAACAGAAACAGGTGAATTTGAAAAACACCACATATAAATGCTCAAATCCAGCATTTCCAATTTGTTTTCAATTTTATTACCATAGCACTCACAACTAGATCCAAAATTAGCTTTGTTATTACTACAGACCACACACATGCCCAGACAGTATCAACTGGTCCGTCTTGAAAGACTCTACGTATCAGCTGAGGCAGGAAGAGACTAGGCAACAGAGCAGTATAACCCCAATCTTCCAGGCTGTACATGCACAGAGTGGTTACAAGTGCAAGAAAACTTCAACAAAACCATATTCCAAACAGCTTCAACAAAGCCATTAAACTACCCTTTTCATCTCAGTTAAAAGTTCCATTGCCATCCCTTAAAACCTGCTTGTATCTCATTTATTAATGTTAGCTATGGCTAATGTATGCTTCTAAATGTATGATGTTATTTGGTCCTTTATGGAAAAATTCTTTAAAACCTGACCCATCTGAAAATTGCACTTCTTGATTTTAAGTCAGACTTCATTGAAAAGCAAGGCTTAGGTTTTTTTAATCTCCCTTTTCTTTATAGTTCCTTCAGTTTATATTGTGCAGCACTTGCTAAGATCAGATACTAGCAAACATTTGCGAAAAAGATTATCCACGGAACACGTGGAATTCAGTCGAAATAAATAGACTCTATGGATACGGTATGTGTTAAACAACTACAGCTCATTTTAGGTACTCTTCAGAATCAAAAATATAATCCTGTCCTGATCATGTTTCAAGAGGGAAAATAAATAGATAAAAACTCTATCCTCATCTTTAGAAATACCAGTCCTGAAGTGCTTTCTTTTGCTTTTTTCCTTTGTTTTGCTTTTCCCTTTGTTTTGCTATTTGAGAGGATTATCTTTTTTTCTTAGTTCTTCATACAGTAGTGCTACAATGATAGCAAGTCAAACTTAAATTATCATCAGTCATATTATAAGTTCTGAAAAGAAAGTGTAGTTCAAGACTATCTTACAAAGCATTGCTGCTTAGCTACATGAAATCAAGTGTAATTTTTTAAATTACAGTGATTAAGTTGTATAAGAGAAAACATAAAAGAAAACCAAAGAGTAAAGGGCTTTGTTCACTACAATTGAAGGTGTGACTGCAGCACATCTAGGGGTAGTTTTAAGTGTAGAGCAAGAGTAACTATAGCGATGAATCCAATATAGCATTCAGTTCACTATGAGAAATGCAGAGGATTCTAAGCAAACTATGAAGTTTCTGCCAAACTCTTGGTACACAAGTAACATTTCTACTGGAATGCCCAAAAGCCAGCTTAAGGCTGCCTAAGGCTTGCATGATGCATCACAGAAAACATACCACCAGCATATCTTTAGGTTAAAAAGACAAGAGAAACCAAGTAAGTACTATAAATAATTTAAGTTGGCATCTGTTTATGCATTTTCTGAGCTAGACTACCCTCTACTTTCAAATTCAGAGACAAAAAGTCATCATATCTTTAATGCCCATTTCAGCAAATGAGATTTTAGCTGGGGTTAGCCTACTCAAACAAAGCTTTTCTAAGAATATCATGCCTACATCTCATTAAAATTTGAATCCTAGAAGATGATATGGCAGGAAGAGATCATGCAATATCAATACTGATCCAAAGCAACTGTTATGGAACTGGAAGAACTTCAAGATTACAGGACTCAGCACGAAACCAAATTTCAAACATTCCATTCTAGCATCTTTGCATGGAAAAGTAGACCATGAAAAACTCTAGAAAACTACTACTGCAGAAGAGAATTTGCACATCCAGAAAAAATTCAGAAAGGAAGCACAAGTCCAGCTACAGAAGAGAGTCTCTTTCTGCAAGAAGAAAATGAAAAGGTTTTGTACAGTAGAAAATTGCCATATGGAGGAATAACATTTTATTATTCCTTTTGTCAACATCCATCTCTAGTCCTGCTGGTTATTGAACTCCTGTGTAAACGAACACCAAGGATATCTTCTACAGAGGCACCACAATTACAAGCAATCAAAATCTAGAATAAGTGATGAGGATTTTCTTAGGATGGGATAAATTTCTGGCTTCAGTGAGAGAACTCCTGCAATTCTCTCTAAAATGCATGCCATTTTCAGTCAATTGCAAGTGGTAGAATCCTACCTGATCTTTCATCCTTTATTCACACGAGAGCCTTCATGGAAGTCAGATGAACAGTCTTCTCACATTTGTACACAATTAATCCTTACATTACTCTGACCTTTCTATTTTTCCAAAGACAGACTATAAAGTCACACTACAGCAGCTGTATGAGACCTATGCCCCAGGGTATGTGCAGTATAGCAGACTATTTTAAGTAAAACCACTTCCAAGACCCTTCTGCTAATCTAGTATAGCAGGTGCCCTTGCAGTGGACTAACAGCAGGGCCCTGAGGACCATCAGTCACAACATATGCCACTGAAAAGATAATGTGTAGTGTCATGGTCCTCAGAAACCTACTGCTATTTTGATTCTGGTTTTATTCCCCACTGCTCCCATTGTTCACCTTATTTCACCAGTTATCTGATGACTTTATATATTCACATATAATTCATTAATTACTTCCTGAATGAAGTTCAAACTTTTATCACTAGATCTTCCAACATTTTTTCAGCCTTTCAGAATCTTCGTATAGAGTTATGCTTGACCCAAGGTCAAGAAGACTTACGTGGGTCCATATGAAAAAGCTCCACAGCTGTAAAATGAAATGTAACATTTGAAACTCAAGTCACTCCATAAAATAACCACTCCAACACGTTCATTTTCAGATAACTTACCCATTTGTCAACCTTTTAAAAACTACCTAAGGGAACAATCTGTGGTGTTCCCAAGGGACTTGGCAATACTGTATGGAGATGTATTCCATGAACATAATTTGCCCAATTGCAGCATCACATCAAAAGCTCCTGTTCAGGGTGAAATCCAGCATGCCAGGTATGCTGCTTTCCACAACTGTCTTATCCTCCGTGTTATCTAGGATCATGTTTAAGTAACAGATCAGTACTCAGCCAGATCTGTCACTACCTTTTTTTAAACTTTAATCCTTGCCAAACCATACAGAATGCTCTTCAGCATTCTTTGAATTCTTGGGAAAACACATATAGACACATGGGAGGGGGCTTAGGGGAAATCAATGGTCAAAATGCATTTTGCAAAATTGCCCTGCACTTATGGAGAGCAAGTAAAGAGTATAAAATGAAATCAGACTCTCTCAGTCTTACTAGCACAATTTGTTGACTGCTTTGAGGGGGACAACTTCAGCTTAGACAACCTGACTTTAAGAGTCAATGGTAGAACAAAGAGTGACACCTCAGTAGCGCTCTCTCGCTGAGTCTGAATATCAGAAGTTCATCTGCCCACCAATAAAAAAAGAGCAGCTTCACTAATAATTTATCGTAGGTCAGTTGTATGCTAGGTCCAAATATTTGATGAAAACCACTTTCTAGTCTCTTCACACACTTTTCACAAGCTGTTTTGGATGCCTGTTATGGCTGAGTCTATATCCTCCCTTGAACTCCTTGAGTTGGAAGGTGGAGCTATTAATTTCACAGGCACTGCATTAGTTAACTGTAGTCTGAACAAGCTGAATTCAAAGTTCACATCACATTGCCTTAGTCTCAAGGAAAGGAAAATATTAAATCCCAGGACTGTATTTACTAGAAAAGGTAAAATGACAAGAATTTTGCCCTAATTACACTTGGAATCGCTACAGAAAGACTTGAGCATAAATCTTTATGTTCTAATTGTAAAAGAGTATTATATACTTTACCATAGAAGAAAAATGAAGCAATTTCAAGGAATTGAAATTAGGCCTTATATTAAGGCAGCACATTCTTCCAGGGCATAGCAGCAGGTTGCTATACAGAAGAGAATTGCTTTTATAAATAACCACAATTCATTGTTTGAATCACTTCATGATAAACAGTCTAAAACTGCTAAACGTGTATCTCGAGCACATGGTGGCTGAAATAGAAAGTATTTTTCATGCCTAATCAGATCCACTCTCCAGAATTTCAGAAAAATCAGTGTTTACAGACTTTGAAGGTGCATAATTTCTGTTTACTTAGTATGGTCTAGGGACAAACTTTGCATGAAAAAGAATTCTACATACACAGAATGTTTAAGACAAATCTGAAATTTCTATCCACGTTCATCTTCCATTTAAAGGCACCACCTTAGCTGAAGTCTGTTTTATGAAAATCTTGCATAATAACAAAACAAAAAGGTTCAAAGTGCTACAGCTGCTGTTTCAAACTGAAGATGTGAAGATTTTAATAAGGCATAGGTGATCTGCACATCAAAGCTTCACTACTGTAAAGAACTATGAAGTGCTGGATGCTCAATTTTGACTGCCTCCCCTCTGAAAATGAATAGGAGAGCAAAGATTGCTGAGTGAAAATCAACAGAGAATCTATTGGTTGGGTTTGAGGTTTTTTTGCTTTTTAGTTCTTGGGTGGTTTTTTTTTTTTTTGAGGGGAGGTGATTTCTTGTAGTTTGGATTGTGCGGGGTTTAATACAGCATATTAACATTTTTTAAATTGCTAAGGAACTAAGTACTGTAAATATTCTTGGTCTTCTACAAAAGCATACAAATTAAATAATGTCCTTAGTAGATACGTCTTGATGACAGGAGAATTTATTGTTTGAGGACTCCTTGATCACTGATGAGATTTCAGAGAAGGAATTCACTGCACTCTTGCTGCAATTTAAATTTACACAAACTGTTTATGCACTGACAGACTGATGAAGTTAGCTTCTGAAAACCTTTTTTTCCTCAGAAGATTATTTTAAAACATGAGCGTTACATGAAAACTTTCCTCAGGATGATAACGAAAATAATAAAATTCAAACAAGGTTCAGAGACCATTTTTTAAATCCAGAAATTTATCATGTTGTGGAGGAAATAGTGAAAAGCAGAAAGAGGAGGAGGCTTAGTGTTTCATGGTTACTGAAATGATTCTTTTCACTGCAAGTGTAATTGTTCCTCTGCAGTGAGAAAAGCTTTTAAAATAATCTTGAAGCTGAGGTTATGAAAACCTCACTATTAAAAGAAGAAAGACAGAAGCAAATGGGACAAAGAAATCTATTTCACTTTAAAATAGGACTTTTATTTTAAAGACAGTAAATAGACACTTGCTAACAGATACACTTTCCTTCATATGGTACAAACTTTACTCAGACTGGCTTCAAATCCCATCTTCTCCAAAATATTATTTTAGAGAGAACTGGTATTAGCTCTCAATTTAAAGATAAGACCAACTCTTTATGGACTATACTGCAGTAGGATACACATGCTTATTCACAAAGAGCTGACAAGTTTTATTTTTATTAGAATCTACAAAATCCTTATGTACAGAACACCTATCTAAACAATTTAAATATTCTTGGATGAAAAGTCATTATAAGTTGTATTAATGCAAAGACATGCTACTTGCATTCATATATAGGCTTTTATTGAAGAACTGATGAAAGAAATATTTAAGGTGTTCCATCAATTAAAAATACTTCTTACTTCACAGCTCAGCAGAAGTCGCTCTGCAGAGCCTTTTCAGATCTCACTCTGTGGTTTACACACACACACACAAAAACAAAAGAAAACCAAAAAAAAGATCAAAACCCACTTTTCTTGGAATAGGACCTCATCCTAATCTTTTCAATTTTTATGGCATGTCCAATTATTGCCAAGAGCTCTTCTGAAAGTAACATAAAATCTGCTTATAAGATCCAGGGAGTTCACAGCATAACGGAAAGTGAGAAAATAATTAAAAAGAACAACAGCAAAATAAGTCGTCATCTCATTTTGAAACTAGCCAACTCTGATGAAAGTGATCACACTCACAGCCCATCAGCTGAGATTTGCCTCTGGAAGATTCTTGGTTTCCCAAATTCTAAGAGAAGAAACATTCTGGTATCTTTGAAGACCATCTGCGGGCCTAAAACTAATAAAGATGTGCCCACTAATAAAGATGTGCCTTTGTGCCCACTTCTGAAGATGTGGATGTGAAATATATCAAATGTGAGAGGCATGCATGAAATCAACAATGCTAACACCCATTTTAAAATTGGTCCATACCATAAGCATTAGTTACTAGCACAAAAACAAGGGAAGAAATTAAAAATGTGGCCACATTGAGCCTAGAGCATTCCTTGGGATTTCTCAAGTTCCAGTCCATGGATACCCTCAGATCCATATTAACCAGCCTAACCATTCCACTGTCTTGGTGTGGGAACAAAAAACATGCTGCCTCAGTTCAGTAAAGACATTAAGAGACATTAAATGGATTTCAAGAGTGACAAAAAGAACAGATAAAGATCTCACCAGAAGCACAAGCAATTCCATTGATCAGGAGCAGAGAAAGTGTCCTCCTTTTTTTCCTGCATATTAAATTTCCAATTTGCTCCCCCATTACACCAGGTTTTAGTGAAGTTCTGGCAGTCTCATGGTGGGGCCCTTCATCAAGGCAAGGGAGGCAAGTCCTCCCTGGAACAGTGCTGAAATGATGATGACCCTGACTCGTTTCATCATTATTAGGGTCCAGCCAGTTACACTATGGGTCTTCTGGCTTTAAAGTAGTTCACAGCTCTTAGTGACACCACATTCACATGCCACCAGAAAACCACTAATATTCTAGTCAGTATCTTGCTTTTCATACACTGGTAAAAAGCAATTTTTTCAAGTTGGTCAAAATAGAGTAAGCAGAGCACCCCATTTATATACCCATTATACAGGTATTCATTCTCTCAAGCACAGAATCAGCCAGCTATTCTGGGTGCAGTTTTCCTCAGCCACATTATAACCATCTAATGTCTTAAAAGAATGGCACTTAACTGGGAGATAACAGACAGAAGAATGAATATATATTAAGCCATTTCATATGTATGCTATACTGGTATGATTCCCTTTGGGAGAGTACCCACAAGGACTGGAAGTTTCCACAAGGGTCTGCATTTGCACTTTGTCCAGTGTTGCTTATTATACTTACTACCTCAGGAGACTGGTCTAGGAAAATGTTAGGCAAAAGCCCAAATGAAACAAAGTGCCCTTTGTAAAGTAAAAATAGTATAGATTAATAGAGGGACTGAAAGTACAGTTTCTTTCTTTATTTTGGCAATTTTTCACATACAACTCCCTCCAACCCCCAACAGTTGGAAAACTGGTTTTCATTCCATTTTCTGGTACATCCTGCAGATGACAGTATGCTTGCTTTATCCATTTGCAAAATCCCTTGCTTTCCTTACAACTGCTGTTAAAATTCAAGCTGATATAAAATACAACCCCTTACCCTCAGACAGAAGTACCATTCCCCCAGAGCATACCTCTCAACCTCTAACACCTAGTGCAGGAGAACATCACTTACAGAGAAGAAGTTGGCAAAACTGGACAGCTACTCACACCTCAGCCCAAAGTCCTTCACTAGGACAATCTTCTTGTACTCTAAGGCATTTAAGTTTGGTCTGTTCATGTTTTCTCCTCAAATAATTCCCTTCAAATAATAACTTTTCCTGTTATTGCTACTGGAAAAAAATCCCACATGAACATCAAGCAACATCAATACTTAATAGCAACTCCCAATCAAACTGACATGGGATTTTTTAAATTTCTCTTTTAAAGCTTTAACTTGTATAGTGTCCTGTAAGGAGAGGACAGAAAAAGCCACTACCTAGTGTTATAAATGTAATTTTAATACCATTCAATCCAATTCTGGTTACGAGACAAAATAATTGTGTCTCCATCTGAAAAAGCAGGAGTTAAAAGAATTAATTTAGGGACATCTTGTGTAAATCTAAATGAAAAAAGCAACTTAAATACTCATTGTGGCTATCTAGTCATGGAGATGAACACTGAAAGATGATGAGAAACATCCCATTTTTCAGAGCCTGTAATTATCTTTTCTCCAGGCTCATATTACTGACCCGTCTGAACTAGCAGACTGGGCTTTGACTGCAAACACAACAAAATCTTACACCTTCAATACAACAGAATTTATCTGATGTCAAAGCAAAAAGTTCACCTAAAAATTTAATGACCTCAAAAGGTAAAGAAAACCCATTAAACAGTGTTGTTTGTTTTTTTTTCAAGAGTCCTAAACAGCTCACCATTTAAGTCTAGATTTTACTATTAATTTAACATTGGAATTAATTAGATTTTTATATTATTATTATTTGGAGGTGAGAACAGGTATTTGTTTGCTTTTTTCTTTCCCCTTTCAATTCAGAGTACAGTACCAGTATTATACCTGAATGTTTAAATCAGCCATAGTCATTTGATGACACAATATACTGGATTCCTCATCTGCTCTTTCCCTCTTATTCCATGTACATTACAGCTGGTAACATGGATGCCACCCAGATGTTGTGTAAAACAGCTGCAATTGTGTGCTTGTACCTAAGTCTCCAGTTCTTTTAGACATAGACAGAAAATGCTTCTGCTGCAAATGGCTGTGAGATCAGTTCACTGAAAGAAAAAAAAAAGCTGCTATGCTTCATTAACAAAAGTCAGAAAGAACCCCCAGCCAAACTCAGTTCCTGACTTAAATTTTGATACCAGTTATCAAGTTATTCATTCTATGAAACAATGCAGTATTTTGTTTTGTCAGTTTTGTGGCTTTTTCCCCCCTGTGAATTCATTTTTCATTGTATTTTACTTTCTCATTTGCTCCGCACATACCTAAGAGTACTATAAAAGAGATTATTATCTGTTCTCTTCCAAGTTTTGTCAAAGTCTTATCTGAATCTGCAGTCCTACTTCATTCATGAAACTGAAAGCACTAATTTTCTCCCATTCAGTTTTTAATAATCATATTATTTCTAGACAGAACACACTTTTTAGGGAAACTAAGTAGAAATACTGATTGACCATAGGAGAAAAAACAAGCAAAAAAACCGCACAAAAAACCAAAATTTATGCGCTAATATGTTCACAGACTATCATCACATTAAGCACAGTTTATATAAAAGAAAAAAATAGATGGATTTTATTCTAATACCATGAAAACACCAGATTTGTGAAGCAGAATAGGAAGTTATCAGTTATAAGCTTTTGTATCCACATTATATAATGAAAGATTATAGTTATCCAACACTGAATTAGCAGGTTAACTAATGAAATTAGGAAATTATCCTGTTAAATCTAATAGACAACCTGTATTTAGATAGTAAAAAAACTGTTCCAAGTCTTTTCTGCACAATCACACTCACAATGATACTGTCACAATTCTACTGCCATCAAAAAAAGGAAGAAAAAGAAACAAACATCTACTTTTGATTAAGCAAGTGAAAGGCACTATGGAATCCCACATTTTACCTATCTATAAGGTTGTAAAATTTTAATCATTAGCCATGATACCAGACTTGTTCCCAAAACTGAGGTCTTCACAGACAAGAAGGGGAAGCAACCAATAATCACTTTTTGTCATTTATGATGCAGAAAGCACTAAATTATTTTGGCCAAAGTAAGACTGTGTGTTTTTATTTTTATATCACCACATACATACACACAAATACATATATATATATATATGCACACACACACATACATAAAAACATCTTATGCAAAATTTTAGGTAACCATGCTTGTGAGAGTGCCAGCAGAGATGTATTGCATCCTGGAAAAAATAGCCACTTCCATCTAAATTCTGGCTCAGGAAAGATCACCTACCTGCCTGCATCACACAGCACCCAGGAGCTAAGCAAGATACCACACAGGGACAGCTACTTTTCCAACTCTGTGTCAGCAGTTCCCATTTTTTACTGTGGGGTGATCTTGCAGAATTTTAGCATAAATAAGCATCTGAGCACAGCATAACACAACTGAATAATAAAGGCAGGAGTGTGAATGCAAGGAACAGTAAACCAGTTGCTCAGTGTAAAACTGCAGAAAACTTGTGGCTACTCAGAACTGGTCGCAGATTACAGGAAGAAATTAGTGAAAGCATTTCCACCAATGAGGGACTGCAGTATCCTACTACTGTCAGAGTGACTAGGATTAGACAGAGAATTTGAAAAAAAAAACAAAAACCAACGATAAACATTGATAGATAGATAGATAGATATATATGTACATATATGTATCTTGATATATATTGATATATATATATACACACACATATACTGATTGCTGCGGATGTGAGAAAAAAGAAAGGCTCCCAATGAATTAACAACAACCTTTGTCATAAAGCACAGAAAGACGCTGACTGTGCAGCGCTGAAGCAGCTTGGGCAATAACCACCTGCACCTGCTCATTTCCACAGGTCTCCATGCAGTAGGACTATGGAAGGAACACAGATGTTATTTGTTTCACATTATTTCTTTTTTCCTTTGTCAGAGCATAACTTCAGTGGGTTTGTCTGAGTTTGCAACAGAGGTTGCAATGATTTTCTACTGGGAAAACTATTCCACTGATACTTAGGATTCTCAGTTTTCCCACCACAGCAGCAAAACTAGGTGGTGCCCTTCAGGAGGCTGCTTAAAGAGTTCTAAATGTGCACTTAATATAACTGATTACAGGCTAAATTATACTTCTCTCAGTTTAGTGGTCAGGGTGAACCAAAACCCAGAGAACAGAACTGCTCTCTGTTCTCCTACCTCCAACTTACCAAGGAAAAACAAATGGGAAATAAAAAAAAGAGACTTAAAGGTTGGAAGTTAAAGCTGGAACAGGTTTACATGAAAAGGAAAAGGGCAGTAACACATGGGGTGAGCAACAAACATATACAAATACATAATAAACATCTCAGTAATCACAGAGATGGATGTCCAAGGGTCCATTGCTGCAGAGCTGCCTCAGGAAAGGGGTCCAAAGCTCCTCCCAGCACCCGATGGATTCAGGAAGGGCAACATCCCACCCTCCTGGGCTTTTATAGGGTATTGCAGGAAATGGGAGGTAATAGTGACCCCTCTCTGTTCTGCCCCCTCCCCTCTACCCCACTCTCTGGATCCCTCAGGGTCACAAAGGTCCTTGCACTGGTACCATAGAATTAGCCTGGGCCCCCTCAAACCATAATTATACCTTATACATTACAGTGTAATATTAGTGAGGTTATCAAAAATGGGCACTAGTTTAGTTTGTAGAGTAATAGTTTACTACTGATGATTGTACTCCAGGAAAAAAAAAAAGTGTGAAAACATAATTCAGCATTCATCAAATTAATCTCCATGTTTATTCACTAGTTTTAACTGGGGAAAATAACTTACCATATTCATTCCCTGTTATTCTAGGCTTTTTTGACTCTTCATCCTTTATAGCAAAATGACATTTTACATTATGTAATTCAGTATCAACTGCAGTCAATCACTGACAGTAGCATTAAGAAGTGGTGAAACTTTTCCGTACATGCATCCTAAATAAAAGCCTTTTTTCTCTAAATCATATATCTCATTATTCATATTTTCTACTTCCATTTCCAAAAGCAAGAGTCTAAATTGCTTACATACTTAAGCTGAAGATTTTCTTTTTCTTCCTATTTTATCATACTTATGATTCCCTCCTCCTATCATTTTTGTAAATGATAGTGAAGAAGAATGAAAAACAGTCAGTTCTGGAAAAAATATCTGCTTTCTCTTTGGGGGAAAAAACTGAAGAGTACAAAACATTTTTTCTTCCTCTCTCCCTCCCTGGTGAATAATTACAAAAATAAATACAAACATTCTGATAAGTAAATAATAACATTTCTGGTTTTTAATATGAGTGCTTTAAAAAGTAGGTATACATACTATTACATTTGTTTTCCCACTTACATAGACAAATCACAAGTTTTCCACAGAATGTATGGAAAATCACAGATATCCTTATTCAGGAGTAGAGGTTAAAGGCCTTTTTTCTTTAGCCAAACATATGCAAACAAAAGGAGAGTTCTACTGTTCTGCCTTCTGCAGTTCAACCCTTTTTTCCAAAATAAAATGCCCTGAAATTGCCTTCCATTCTTTTAGCAGATTCATTTAAGCTACTTTCATCTCTCTAGAATGATAAAAATATAGTCAACAGCAGAACATAGATCAAAAAGCCTTTGCTTATCACAAACGTTTTCAAATTATGGCTTGTAGAACAACAATACCAAAGTTTATTCACTGCATCTTTGTTACAGAATGGTACTTTGGACATTCTTCCTAAAAGTCCTTCTTTCCTCCTTATATGTAACCACGACCATTATTGACAAGACAAAAAACAGAGAGAAAAAAGACTTTTTCTTTGCATTACATTAAATATATGGAGGATTAATAAATGCATACATACATATGTACAGATGTTTAATATATCTTAATTTAATAATATATGGGTCCTTCTGTAGCCACCAAGACAGTATTGTGAGTACTTCTGGGAGAGACACAGACAGAACACTGAAATACCAGATACCTCCTTCCAGAAAGACAGACTGCTGTGTGTAGTTAGGAATAGACAAGCTACACATACTATTTTTAAAGCTTATTCTTGCAGCTGTCTTTATTCTTTTAGTACAGCTGTGCAAGCTACAAAAAGGCTACATCATAATTATTTTGTTTTCACTTTTCATGTCTATAATCAGTCACTTTTACAGGAAGCTGAAGCTTGTAACATATGTAAGCATAATTACTGCTACAGCAATTAAGCCAAATGTTATTTAGCCAGAATCATAGTGGTGCTTACAGTGTTAACTAATGTCTGCCACTAGTGAGAAATTGCTCTCAGTAGATACTACATGTAGAAAATGTCATTTCTCTTTTGGCTGCATTACTATTGGATAGAGATTGCTTGCATTTTTTTTGTTTTGTTTTTTTAAGTAATTCCCAGAAGAAAAAGCCATAGCCTCCAAAACTCAAAACTCCAAAAGTTTTAAGATAATTTATAGGATACTTATGTACTGGTTCTGTATTGCTGCCGTTCCTATGCTCTAATAGGGGTAACCGAGTAGGATTCCAACATCCTGCTATTGCCTCTATTTTACTGCCAGGCTGTATATAAATATTCACAATTTTTGATAGCTGTATTATGTAAATATACTTTATAAAAAGGCCTGTATAAAATATCAGAGCTTTTCTAGTCTAAATACTACCCCAGTATTTATTCTCACTGCTTTTTGTGAGGTCTCTGATTTTTGTAATCACTCTAGCAACTTAACAAACTCTCACCAAGATCTAAATGACGCATGAAGAGACAGCTTCTGCCATCTCCCCTGAGGACTACTCCCAGAATAATACATTATTCCTAATGATTAAGTCTAGTGGGATGTGCTCCTAAAGAATATCAGGAAGGCTGAATTAGAAGCATCTTCAAAGAGAAAAAGGTCCTCAGAGTAAAACTGTTTTTTTCAGACTAGATCTGTCTGAAACCCAGCATAAGCCCAACAAAATAAATTAATTCTGTGTTTGCAGGGCAGGAGTCAACTTTTGTCTCCCAGACTCCCAGCTCCAGTCAGGAACATTATTATGAGCACACTTGCCATCTGTACTCAAAACGTTAGGGGTGCAACTGGATTGACTGTATATGGACAGAAATGGTCTCAAAGATTTGGATTACAAAACAGATAAAATATAACAGATGTGCCCATCAGCAGGCAGGCTGGCATTCGCTCTGCAGCAGCTGCAGCTTCTAAGAGTAAGCATACTGGAGTAATTCATCTGGTTTGAGCTTTCAAGCACAAAAAAAAGCACAAGTTCAAAAGTAACCTAACTTTGGGAGGGGGCACCAGGAGGGACAAGGGGGGAAGGGGAGAGATTTCTTTCTTGGACCCTGGATAATAAACAAGCTCTAGCTCTAAACCCTGTAGTATTCTTCCATTCTGGATCCAGCTTCAGCCAACTCATTCTGCAATTCCCACCTGTGCTCTGGCTCTGTGGTGAGCTGGGCAGACCAGGTCCCTGCCTGCAGGACTCCAGACACATCAGAAATGGGGTAAAATGAGAAGGATCACTGTAATGCAAACTTGCTATGAGCAATCTTGCATCAGACACTTGACTCGTGTAGGTTTAAGCACTGCAATGCCCACAGGCCCCCAGTACACTCATGCTAAGTGCAAGGCTGTGGAGAAAATCAGGTTGCTTGGAAGAGTGGTCCTTGTGTGATAGGTAGGGCACTGCATAAATATCTGTAAGGGAAGCACTAAGCACATCATTATACAGCCAGACCTGGGCTGCTGTTCAAATGAGAGTTAAGCATTAAGCACTTCTATCAGGATGAAATGGCTACTCTCCTCATGAGAAAATGGAGATGTTTGAAAATCCTGGAAAAATCTCCTCGGGCTGGGAACCGATCACTTTCCTAAATCCTACACAAGTCTATTAAGGAAAAGGGAAGGGAACCACTGACATGTCTTCTCCTCATCTTGTTTCTGAGTGAAGGTTACCGAAGTCAGATTTACCCTACAATTTCTTCAGAGCATGTTCAGATTGTGTTCTGCTTGCAAAACCCATACTTTATCGTCACCACACTCAGAGAGAGAAAAAAAAATATTTAAAAAAATCCTTCTTTTAATTTTTGTCAAGTTTCTACCAGAGCTGCAGTCACATCTGACAAAGTTTCATCCTACTTGACTAGTTCTGGAAAAAAATGCAACCAACAGAAATACTGCTTCCACACTGAAAGACAGGATTTTGGAAGAAGCCCAATTTTCTTCCACTCTACTGATCTGAAAATGACATAATGACCTGGTGAAGTCAACTGCCAAATACTTCTAAGGCAGACTTCAGGAGCACCAGATGGCATTATTCAGAAGTTCTTGTAGTCCTGGTTCTACTGTCTGGCTCAACAGCACTTTTTTTTTTTATTTTCCATATGAAGCCCTATTTCTGACAAAGGAATTATTTCCAAACTAAAAGGCTATGTGCTTAGAGATCTCAAAAGGCAAACCGTGTTTTGTCTACTGTCTCCAGCCTACAAATGGAGTCAATATGCAGTTAGGTGGCAGAGTAAGTTAGAATCAATACTGCACCTATATTAAAATTCTAGACAAATACACAATTGAAAATTAGATCTTGCAGCTTATATGTGTCTCAACCTTGTCTTGCCAGTTCCAACTCTGAAAAGTTCAAGTTCTCAGATTATTCAAGTTAATGCCAAAAAAGCTTCTAGTTTTATATAACACTTTTTCTACTTTTTTTTTCTCCCTTGTAAGCATAATTTTAAGAAAAACACAGTACCTAATTCTCTACAAAAGGTTTTCCAAAGGTTATCAGAATTACTATCTAGGGAGGACCTTAATGTCAGAGTCTAGTTCTAGAATTTAAGCACCATAGCAATTTGCATTAAAATCAACATAGACTTCAGCTTTCAACACATCAGGACATAACTGAATGGATGCTTCTATCCTATGTAAAGGAGGCATTTTAAAAACTGTTCTTCTCAATACAAAAGATAATAAGAGTATAAGCCACTTTGTTGGAACTGGGCCTGGCAGAATTAATGCCAGGTATAAGAACAGCAGCACTTGATTTTAGGTTGTTTTCTTCAGAGGTCTAGTCAATTGATTAGAAAAAACTAGTTTAGGCTACCAGCTAATAGTAAGCACTGGCTACTATGACCCCATCTAAAGGACTGATACCATGCTAAATATTATCTCTGAGACTTGGTATATAGCTATATAGAATAAGAATTTTTAGTGCACCTGATTTACAGAAGTCATTAATTAGCAATTATTTTTAATAAGCCTGTTATACAAAGAGAGGGTAAAAAAAAATAAAAGGTTAATGACAACAGTCTGGCTTTGAAAGAGTTCCCCTCCTATTCCTCCTCCTCCTCCTCCTCCTCCTCCTCCTCCTTACCCTTCAGCTCAAGTGAAAACTTTAGTTTGACCACTTTAGTTTGACCTTCCAGCATTTATATTCCAATTGCCACAAAATCTGCTGCTCTCTTTCCAACATTCCCAACTCTACTTTGCTCCCATTTCTAGTGGACGTTCATAAAGCAGCAAAGATTAACATTAAGATCACAATTACCAAGGCAGCTGAACAAAATGAAAAAATCTTCTACATATGGTGTCCAGGAGGCTGCATGTGAACAAAATGCCCATTTCCCAAACCAGCCAGCACTGCACGAGGCAGATTGTGCTTCCCCTGGCAGCCCAACAGAGTCTTTAGAGGCAAATCAGTAAAGTAACACCTACAGAATGAGATGGTAATTAAGAGGAGATCAAAACACAAAGAACAGTTCGACCAAAAATATGAAACATTACTGGAAATGTTTCACTTACTTATATAAAACGCTCAACAATGTCTTTGAAAGCTACTGAAAGAAATTAATATCAAGGTATGTGGCAGCTGGGGAAAGTCTGGTATTTAGTAGGGGATCCTCATTTGCAGGTCTTACTACTCTAAAAGTCACCATGAGCAAAAGGCAATGTAGGGTTTTGTTCTTTGAAGATTATTCTGCACTCTTAGTTCTGATCATTCTGAAATAAGAAAAGTGTTGCAATGCCTTGGTATGTTAATGGCAACTTTAAGAAGTTATTTATGTGAACTGTAAATTTACAAAATCCCTAAAAACAAACAAACAAAAAAACCCCACATCAATGAGACACATTTCTCTCTGTGAAATAGCTTATTATTTACAACCTCAATTTTGAAAGCACTTATTCATGTGCTTAACGTTTAAGACTGCTGTTAGTGCCACAAAGGTCAGTGAAATCATACAAGTAAATTTATATCTACCCAAAGAGCTTGGACATAAATGAGCTAAGTATTTTTAATGAAAATTTTTGCTTTAATTTGATATGTAGAAACATTATTTTTTATTAGTTTCATATGACATTTATAAGAGTGCCTTAGGTCAGAAGCACTTTTTCCCAAAAAATTAATAACTGGTAAAACACAGAAAATTTAGAGCAGGTATGTACTTAGAAGGTGGTGGCATTTTTGGTTGGTTGGTTGTTTTTTTTTTGGAGGGTGATTTTGGTGGGTTTTTTGTTTTGTTTTGGTTAGGGGGGAGGCGCTTGGTTTTGCAGAGGTTTTGTTTGGTTTTGGGGGGTTTTCGGGGGTGGGAGGGAGAGTTGCAGGATTGTGGGATTTTTTTGGTTTTTAAATTAAAAATTAATCAATGTAGTCACTCAAGAATCAGTGCTGTTGGTAGTGTATAAGTGATTTTCATAGAAGCACAGAATGGTTACGGTTGGAAGGGGTCTTAAAAGATCATCAAGATCCAACCTCCATGCATGGGCAGGGACAGCTCTCACTAAACTACATGGCTTCATCCATCCTGGCCTTAACACTTAAAGGGATGGGGCATCACCAACGTCTTAAGGTAACCTATCCCAGTGTCTTACTACACTCACAGTGAAGAATTTTTTCCTAACACCTAATGTAAATCTACCCTCTTTCAATTTAAAAACATTAGAGCACAATTTTAGAAAACAGCAGAAAAGTGAAACAAGAAAAAAATTAATTAATTAGAACAGCCACCTCTAAAAATAATGAATGAGAAGTCTCATTAATTCAGTCTCAGTTCAATTGCAAGCAGAACACAGAGAAATTCCAAAGAGAAACTATCTCCAGGCAGAAGCAGCACAAGACCCATAGAGAAGCCATCACTTATTTGCTCCTGAGCTACCTATCTTCTATGATGAGATGGATGGCTCAGTGGATGAGCAGAGAGCAGCCAGTTTTGCTTAGCTTGACTTCAGCAAGGCTTTCAACACTCTCTAACACCAAATACTCCCATCACTTCTTCTCAAAGCCCTGCTGAGGAGATATGGACTGGGTATGTGGACTAAAAGATGGATGAAAAAACAGCTGGACCATCAGACTGAAAATGGTGCAGGTCAATGGATTAAAGGAGTTTGTGGCTGATGCCATCTAATATTTTTCCCAGTAGTCTAAGCAAAATGAAGCAGTGCAAACTCAGTATATATGAAACAGAGACAAGAAAGGAGGACACTGTGGACAGGCTGGAGGACCAGACTCTTGTGCAGGCTCTGCAGGCTCCAGAAGTGGCCCCTCGGGAGCCTGTGGAGAGTCAGTCCAGGGAAATCCAGGAGGGTACTGATTGTTTTATCCTTATCTGACACAAAAAGTTTTAAGTGGTGCATATACATAGAAATTGTATGCCTATGTATTAAGAATTGGCAATCCATTGCAATAGTAACAAAAAAATGCAGGTTTTTATTCAGGAACACAACAGAGGGTTCCAGCTTCTCGCTCTACAGGCAGACTGAGCTGGACAGAAAGCATTTTCTGCAACAATATTATCTACATTTAAAACAAACAAAAAAAAAAACAAACCAAAAACCAACCGAACAAAAAAGTAAAATCTCAACTTTTGCCCATACCGAAAGCGTATTACTGAAATACAACAGTTGTGAAATCTATCTCACAAATTGAACTAGGTAGAAGAGAATATATATAAAGAGAAGAAAAATGAGTAAGAAAATGCACATGGAATTTGTCCTTTGTAAACTCAGTAATCCTTTTGTGGAATTTCACACACCCATTTTGCTACGTATGTTCAAACATAAAAGTGAACATAAGCTTCATGATTAAACCTCATAGAATTTTGAAGTAAGAAACTTGTTTTAATTCAGAATTGTGACTGATCCTGCCAACTGACACACTCCTTGGGGTTATAAAGTTATTCTCAAAGCGTGCAAAAAAGACAAAGTAAGAATGCAACTGTTTCTCTGGCAATTATAGACTTACTGCAAATTGCATCTTTCGGTGCTTAAATTTTGGCCGAGAAATTGGAAACTAACACTACAAGCACAAATTAACTTACTGTTTCACACAGCCTCTAGCAGTGACCAAAGTGCCTATGCAATTCCAGTAGATTTTAAGCGAAACATCTAGAAAACTCAATGGCTCAATTTCTTGAACTTACCTTCTGTCTCGTTCCATTTATTTTATTTCCTTCAATCGCTCATATCTAATTTAATGCCTACCAACATAAACATTTACTGCTAGCAATTGCTACAGCAGAATTCTCAGGTTAGTTTCTACAAGAACAAGTCCTTAGATAACAATGACAAATTGTAAACTAACTGCATGGTGACACAAACTTCATGACTTTCTCCTCTGTTAGAAATAATCAATACATCAGTCATCATACAACTTACCAAATGCACTGAAAATGAGGCTGAATAAAAACAAAAACAGCAATAGAAGTAAAAAATGCAAGAAATTCTCTTTGCAAATTGTGTGGACTCTGTGGCAATGGTAACTGGGGAAATCCTCTAGATTGATCACACTGAATTAACTCCTGTTTCTAGTTGGCAGTCCACAGTCTTGTTTTTTGGACTGCTCTTTTTTCCTCACTATGCCCATCTAGCTGGCAGTGAAGCAGATTTATAGAATAAATAAATAAATGGTATAATTTCTTCCTGACTCCTGTTTTCTCCTATCTTCTGAAAGCTTTGTAATAGAGCCAAAAGTAATTTATAGCCAAAGCTAAATGAAATAAGTAACAGGGAAGTGAAAAGTGTTAGATTTCTTTACAGAGTAGCACTCCACAAGGCAGACAAAACAAACTGGCTTAGTGAGGCACCTATAGTAAACTACACTTCATTAAACCCATGAAGAGCTTAATTCTGTTCAATAAGCTTTTGTTAAATTCCTGCTTCCTTGAAATCAAATTGGTCATAAAAAAGAAAAAGTGAGGTAACTTGAAACAATTACAGCAGGAAGGCATCTGTCATCCCACAGACATTCAATGCCTCCATTCTGAATTAGTGAAAGGGCTGAGAAAATTGATGGAAACTTCAGTTTCACAACACTACAAACTGTAGTGCTCTTCAAGCTGTCCTAAAGAGGGATGGTCAAATGAAGTTAATGATTCTACCTTTAAACATTCTTACCAAAAACATGCAGGGATCATTCCTCCTGGGACCACCACTACAGGAAAATCATTTTGACAAAATTTAAAGCAGCTCTGAGGAGGACTTTGGGGTGTTGTGTGATGGAAAAGCTCAACACAGGCTGGCAATGTGCACTTGCAGACCAGAAAGCCAACCATATCCTGAGCTGCATGAAAAGGAGTGTGGCCAACAGGTCAAGGGAGGTGATTCTCTGCTCTTATGAGACCCCACCTGGAGTTCTGCATCCAGTTCTGGAGCCCCAACACAACAAGAACATGGACCTCGTGGAGTGAGTCTAGAGGAGACAATCAGAGGGCTGGAGCACCTCTCCCATGGAGGCAGGTTGAGAGAGTTGGGGTTGTTCAGCCTGGAGAAGAGAAGGCTCCAGGGAGACCCTGCAGTGGCCTTCCAGTACCTGAGGGGGCCTACAGAAAAGCTGAGGAGGGACGTTTTACAAGGGCAAAGAGTGGTAGGATGAGGGGGAATGGTTCTAAACTGGAAGATGGTAGGGTTGGACTCGATGATCTCTGAGGTCCCTTCCAACCCAGCCAATTCCATGATTCTATGATTCTATGGTAGATTTAGGTTAGATATTAGGAAGAAAGTGTTTAGTGTGCAGGTGGTGAAACACTGGGCCAGGATGCCCAGGGAAGCTGAGGATGTCTCATCCCTGGAAGTGTTCAAGGCCAGGCTGGATGGGGCTTGGACCAGCCAAGTCTAATGCAAGTTGTCCCAGCCCAATAGCAGGGTGGTTTGATCTGGATGATCTTTAAGGGCCCTTCCAACCCAACCCATTCTACAGTTCTATGACTTGTGACTTTGTGGGGTACTCATGCTTGAGAAGTCTGTTCCAGAAGAACTGCGTCCTGTGGAAAAGACCCATGCTGGAGCAGTCCCTGAAGAACTGCAGTCCTTTCCTATAGAAAGGACTCATGTTGTAGAGGGTCATGGAGGACTGGCTTCAGTCCTCCATGAGCACTGGGAGGAAGGGACTCCACTCTGGAAAAGGGGAAGAGTATGAGGAGTCCTCCCTCTGAGGAGGAAGGAACAGCAGAGACAATGTGTCATGAACTGACCACAACCCCCATTCCTCATCTCCCATTGCTGGATGCAAGGATGTTGAAAATTTGGGAGTGAAGTTGAGACCAGGAAAATGGAAGGGGTGGGGAGGGGGAAGATATTTTAGGATTTAGTTTTTATTTCTCATTACCAATCTCTGATTTGATTGGTAATAAATCAAACCAATTTCTCCAAGTCAAACCCATGACAGTAATGGGTGAGTGATCTCTTTCTGCCACAAGCCTATCACTATATTTTCTCTCCCCTGTTCAGCTGAAGAAGGGAGTGAAAGAACAGCTTTGGTGGGCACTGAGAGTCCAGCCAGGGTCAACCCACTACAGAGCCAGAGTCCACTTAGCTGTGTCCTTCAAAGTCCCAAGAAGGTTTAGAAAAGGGTTAGATGAATGTCAAAGATAGGGAGCAGCTCCTCTTCAAAGGACAAGTAAATAATCTACAATTTTTCAGCCTGCAAATAGCAGAGCAAAGGTGTAGTTTCACAGGGCTCTGACATAGCCCAGGATGCACAAACAAAGGTGGGTGGGGATAAGAAGTCCAACGCTAAGGAACTGCAAGTGTGACCACAGGTAGTGGGCTCAAAACAGAAGAAAGTAGCTCTTCACAAAAATACACGGCTATTCTGCAAAGGTTTTTGCAACAGAGTACTGTGAATGCTGCAAATATACACAATGGAAGGGAAGTTGGAGGTGTCACCAGAATGAAAATCCACTGGGTACAGGAACTGATTCATGAAGTCTCTGAATAACACAGAGCTGCAGCCTGGGAGAGATTGCATAGATAGCATAAGCTTAATCTCTTACATATTTACCACTGTTTACCTTTGGCCACTGCTTAAAGAAGTCACACTGGCCTATACAGACCTCTGAACATGCCTATGCTCACCTTTTACAGAAAAGGAAGTTACGTGCATATTTGCATGTTTTTCTTTTAATTTCTTCCACTATTTCTCATTTGTATCATTAAAACCAACATCCTAAGTGACAGACTGCTGTAATCAGTAGGCATGGTATTGATGTATTGATTTTTACATTAGTAATTACTTCAGAACAGATTGTATTTAAAGAGTACCTTGTCCTTATTCAGTGTGATTTGATACAATAACATGGGAAAAAACAGAAGAAAGCATAAATACTGGGTTAGTATATGGTATCTCCTAAATTGCATGGCAGTTAAATATGTAACTATCTAGTCATGTTGCAGTTCCTCCAAGACACACAAATCAATCTAATCTTGAATTATTAAAAAAAAATGTCTAACCTACAAGCTATTAATTTTTTTAAAACCTATAAATGCAGTGAAGTAATTTAAATATTTTAAACAGAGCAAAGTACTACATTGCTACTGGTAATAAAGAATTTGCATTTTGATAATGACACAGACTAAAGTTTAGTCTACCTAACCCATATGACCATATCCCACAAAATGCACTTTGAAATAAGTGTTTTGTATTCTAAACTTTCTATTGTGAACACTGGATGTCTAACCAAAGTTAGAAGCATACTAAGTTAGAAGCCTACAAACTCCCTAAACACTCCTTGCAAGGAGTTCTTTACCCTTCATCAAGACCACCTACTGTACTTACCCACAGCAGAGCTCCTTCTTCTCTACTCTCCCTCCAGATGCTGTAATGTTGCATTTTTTATTGCCTGTATCACATTCTCCAGAAGAGAGATGAGGCTGGACTTGGTCTTAAAGGTCTTTTCCAACCAAATTTATTCTATGATTCCATGAGTGCTCCTAGGCCCATGTGTATATAGTGTTCTATCTTCTGAGATGCAAGAACTGAGGAGCACTCAGAACTATCTCCCTTACTCTTGAAATCGCTTCTTCAGCCTCCTCTCTTTCAGAAGGAGAGAACTTGCACAGAAGACTGCCTCACAAACCAGGATCCAAACCAGGGATCCAACCACTTCTAGGTTTCATATAGGGCATTCTTGGAAGGTCAAGGCACTAAGTTTTCTCCTCTAGTGAGAAAGGAGACCAAGAACAGCAAAGGAATAATTGATTTATCCTGTTTTTACTCAGGCAGAAGAGATACTGTGCCTATTCTTTTTTCCATTTGATGCAGATAGCTAAATATGTATTTCCTGCTGCCTATGGTTAAAAAAAAATAAAATATTACTTGCCCATAAAAGTACATTCAGTGTTGACAAGATACTGAGATAAAATTTACAAACACAATGCAATAGACATGGCCTTGGCTTCCTTATTTGGCTTTTAGCTGCCAGTGTGTGAAAAGGTCCTTAAAAACCAACTAGAGAGACTGTAGGCTAAGAAACATCCATTTAAAGAAACTCTTTATTCATACCTATTCATTTCAGGCAGATGGCCCTGGATCAATATTTATAGTATTTTTAAATAACATTTGTTTCAAATACATTATTTACTTCAAAACCTATTAAAAATAAATCCCCCAGGCTTGCAACCTCTGCAGTTTTACTGCTGCAGCACAAACCAATTGGTAGCAATGTGAGGAATGCAGGTGCTGAAGAAGAGTGCAGATGGAAACATAGCCCTGCAGAGAGTTTGCCTCAAATCTAGTCCAAGCTGTGAAGATAAGGATATTTCAAACCTCTTCCAAATGGGGGAAGGGATACAACAAACAATCTTAACTCTTCTCTTTCAACAAGTGTTTGACTAATAGGGGTGGTGGGCTCCTGTGCAAACTTAATATTTGAGCCTGGGTTCAAAGTATTCTCAGGAATACATGGGCTCCTTTTACACAGAACAGACCAGGTCTGCTATGAGCATACAGAGCCATGTATTAACTTCTCAGAAGGACAAATTGGCACATGCAGAAAATCATAGTCCTGAGACTCACGGGTAAGACTGCACAGGATGGAAATGAAGTCCTTGTAAACGTACTGAAAGCCTCATAAATACATATTGCTTTCAAACAAGCAAAAAACCAAACAAACAAAAAAACCCACCAAATAAAAAAACAAACATTCCATAAACCCTTCTACTATCTAAACTGAGAAGACTTAACTCTGCCAGATGCATGGGAAATAGTGCTGTCTCATTTTTTCTTGTATCCTTAAAAGGAGATATTTTTCCTTTTCAAGAACATTATCTACATGTCCCTAAGAAGCCTCAGAAAACAGAGGCTGAAGAAAGCAAAATATTTTGGACGTTAATGTATTACTTTACTTTCTAATTTAAACAGTTACAAGAAACACCAAGTTCAGATTTGGTATAAACACATCCAATGCCATTCAATGTAAACATCTTCCTTACAGCCAGTAAGGATCAGCACTACGTTTACAACTGTATCAGTCCATACACCCTGACCACAAACATCCCTTCTTAACTTCTCCTTTCCCCTGTAAGCAATGACTACATTACCACACACTCTTCCAGCAGTAAACTTGCCCATCTCAGATTCTTCTAATTAGAGGACAAAACTAAGCTGCTGTCTAAATTTAACAGGGAAGGCTGGAGTCAGGGATCACAATTCTGGCCTCAGGGAGCATTCTGTCATGTCCACCACCTCCAGCCAGAGCCCAAAAGCTCTTGCATCCTCCAGCTAAGTTGGAAATACAACTTCAGAAAGCTCTACCACCTGCAAGGCACCTTCTGCAGAAAACCTGTTTTCCTTAACTCTTCAAAAGACATGCGGCAGAAAGCCAAATTACTATGGATTTGCAATTTTCCCCAGCATCCCCAAATTTCTGTAAAAAAAATCCCTGCAGAAAGATATCTGAAAGTGTGTTTTGTTCTAGCCCTCACATATGTTCATGTAATTCAGAAAAAATCAAGCATTAAGTATTTTTTTCCCTTCATCCCTCCCCTTTATCCTCCGGTACAGCAGAAAATTGGTGGAACTTGGGGTGACAAAAAAAAAAAAAAAAAAAAAACACCAAACCTTTTCTAGGTGTTTGTAACCTAGCTGAAAGGCAGTTTTCAAATTTCTCAGGGATAAATTTGTGCATGTATGTTAAAGGATGGACTTACATCCCCCTCAGCATGATTTGTGATATACAGCTTTTGAGTTGTGGCCCCACCACCACTGAATCTCTTACCACATACCAGACAAAGAAAGCATTATGTAAAAAACTGAATTTACACCGTAGAACTATGCAAACTAAGAAATAAAGAGCACGCCTGCAAAACATTGAAGTGTGAAAAGACAACAAATACACTGTAACAAGTTTCAGAATGACTGCTTGGGTCTGTCACAACCTTTGAAACATGGTTGTTAAAGACAAATCAACAGTTTTGAACTACGTAATAACACCTAAAATCCTCAATAAAACTCTTTTCCACAGCGAGTTCTTGACTGACCTGTTTATTGCCCAGACTCATTTTGTTATCAGTTACATTGTTTATTTCTCTATTTTATCTGCATTGCTGAAATGCTCCTCCTTCAAGCATGCAGTTTCTCAGGGGAGAGGTGTGTTTCACATATACCTCACCCTGCCACTGTATCTCAATTTTCCAGAGGCCACTCATCTTTCTGTCCCACTTATGGTCAAACTGATAAAACTTTCTGTGTCACCTGAATGAAGCACGGTACTTTAAGCTGTACTGGAAGTCTGCTAACCTCCTATGCTTACCTTAGTATCTGTAAATGTATTCAGGAATTAGATGTAAAACCCACATTAAAATAATGAAGCCCCAAAATACACAGGAAATAGTTCATGAAACCAAATAATCTTTCGGGAAGCTGAAAATACCACCCCTCATCCCCAGACAACTTGAAACACAGTTTAAAATTACCGCCAGTCTCAGACAGTAGTTTGGCAGATTTATCAATTATTACATCACTAGCCAGAGAATTAAGCATCAAGAAGAGTGTTTCTGCTGTCACAGACAAGTAAGCAGCTCATCCAACCATTTGCATCTAAAATAAGCTACAAGACTACAGATTTTTTTCCTTAGAACCACAAATATACTTAGAGGAAGAAAGAGACCAAAGATTTTTTTTTTTACATTTAAGTATTATGTTTGTACTTAAAAATATCTTCTCATATTCTAAAATTAAAGGAGCCACATTCTTGACAATCCAGTTTTTACCTAAACTGTACACAACCATCACAGAGTTCTAAATGGAAAAGATAACAAAAAAAGGTAAATTTCTTAAATCCAGGTGCATGATAGTTAAACATGGTCAGCAGTTGTGAGAAAAAAACAGGAAAGATGTGTTGGTTTATAGTTATTAAATCTTCAGAGGAAGACAAAGGGTTTTTTTTGAAGTCTGAGGAACACAGATGTCACTTCAATGCTGACTTCAGTAACTCCAGCTTTGTTATAAGCAATTCTATTTGTCTTACAGGTCAGTCTTAGCATATCAAAGCATTTTACTGATAAAAGGTGAGATAACCTGAAATTGTTCAAATTAAATTTGTATGGTTCACTGAATCCTTAGTAATGTCTAATCCCTTCCTTTTTGAGACCGTGGACCTATTTTCCAGAAGGCTCTTAAAAAGGTATCTTCAAACAAGTCTGAGAAGCTTCTTAGGTCTCAGATTCAGAACAAGAGAGTCATCAGATCAAAAATGGACTCAACAGTATTGAATCTTCCCTTTATACTGAAAGTTATACTTTATACTAACTTAAGGTTATTATAAAGTTTTATACTAAAAGCTTTTTTATTATAAGTTAGTATAAAACACACAAATCCTTAAGTCGTGAAAATGAAACAATATAGTGTATAAACTCAAAGTCTGCATCATGATTTAAGTAACTATTTCACAAAACACTCCCTTTCGATAACATTTTTACAATTATTAATTAACATTACCAAAATTTGAATATCTGGTAGAAGTACTAAAATAGCTTTCTGATTAAAAACCCCCTGAACAGTTTTGCTGACTGCAATGTCAATAGTCACAAAACGCTCCCAGTTCTAGTCACAAACTGTCTTTAGCATTATTACCCACTTTGTTTTGAACACTTAACATGTCAAAACTAGAGAACCATTGATTTGTATATAGACTTGAATCCATGTATATGCTTGCACATGTAGCATAAGTAATAATGTAAACTACACACAACTTTAAAGGCAAAAGGAAATGTCTTTTCTCCACCAGTTAACAGCTTGTAAGAGTGTAAAGAACAAAACTAAAGTAATCTGACATATGCATTTTACATATTACTAATATTTAATAGTATTACTTGATAGTATTCCATGTTCTTGAAGAAGAAATTGACAAAAAAGGCAACGTTATTCAAAAGCGAAAAACACACATATCCCCTTATTCATATTTGGGTGCCAAAACAATAAAACAACCACATCAGAATTTAGCATAACTAAACTGAAGAAGTTGTTCAAATGCAGCTCCCATGAGGTTCTATGTTCATGGAGAGAGGCTGAAAATCATTATGTTCTCTCTTCTGTTTTCTTACGTCCTGCTTCACCAGGCTTTGTGTAGTCCTGGCACTATCAGCTGACAGCTACTGAAACTGCAGCAAACATGGCAATGGTTCAATCTTCTGTTATTTTAATGAAAATTTTATGTGTCTTACCATGAAACAAGGAAGAATAGCAAGAGCAACAGAATGGTATTTTTCATTTTTCTAACTAACTGTATCTTAATATTAAGAGTGACATAGGCTTGAAGTAAACAGAAAGTTGCAATTCTTTAATAGTGCCTTAGGGACCAAGGACCAAGGCCTTACCAGATGTGACTTTTACTGCTGCTGGTTCTTCAAATACTGACTTTTTTTTTTTTTTTTTTTTTTTAAATATTTGGCTACTTTATATTCTACAGTATCTTTTACCCAATCCCTAAAAGGTATGGGTTAACAGATGCTCAGCTTCCTTTATTGGTTACAACTGTACATGCAAATAGCATTCTGAACTGTATTTAACAAATATGGCATATACTTTATATTTTCCCACTGTGCTCTCTTTAGGAAAACAATGGTTAAAATATCAGTCTTCAAAAAGATGCTCCAATATGGTATTGAAAGCACTCAACATAACTGTGTCTGTGAATTGCTTTCATGAAGGCAAACTTGCACTCTGCATTTCTGAAATTTATGCCAAAGTAGAAAGTTAGGGATTTCCAACCATTAATCATAATCTCAAGGGAGGAACATACACCAGTAATCTCGCCGATTACATACCCTTGTTCTTGTATGAGATCCTTAAATTATTATCTCCATCTTCATTGCAAGTAACAGTTGATAAAGAGAAAGCTAATGTTTGTTCCACTACTTTACAAGCGGAATAAACTCTCTGTAAGGTCACATTACAGTCTTCATTTCAAATCACTCTTGGGGAAAAAAAAAAAAAAAAAAAAAAAAAGGCATTCACAACTTTCACCATCTGTTAAATTATTTTTAAAAAAAAAGTTTAAAAATGAATACTGCAGCATTTCCTTAACCTTCAAAGAACAAGAGTCAACCCTGACAAAAATTATAATTTTCCCCATTCAAAAAATATTTATCCAACCTTTTCTGCTTGTTTGCAACTCCCTTAACTATAAATTCTGTTATTTCAGCTTCACAGGAACTTCGAAAACACAAACCTTGGAATGAGACTCAAAAGGGTTAAAACAAGCCTACATTAGAGACCTAAACCCAGAATTGTCTGCTGGCCCACTAGCTGACTCAGGTCCAATTCTGAGCAGCCCCCACAGCAGCACAAAACGGTGTTCTGGGAACAAACATGCAAGCAGGGCAATGGAAAAAGCTTTCACAGAGCTACTGCACAAGTGAAAACCACTCATAGTCACCAGTTCGTTTTTTGCCTAGACAGAGTGAACTTCCAGGTGCACTCATGTAATTTAGCTTGAATTTTAATTAATAAAAACTGTTTAGAAATCAATCTGGTCTAAAGGTCAGGCAAGGCCACTGAACCCAGACAGCCCAGTGCATGACATGAATCTTCAGGTCAGCACTTCCCAGTTGGGTTCAGCAGATGAACCACAAAAAGCTAACCCTGTCTAAGCTGCTACACAATGATGCATGTTTAAAGATCTCTTAAGTTCTCAGGGACTTTTTAAATAGCTATGTCTTATTCTGCAGAAATTAACTTAGAAAGTGAAGCACCAGTTATCAATACATTATTGCATTTTGAGAGAAAGACAACTGAATTTCACCCCCTGCAAGTTCAAAGGGCAGAACAAGAGCTGACCTCACATTTCTGCTTAGGCAAATTGGTAAGAAGCAGAAAAAGCAGAAGATGAAAGACACGTGCAGCTTCAAAGTCCTCCAGTAAAGAGTTTTTTTCCATTTTACTCAGAAAACCACCAAATAATTTAATGTATTCTTTCAAATTGCATTTCATGCCTTGTAATCAGATTTTTCTCCTTTTTTGTCCCCTTTGAATGCCTGTGTGTCTAGCCACTATTTCTTCACACACTCACCTAAATACATTTCCTTTTTCCTTAGAACTTCAGTAATTTCAATTGTTTTAAGGTTTATTATATTTGCCTTAGGTATTGCTTAGCTAGAATACACAGCTCATAATTCTCTATAAATAGCTCTGCAACTTTCCTTTGAGCTTTGTCCAAGTCACAACAGTATCTAGCTCCAAAAACAACCTCAGTGGAGTCCCATACTTTAGAAGAGGGAAGTTATAGCTGCCCAGCATCTCTGGTTTTCATACAGTAAGTTGAAAGTCTTTGTTACCATGTGGCCTCACAGGCTTTCTCTTCACTTCCCACAGATCTCTCCATCACTGCTTGTTCTGGATTGATGCGGAGCCTGGGAAGGGGTCCCCAAGGCTGTGGGTGACTCAGGTAAGTAGTTTCTGAAATGCCTTACCCCACCTCAGGCCATCAGTGAATAAAAGATGTTCACCTCTGCCATTAACATATTCAAGAAGGGGAAAAACCCAGTGATTAAGAGAAGGGCAGAGAAGAGGGGAAGGTGAAAGAGAGCAACATGTGAAGACAGAACATAAGAAGAAGAAGAGAACACCTGAGGAGAGCAAAGCTAGAGCAGAGAGACCAAGGTGGTTGAGGAAGAGCATGGAGAAGGTGCTTGAACAGAGGTTTTCTTTCTCCACATCCCATGGTGAGACTGCAGCCTGTGCCCTGCAGCCCACAGAGGAGCATGGTGGAACAGACCCCGAAGGATCATGGCAGAGCAGTGGTGGTGAAGAATCCCATTGGAGCAGTTGTGGACCTGCAGGCTGTGGAAGATCATGGAGCAGATGTTGTTGGACCTGCAGCCATGGAGGGGACTGTTGTCAAAGCAGTCCATGGCTCTTTGGACCACCTGGGCTGGAGCAGTTTGCTCCTGAGGGGTTGTAATCTGCGGGAGGGACTCACATTGGAAGGGTTCGTGAAGAACTTTCTCCCATGGGAGGGACCCCACGATGGAGGAGGGAAAGACTGTGAGGAATCCTTCCTCCTGAAGAGGAAAGAGTGGCAGAAAACAACCTGTGATGTCTGGACTGTAAACCCCATTCCCTGTCCCCCTCTGACACCTGGGGGGAAGAGGTAGAGATAAAGAACAAAGTAAACTGAGCTCGGGAAGAAGGGAGGGTTGGGGAAAAAGTAATCTCTGGTTTGTGTTCTCTCTTTGCCTTGTTTTTATTTAATTAATGATAAATTAAATTGTTTTTTCCCCAAGTTGGATCTGTTTAGCTCATGATAGTAATTGGTGTTGTGAAAATCTCCTAGCCCTTGTCTTGACCCACAAGGTTCTAGGTGGGTTTCCTCCTCGCCATCCCCTAATGGGGAGTCCTTTGTTAGGGCCAGGCTCAAGCCACCACTCTGCTGGTTCCACTGGTTCTTCCTCGGGCTGAATTTCCCCATTAAAGTGGCATCAAGGTAATGATATTATCTTCTATCCATGTTTCTTGGTTCTTGGCTTTCTGGAATTAATTGAGATTTTTTAAATCTGCCTATGAGCTAATAATATTCAGAGAAACTCTTTGCTTTTGATTCTAAAGCAAGTTTATTTTAATAGTCTTCATAATTTGCAGCACACATTTTTCTACCTCTTTTACTGATAAAAACAACACCATGGAGAAACCTTAACACAGAGTTACTACTGTGCTTCAGCCCTGCCCTTCAGATGAACTGTAATCAGGACTCCTGATTTGCCTCCCACTTCCAACCTAATTGCAACCAACTTTTACTGTAAATCCTTATACCTCTACTCACCTCTTCGATACTTTCCATTTCTTAGTCTTTTAATAGGAATTTCAGAGACCAAAGATGAAAATACACAAGAAAACTCTGATGCCTTTAAAAGGAAGCTTGATCAATTTATGAAGCACATTGTTCCTTCTAAACCGCACAATCTGGGAAAGCAAATTCCTTGTTCCTCTATTAATGAGCTATTTTTTTAATCACTAAAATTTACAACTGTAGAGGAGTGAATCTTAAGAAAAAAATTATGTCCAACAACAGAAACAGTGGCAATCTGCATGACTAGAAATACTTTTTCTATGGGTCTATGCCATTATGAGAATTAAAGTATGAAAGTCTGAAAGTCCTCATGGACAATCCCTGTCCCAAACAAGGTACAATTCAAGGTAAAAACTCTTCAGAATACATGTGGAGACTGCATGTTTAAAACCCAGGAATCCTAAATACAAAAAAAAAAATTTGTTTTCTCTTTTTTCTATTTTACCTATAAGTAAAACTTTTAAGGAGTACAGATTTGTGGGACTGCTTGAGTTACCCTTCCTTTAGAGACCCACTACAAAACAAAGTAAACATGCAGGGAGTTTTATTCTGGGTACCAGTTGTGCACATAGTTAACGTCCTATACTAGACAAAAGGAATTTCCCAGACAGTGGTCAAAAAACCCTCAAAATATTAATTACAGAAGCGAACCCTGAATGACTACAACCAAAGATGTTTACTCTGACCCCTGGCTTAGCTAGAGATATTTTGAACCTTTCCACATAGCCATGCTACAAGTATAGTTTCTAACAGAGAGTTGAGAATTTGACCTAAGGGACAAATATCCAAAGGATACTATGGATTCCACACTGTGAATAGATCTTTTCTCCTCTCCTCCTGCCAGACAGGTGTATGTTTATTTGCACACACACATCCATGTGCACACAAATCCATTTAGGCCCCCAGCCCTCAAAATTTTGTTCCTTTTCTCTTCAGCAGTAAGAGGGAAAACAACCACTTTATAATGGAAATTTGCATTAGTTGTTCCACTGTGATACAGATTTTTATTTCATGCCCATCATTTTAATATGATCATAGGAAGCATACACCACCCTTGTAATCAGATGGGGAATAGGTATAAATATCTCAAATAGGAGGTTACACAAGGAATTACAAAGTACTTTGGGTCATATGAACATGAGTCATGCTGGAATAAAATCCTGAACTATTTTAAAAACATATTTTTATTTAAAAGAAAATACTATCTACCAGACCCAGATATTAAAAGATACATAGGATAATCTCAAATTTGTAAGATTATATATATAATAAAAAGTGAGCTGATGATTAACAGAGGGCTATACTTCAGCTAAAAAAAAAACAAAACAGTTTTGCAGATGCATAACCTATTGGTGGCTTGCTCAAAGGAAAAACAACTAATTCATTAAAATGTCTAACCACAAAACCTTACTAGTGTTACTGTTCCATATAGCATCTCATGGAACCAAGGTAGGGCTTTAACATAAACTTTTGCTGCCACTGTTCCAAGATTTAATCCTGTACTCAGTGACTTCAGTTACTTTTTTGAACTTGCTTTTAAAACAACTAGCTTGGTTCTTCAAGAACTAAAAAAACCCAATAATTTTTCTTACCTATTAAAAAAAGGGGATTAAAAAAGCATGAGGCATGATTATGTCATTTTTATCTCCATAAATATGCAAATATGAATGAATCAGTTGATTGTATGACATTAAGGCAGAGCAAGACTTCAGTGCTTGTGGATTTATAACTTTTTTTAGAATTTTGTCATGACTGACAATGTTCAGAGGAAAAGCAAAGAAAAAGCACCAGAACTGCCTGTATTTTCAGGTTATCAAATTTCTCATCATAGATACTGTGGGCTACCTAGGAAAAAACCCAACAGCATAGATATAGAGCAACAACGTAACTTTGTCAATAGCATAGTTTTTAAAAAAACCAATTTTATATGTAAATATATATATATCTTCCAAATCTTTCTGTTACATATAAATGCTTCAGAAAAAAGTTCTGCCCTACAAATGGTTTGTTAGACTTCAGAGCCTTTCAAGACAAAAAAATACATGTGAACCCAATCTGAGGTAAGATTTTGCCATAGTCTAATATTAGGACTTGAAACTGGAACATACAGTTTCGAGTACACCAGAAATTTATTCAAGTCTCCACATTCTTCCTTTCACATAGTCTTCATTACCCTTGCCCTGCAGCAGCTACATCTATGATCTCTGAACTACACACCTAACCCACAAAAAAATAATTGTCAGCATGGGAGAGAACTAAATCACACAAATCCCCCCCAGTGTAGTCATTTCTATGGAGCTTCCAAAAGAAAAAAAGATATTGCTGTTAAAATAATGTGAGCTCTGGAGAACAGCTAACCTTAAAAGAAATATCACTGCTACTTTAGGTGCTTCCCAGTACCCCATGTTCCTGGTGATGTAAAAAAAAAACACAGACTCATTCAAATGTTGCCAGAAAAGAACTGCATCTCAAATAGCAGTTTTTAAAGAAAGGAAATTCAAGTTTACACGTCACACAACAGTATACAAACACATTCCCTCCTGATGCACCTAAAAAAACTACAGATATATTGAAACAGCAGGTGTTCTGCCTTGGATAGTCTTCAATAGACATGTTCCAGTGTCAAAAAAAAAAAAAAACAACCCAACATCATTTTCTTATTGCTGAGAATATGTGGTTTATATCTGACAATCTGAGGATATAATCAACTGTATTCCATTTTTTGAATTTGAGTTATACAGAAAATTTCTGCATACGTATAACAACGCAGAGGAAATTACATATTGTTTAAAAACACTGAGTAACACAATAATACTAATATAATAACTGAAATACATGTCAAACTTCTCATAGTTCTTGGCTGGTCTCTTGTTTCTGCAAAAGGTCTAAACAAAAGTGAGAAAGCAGGCTTAATCCTATTTGTAATATGAAGACACTGAAGTATTAAGTATAAAATACACTTTCAGCACAGCACAGCCTATTTGATCTTCTCAAAATGGGCACTGACAATGGGGCTGCTTCACAGTATAGCTGCATACTTGATTTTTTCAGATTAAATGCTTTGATTTACACTAACTACAGGTTTAGGATGAACAACAACAGATTATTTCCATCAGTTGCAGTTTTATCTCAGCCATCCTAGTTTCTCTCACATTTTGCCCTTCTTCAGCAAAGGCATTTATCATCTCCTGCATCTGCTCTTCTGTATCTGCAATTTCTTTCATTTTTCCATTCCTCCGCAGGAGAGGAACTGATAAACCTTCTTTTTCATCTTACTCCCACATCCTCTCTCTGTTCTTACATTCATTTCCATCTCATTTTCTCATTTATTTCCTATCTGTCTATATTCTGTATATGAAAGTATTGGTACCAGACTCAATCATGGCAGTACCACTTAGCAATACACTATTCTCTAGAAATCTTACCTGCTGTGCCTTCAGCTTAGTTCTTAAGCATTCTGGGATTCAAAAGCAGAAGTCTAGTAAGCAACCTTACAAAATTCTTCAAATAACTACAAATCACAGAATTGCCATGGTTGGAAAAAGCCTCTAAGACCACCAAGTCTGACCAACAACTCAGAAAAAAATACCAAGCCCACTGGAGCATTGTCCTGACATCCATACCCACATGTTTTTAGAATATCTCCAGGGATGATGACTTCCACCCCGCTGGGCAGCCTGTTCCACTTCCTGATTAATCCTTCAGTAAAGACAATTCTTCCTAATATCTGGTCTAAACCTTCCCTGGTACAGCTTCAGGTCATTTCCTATAGTGCTATTGTTATTTACCTGATAGAAGAGGCCAACACTCACCTCACTACAACCTCCTTTCAAGTAGCTGTAGAGAGTGGTAAAGTCTCCCCTCAGCCTCCCCCAGACTATCCTACTGCACACCAAAACTTCCCAATATATTATCTGGGAAAATCATTCATTTTCTTATAACCTCCATGTGTTGTAATAAACAAAGATGTGCTTCAAATCCTACACTGTTGGCTGTCAGAAACAAGTAACAAGCAGCAGGAATAAAGATGAATGAGAATACAAAGCCTATTAAATTTTTTAGCCACTTAACACTGGACCTGTGACCATGCTAACAAGAAACACTTCCCTGCTTCCCTATAGCAGGCCCATTACTGAGATGCACATGGTGGGTGTCTGCTGTGAAAACAGCTGATTACAGTAGGTAGGTCAAGGAAGTCAACACCAATACACTACTAAGAGGAGCTGAGCACAACTACTTATCTAAGGCTAGCCAATATATGCAGAGACTAAATGCCAATTTATATCCTTCTGGCTTTGTTTAATTAAAAAAAGACCCCCTAGGGTCTTTAAGTGTGTCTCTGTTTCCCGAGGGATACACTAGCAGGGACCTCTCAGCCAAAGCCATGGTCCAGAGCAGCCTAAGCAGAACCACTCATTCGTTTAGGTCAAGGAGAAGATTCTGAAATACTTCAGCAGGCACCAAAATAGGTCCTCAGTATCCACAATCCTTGCACACAGCTAATGGCTTGATCATAATACTATTATTTATTTGCTTTTTTTTAAACTACTTGTCTTCATAGCTTTTAAAAGATATGGTCCTTCAGACATACAGCTAGGGAAGGTAAGAGATGGATTCCAGTGAAGTCAAACACAGTTTTGCAGGGCAACTGAGAACACCATCTTGTGTTACCATGTTCATAAGAGAGAATTACCTTTAATTTCACATACACAGGTCAACTACAGCCTAAAATCAAGAGGTCTAAGTTTCAATAATCAGAAGTTTGTCATTAATACAACAGTCAAGTATGCGAGTATATATATATATATATATATATATATATAGTCAAGTATACAAAATTAGGAGCATTTTATTGTTAACACGATTTATAGCACACACACTGTTAGGATAGGGGACACTGAAATTATCATGCCTGTTACTTCCAGAATAAAGTAAAATCATATTAAAAAAACAAACAAACAAACAAAAACACAAAAAGCAGACAAAAACAAAACAAAAAAACACGCTACCACTTTGTCCTTGCAACAAGCCTGAAATGATGCTGCAACACCAGGTTTAACTCCAGAATGACAAAACCCAAAGAACCAAACCAAGACACTCCATGTTTTATTCTGCAAAGGTTACAAGGATGCTCTTTGTTCACTGTTAGCTGCTGTGACATGGAAGTTAAGCCAAGTGTCCCTGATATTGCTTCTGGCCTTTGTCATTTAAACCCTTCAGAGAAGGGCTTCTTGGGAGCTAGGGCAGCATACAGTAATACCAGCTCAATAAAGATTCATACCCATTATTGCAGCCCTTGTGTTCTGCAGATTCTGTGTCACAGACATTAATTACAAGATCTTTACTTTTCAGGGCCTCTCATTAGGCCTGAAACTTAACCATTGTGATCCCATGACAGAGCAGGTGTTCTGAAGTCATTATGATGGCTTTGATGTTATAAAGAGATCCTCAGACAGAGCAGGCATGGAATGTCTCTGGTCAGAGGCTGTGGTTGCAGAGCTGATCATTCCAGCTGTTGGCAAGAGAATTGGCTTTATAAATTCCTGGCACAGACCTGCAAATTTGTTTTGCTTGCCATGGCTCACAAGACTACTTGTGTCAGACCAAGCAGGGTCACAGAACTCTAAGATTTGTCCAGGTAAATGGCAAAACTGCTCATGGCCAGAGCAGTCTTAAATAAGAAGAGAAGCAGATGAGGAAGCAACCTACCCTTTTATTGCCTGGGAAAGTATTAGCTCTACATTTTCCATATCAAATCAGTATTGGATCTAAATCCCAAGTAATGGAGCACATAATGCAACAACAGCACTTTACTGCAACTCGAGATTAATACAGTCATATAAAAATTTAAATATTTTCTTCACTTCAAAATATTATTTACCAAACTTTCACTATTTTTCTGGATTTTGCGGGCTTTTTTCCCTTCCTTTAAAAAACAAAAAAACAAAACAAAAACAAACACACAAACAACCAACCCAAAAAACTACAAACTTAAGGCTTCTCAGATTAGCTTTTGGGAAAAGTGTTTATGGGATTCAATGCTTCCAGTCCAGTGTGAACTTTCGGCTAGAGCAATGTTAAACTGATAAATGTGTGACTAATTCATGGATTATTTAAATACCACGCACAATATTACACAGATGCTGCTCAGATTTCTTGTGCTAAAGATTTGTCCATGTTCTTTCTGTAAATTCCTGCTTTTACAGGGATAGATATTAATATTTTGTAACCAATCTGGAATGGAATAATTTGCAGTGTTTAATTTCAAAAGCATTACTAGTTTTACTTATTTATAGAGCTAAAGATTCAACTGTATGACCCTAAATTTGTATTATGTTACAGGTCACCTGTCACCTTACTACACTGTTGTTTCTAAAAGCATCACTTGGTTCTAGTCATGTTCACAGGTTTTCTTTCAAAATCATCAGCTGAACCCCAAGTTTTACTGTTACAGCACTTTCCATAAACATATTTCATATACACATGTATATGCTTTTTTGCAACACACACACATATACATACACACAAGGAAGAAAAAAACCCAAACAATCCAGATTACTGTCTGATTTTTTCAGTTGTCCCAGCTATTCTACTTTGCACTCCACCAGCATTCTACTACTCTACCTTCACATTTCACATTTCACTATTCTGTTTTTCCATTATTTTCAACATTTGTTTCAGAACACATCCAGGAGCATCATTGACAATGCATCTGGTTTTTTAAAATACAGACTTCACTGACAAGAAAAATGCAGGACAACAAAAATAGGTTTTTAACACAAGCTCATGGCCCCAGACTATACTCATTATAAGAGTTAAGCCTGTTATTAATTAAAGCAGGAGTTTAAAGTGAAAGTGTGGGACAGAAATTTATATCTCTGAAGGTTTCAAACTTACTTTTAAGCCAGTAAAGCTCTTAGGGCTGGAAAATGGAACTCCATCAGCCACTGGTTACATGATCCTGGGGACCATTCAACAAGCTTTACCCAAAGAAATAATACTGAAAGTAAACTATCACCATTATTAAAGAGTAAGCAGCAAGATTGATGAAGCAATTTGCCAGATACCTTAGAAACATACCCTTCATGGGAAAACCTGCACTGCCAACTGATCTTGTATCCCATGTGTATCCCAGAATGTTTTACAAGTTACAGATAATTTATTGCTCTCTTGCATACATCCTATCTGAGAGTTTCTAAGCAAGACCAGCCCTAAATGTAAAAACCTCCATTATTCAGGCAGTCTCTTCCTATTGCTTGAGGAAACACTTTTAGAGCCTGACAGGGCCACCTGTGTGAGCCTTTTAGTTACAGAACTAGCACTAAAAAAGCCACAGGGACAGAAAGATACAAAACACAGGGAGAGGATGGGGGAGACACAGGAGGAAAGATGAGCATCTTTAAATTAGGTTTTTTTAGATGCAAAGACTTGATCTTATTAGTAATCAGCTCTATTTAGTCAATCTTTTCTCACCAAGGGGCAGGGTTTCAGGACTCCAAGTATACTGTAAAGTCAATTGACTTAGAAAAGATAATGTGAACAAGGGTAGGCATGATCTTACAGAGCACAGGACACATGAGATCCCGTCTAGATGCATGGATACAGAATATAATCATAATGTACCAGTTTGGGAATTAAATGCTAAGACTGATTCTATAAGCTCTTAGCCAGAAACTGCATTGCAACCTACTCCATAGGTGGTGAATGATCCCACTACTTGTGCAGAGCTGTACACAAAAGACTTGAGGCTGTTTCTCCCTAAGGATGCATTCTCAACAGAGTCTCATTCCTGTTTTATTGTAGGGGAGAACAAAGGCTGAACAGAACAGTGCTGCACTGCTTCACATGCAGGGGACAACATCCACCCTTGTCCCATGTGAATGCAATATTTTAGCACTGACAGCACATCTTTGATGATAAACTACAAGGCTTCTCAATTTTACATCTCCATCTTTTTCTCTCTCTGGTTTAACAGCTCCAATGTAAAGCTGGAGACCTCTCCTCTTATGGTCTGATACAATGGCTTTACATGATAGAAAGCTTCCATGAGAACTTGGCTATAATGGCCTTCAACAAACTGCTTCCATGAAAATCTGTTTTTTCATATACCTGCCATGCAATTAGAGTTTTGTGGTCAGTGGAGACCTACATATTTATCCACAACTCCAGTTCTTAACAGGACCATCATTTCTACTTAGAAAACAGACCAAACAAGACAAGACTATTGGCATATATGTGGAAAAAAGAAAAAAAAAGATAGAAATTTTTTAAAACTCAGTGATTATTACACCAAGGCAAGCCAGGCATTTTTTTAAAGCAAGAACTGGAAACTGGAGTTACAACATCACCATTACCAGAAGTCACAACTCTTTTAGTTATATATATACTGAGCTTCCAAAATTTCTGGCAACTAATTTCAGCTTTATTGAGAAAACACTATGAGAGTCAAGCCCTACCCTGACTTTGACTGAACTGGGTGGGCTTCTAACTTCACATTGACTATAAAATTAAAGTTTTTGAAGCCGAAACAGGAGCTGTCTTGATTTACTTTCTTTCCACTTAGGTAATGCCAAAAATGCTTTTTTTCAGAATCAAAATATATCTCCAGAAAAGCCATCAAAAGTCACAGCTTCCAGAACATCCTTTTTATAGGTTTGTCCTCCAGCTGATATACTGTTGATAAGGTACAAAGCTGTTTATCCACATTCACATTTTTGAGTTTATAAGACTTACACTTTATAATACAATAGTTTCATCCAAGAGAAAAACAGGACTGCATTTGGTGCTTTATCTCCACTAGACATCTAAACAAGAGGAGGACTTCATTGTTTCACATTCAAGTTTATAACATCTCTTCAACAGGTATGATATGCATCCTAATATTAAATATAAGATTATTATTTCATCCTCTCATAGTAGCATCTTAATGGTTATAAATACACATTCTGTACTGCATAGATTTATTTTGCTCCCACATTTCTAGAAATGCAAGCTGTATCAAATTCTTCTGTAAATTAGATTAATTCTTGAGACAAATAGTGAGTCTCTGAAAACAGTACCAAATTTAAGAATTAAGTAGTGTTTATACTTATGACCTGCTGCACAGGCAAGATTCTCCAAATTTTTACTTTACTTTCTGAATAAAGCATAAAGGACTCCTGGATATCTCCCAGTCAGTGGGCCACAGTTCATTTAGGCTTTATTCAAATAAGACAAAAGAAAGGAAAAAGAACGTTGGGAGGAAACAAAAATAATTTTTAAAAAAAGTAATTCAAGAAGTAGAATTGACAGAGCATCTCTGACTACAGTACAGCTGTATTTTACATCTGTATTTATCAAGTGGAAAAAGGTGATAAAAAATGCCAGCACCATTACCAGCACCATCTACTGTCTATCCATACTGACATACGAACCATCAAAGTCTAAAATTTGAAAGAAAATAAACCCTACTTTATATTCTCAAAAGGTCCTTGAAAACCAAGATCTCAAAGCCATGTCCAAGAGATATGCACATTCTCTTTCTCAATACAGATGTTCACTCAACAGATTAGAGTTTACTTAGAGCAATATAAATAAAATGTGTAGATTTTCATTTTACCAAAATGATGCCAGACAGTGTGTGTTCTATTTTTGGTTTTACATAGAGACAATTATCAATTTCTAGAAGAACCATACAAAAAAAAAAAAAATCAGAATTTCAAAGTATGAAAATAGAAAAGGAATGATTAAAAAAAGCCAAAAAACCCCATGAGAGTACACCATTGGGTACATGGTTTCCAAGCAAATCTGGAAATCTGTATTCGCCTCCTGTAAAGGACAGTAGGATTTAAACAGCTCAAATCACTTTGTGTACCATGAAAAGCCTTAAAGCAGACTCAAGAAAATAAAACTCTATGTTGGAAGAAGATGTGCTTTTCTGAGTTTTTATGGGGTTTCAGAGTGGGCTGGGTTTTTTATTGAAAGAAGTTCCTCTTTCTCCAAAGGTCTCAGTGCCCAAATCAGAGCTGACCCACTCAGATCCATAAGCCAGAGCCTCCTTCTCTAAGTCCTAAGGCACTCATTTATTAAAAAACAAAACAAACAAAACAAAACAACAAAAAAACCAAAAAACCCACCAAAAACCGCAAAAAACCAAACAAAAAACCTCCCCAAAAAACAAAAAAAAGCAAACAAACAAAAAACAAGCAAAAAAAACCTCCACCCAGTCTTCTACTCTGCTTCTTAAGCAACAGCTTCCTATCCTAAGAAACACCAGGATTACTTCAAGCCTTGGTTCAGTTTCACTCAGAGATGGGTTCAAATTCATCAAATGACATACTCCTGGATGGATCCTTAAATGCCATGCTACAGCTTGTCTCCAGAAACATCAGAAACAAGGTTTGAAATCCCTGAGGAGAAGGAGAAATCCTGTGCCTCTCCCACCATGAGCTGAACCTGAGGAAAGAACAGCAGAATTCTTTATTACTAGAGGCACTGCCACTGAGTTTGTGGGGAGCATGTGTGTGTACATGTGCAGCAGGTACAATCTGATTCCCAACTTGCCCAGCTGGCAAGTTCAAGAGAAGAACATCATCTGCGTGGCGAGACAGCTCAGATGATGACAAAGCTTGCCAGAAGCAGAGCATTTCTGACTTTTATAACAAAGTCAAATGCCCTAAATACAGTAAAATTTCACTGTGCTCATGCCCAATCTGTGCATTGTCTTCAATTAAAAAAAAGACAAATGCCTCCATCAATTACTTTAACTTTGAATTATGTCAGTTCAAAAACATTCTTCTGATTTCTAGCTATTGTAATAAAGTGGTAACTTTAGCCCTGAAGTTGAACAGTAACTGATACTACTACAAATATTAAACTGGCAAGAACACCTATTTTAGCTGGGTCTAATTTACTAATACCCAAGCTCAGCATCACATTCCCAGCCTCACCAGCTAAAATTAGTATTCCAATTTTCCTGTCCAGAAGTTTCAAAATGTTATTTTCGTACCATTTTTCTGTATCCTATTAAAAAAAACAAAACACAAACAAAGACAGCAGAAAAGCCCACCCACACCACACAAAACAAAACCAATCACTATTTGCTGAGAATACAGGAGAGGTTGACTCTAAACAGACAAAACTGAAAGGAGTTCTGAAGCAAAGGATGTAACAGCTTCACAGTTCTGACCCTTAGAAGGACCCAGCATTTCAGCAAACATGAATTCTTTTGTGCTGAAGGTGAAATGGCAAATATTTCCTGTTATTAAGGACAGTTTTGTATTACCTTCTCCTCACTCAAATGCAAGGCTTCTGATAACTAACCACAGTGACCACAAAAAGACTGTTAAGACTATCCTGAAGCTGTGCTAAAAAGCAGATTGCATTGCTATTGTTCACATGGTCATCACAAAAGTTGCATCAAGCTTTTTTGATGGTGCAAACAATTTCAGTGCTCTGACAGGTAAGAATTATTCCCCTTCCAATTTCAGATAAAACAGCCAGGAACCTGCTGTTTTAAAGGTGAAGAAATCTGGAAGTTTAAAAAAAAAAAAAAAAAAAAAAAAGAATGATTTTTAACCCTTTGGTGCCCCCACTACCACAGCTCCCACAAATACCCCAGGATTACAAATACAGATTTCCTATCAACTTAGGTTGGAAAGAGCCATTGGGAGTTCAACAAGGCTTTGAATCCCAGAGAGGTTTTATCTTATGAGCTTTTCATTGATGATTCCACAACTGCAGATGTTTGATCTTTTATTCTCTATATACCAGTTTTCCAGCTTCAGATAATAGAGGATGCCATCTGCTTCATTATCATTCAAAGCAAGAGATGGCTTTTAAGTAACATAAAAAAGTGACAATAACAGTTCAGAGTGACAACTGATCTGATGTTACTTGCAGACAGACCATAGAAAAGCACAGATAAGATTAAAAAAAAAAAAAAAAAAAAAAAAAAAAAGCTCTCCAGTTTGATAACCCATCTGATACACTGAACAGGTAGTGAACAGGTAGTCAGGTCAAATTACTATTTTGTAGCCTCAATTTATCACGTATTTTACTGTGTGGTTAAAATTCATGATATTTTGTTTCAGAACACCTTATAGTAATAAATTTCTACATTTTAAACATCATTACTCACCAAGTCAGAAAAAGCAGATCTGAACCTACAAGATCATCAGACACTTTGACCCTGATCTAGTTGATCAGCAGCTCAACTTTTAGCACCCAGTCCCTGTGAAGAGCTTCCTGGTCAGGATCAAAGTGCTCACTAGATCTGATACAAGAGAATCACCTCCTATCTAATAAAGTCATGGATATGATTCTCACCTAAAACATTAATTAGGTCCATGAAATTGTGCATGACTAACTTGGGAGTAAGTTTAATACCTAATCTCAGGAGAGAGATCAATAGAATCCTTTGAGAAGTCATCTTCGTCATTCTTCTGCCCTCAACAATAACATTAACCAAAAGCAATTTTAAAAAATCACAAAGACAAATAACTATAAAGGACCACCAATAAGAAACTGCAAAGGGTTAGAAATGGAAAACAGTGCAAAAGGTAATTAAATTCATATGAAGAGGCAAATGAAATGGAAATTAAAGAAAAAAGTAAAATAGCAAAATGTCCCAGTTTGTAGAGTGAAACTCCATGGAAGACATTCTTCAGTCTAACACCAATAAAAAGGTAGCTTTTACTCAACAATTCACAGATTAGTTATTTGTAGCTCCAGAAAATGACAGGGTGAATCAAGAGATAATTAAACACATTAAGTGACAACAACTGAGTTCTAGGAATATACTCTATTGCCTTGAGGCCAAATTTTTCGTTTTAAGCCCACTCACTTATTTCCACTTAAGTAATAGCTTCACTTGCCTCTGGCTGGGACTTGTAAGCCTACACAAAGTAATGAAGAGAAAGTACAGTAGAAAGTCTATTATGTCACTGATTCTTATTTCTTTGGAACAGAAACTACTTTCTTGGCTCATCTTGGGAAAAAAAAAAAAAAAGATGATCATGTAACTGTTTTCTTCTCATAAAATTCCTGAATTGCACACATGTAAAATGCATGCCAATATGAGGCACCAATTCCTTTATAAACAAGATTGCTAAATGGCAGGGGAGGGCCACCTGAAAGTAAAGTACTGATAGTATAGATTTAGCAAATTAATTCTTCTTGGGTGTCATATCATCACTTCTCTGCCCTCTGTCTTTTTTTTCCCCCTGTTCAATAAACTTCTGGTGACCTGTTTGCAGAAAAAGTTAATTTTACAGCCAGTTCTTTCTTCCTTATTAAGTAAAAACCTAGTAGCACAGAGTTTTCTGTGAAAGAACTAATAAACACAAAAACTACCTAACACTTGGAATTGGTTTACTGCATATTGTCAAAGATTATACAAACTCTGGTTACTGCAAGAACATGACCTTGGAGAGAAAGCTCCCTCTATTAGAAAAGCATCTACAAATAATCTTAATTCTTCTCTGAATTCCTACTTTTATGCACAGATTCAGAGAATTTACACACATCATTCCATAAATTTTAAGCTAAGTCCTTTCTGGACATCTCCATTGACTGCAAGTTTAGATTTCCGTGGCCCAAACTGAAAAACACATCAATTCTGCCTTTGCAGAGTGATATGACTGAAGGCTGCTGAAGTGACAGGAAACTATCACAGACAATTCATCCCTTCCAAGCAGAGAAAAGCAAGCTTCCAAACACTTTATCTTGAATTGTAACTGAATATGTAAAACACATGTAACAATTATAATTCAATATACTGACACTTATAATGGCACATACTGCTATTAAATGTTCAGCTTACTGTCATTTTATTTTGACCTAATTTAATAGTCCAGAAATTGAAAAACCCTTCAAAAGCAAGTCTTGCATCTCTCAGTGCAATGCATCTTTAGGAGAATAAGTGAAAGTTTTGAAATCTACCCTGTATCAGCAAGTGATTATTCCTCTTCCTGTAGGCATTCTTCTTTTTCAGCAAGTATTAAAGTTTATCTGTTTAATGTGAAGACAGCAAGCAACTGGTTAAAAAACAAAACAAAACCAAGACTATTTAAAACCTTTTAATATAAAAGGGAGAATGAAGTACTGTGTGCATCATGGCATAAGTACTGAAATATTTTTTTTAATATCTAAAAAAAATGTAGCTTCTCTAGTGTATTCCAAGTGATTCAAACTGTCCAGCTTCATATTATATGCAGCCTTCAAATCTCTGATATCCAGAAGTGATACAGTGTTTAGAATATTAAATCTGACCTGGACACATATTTTGTACTGCACACTAAAGTTTCCCTGAAACAGTTCGACATTTCACTTAAAATAAAGGTAAGAGATTTATTATGATCTCTGCAGCTAAAGTGCTTTGTAAGTGAACTATAGCATTTGTGCCTTCTATACTACTCAACAGTACTTTTTAATAGCAGTAACATTTAAGTGTTCTGCATTCATCTTAGTTGGGTGGAGATCAGACAAACCAAGTCAGAAATTTCTTGGATAAGCGAAATAATAGACCTGAGAATAGATAAATTTTTGGAAATGTTTTCACATGTAACCTAAGGGGGCTTAGTTGTTTCGTTCTGGTTTTGTTTTGGCTTTTAAAAAGACAAAATTATTTAAAGAATATTATTGCTAGGGTATATTGATCCATTCTGTCAAATGACACTGAATATCCCGAAGAAATGCTGGATAAGTTCTGGATATCCCCATAGACCATTATCAACTGAATCTCTTGGTAAACAGACATTTTGAAAAGAAACAGTCATGCGAGCTCAATGTAAGTGTTATTTTTAGAAGTTAAGCTGAATGAGGCAGAATGGTCGATGCAAGAATATCAACCTCAAAACCTGTTTGTTTATCCTCAAGTATATTTCTACTGGAAAACAAAAAAATCTTTTTTTATTGCCTTTAATCCCCCAAACTTCTTTATTTAGGCTCAAGTTTACAAAGTATTATCTGTTAAGTTTCTGAACCGCATAGTTGGAAATGTGTAGCTCCCTGGGTAGCAGACAGGCAGAGGGAAACACCCCTTCTTGACCATAAAAGGTCTGAGTGCATGTTCTCAAGTGGAAAATGTGTGGGATCTTATTTACAAATGTATAAATACATGCCATTCCTTTGCGCTCACAGGCACAGCTGAAAGTGAGCCAGAAAAGTAGGCAGTAGCAACTTGAGCTGATATTTCTATTACATTTCACCTAGCATTGTATCACTGCAGTCTGTATTTTTATGAAAGTCTATTTTATTCTATAAAGCCACGCACTGATCTCTAAATAAAGAAAAATCTTAATTGTATTTATGAGCATTTTTCATCTCGTGCACCAAATTACTCTTCTTTCCTCCACTAGTACCTTTAGCCTCTCCTAAGGCAGAGACAGGACACTTGGTGATCAGTGCTGGATCCAGCAGCAGTCAAGAAGCAAGCACATCCCACAGCAAGCACCTTTTTCCTCACAAAGGGCTGCCTGCAGATAATCCTAGAAAGTTAAGAACCCCTGGCAAGCAGCATAGCGCTGACACCATTCTCTGAGACACCACTCCCTGCTTTTAATGCTGCCCATGAGGAACCAGGTTTGGGATCACAACAGACTTTACCTAACAGGGTCATCCAATGGAGACAAAATAACCAGCATGCATTAGGCTGTTTATGACTGCAGAGTTCGTTCCTCCCCTAGCAATCCATTAAAGAAAAAAGAAAACCCAAAACATGGCAAGTAACAGCTCAATCATTAGGATATCTTTAAACATAGAAGGCAATCTTGAAAATTATTTCTAAGTCACCTCAAACACAAAAATGCTTTCCAAGTAACTTCCCAGGGTAAATTTAACGCTGAATTTCAATTTTCAAATTGCAACATAATAGTGCTACCTTATCAGTACTAACTCTAGAACTGCAGAATTTTAAAATATTGTCAGAAAAAAAGTGTTTATCTTGTGACTTCTACCTGATGAGCTTAATGAGGATTATTTAGCAGGTGTTATTTACTATGTGCATAATAACCAGAACTTCAGAGCACAGCTGCCAGAGTAAAGGAGTTCTCTCTGTAATATACTTCTCTAAGAACAACTATTTTTACATTTGTTGCAGTCAAAAAACACATTCCTAAATGCAGGATGGCACCCAAATGCTGACTCAAGAGAACGTATAATGGCACACTCAGGTGAAACATCTGATACCTGTGAAGGATGTGGGGTTTTTTCACTTAAAAAGAAACATGAAACCCTAGAAAATATTGGAGAAGAAATGAATCATCAATCCATCATTCACAAGGCAGACAAAGATATGGCTTTACCTGTGAGACTCACTGGTAAACATACTCACAAATAAAACTCAAGTCAGAGAGAAGGCAAAGAAAAGGGTGAGAGACTAGAAACTCGTTTGCAATATCTAAATATCTTTGGCTACACTGAAGAACCTGTTTATTTCTAGGGCAGGTTCCCCTTCAGTTAAAGGAGGGTCAAAATAATCAGTAAGGACAATTTGCTGCCATTATGATGCTAGGACAAAATCTTTAAACCAAATGCAAACCAAAACCTTTTCTACACATACATGTCCTTCCCTTACATGAATGGCAAATGGATCACAGTTTTCACAGCCTCAACACTGCCTTCAGATTTGCCAGTGACAGTATATGAACTCAATAAATAGACCTGTTCATTTTCCAGGCTAGTCAAGCAGAAGAAAAAGACTCCACTCCTCTTATGCAGAGGCCTAATGGAAGAGTCGATCCTGGTCCTGAAGGTTTACAGAAGAAAAACAAAAAAATTAAAAATCAAGCTATATGAAGAAAATCAAGGCCAAAACAAACAGAACACCACTTAACACCACAAACTAATGCTCAGTGAAGAACACTTCAGTAAGTTTACTTCCCATTTTTACAATCACCACCTGAATGACAACCTCTTTTACTCTTTACTCCTTTACTCTTTACTCTTTTAACAATTATAGACTTGCAGCAGAGCATGCAAACAGATCACTCCTGTGAAATATATGGCTTCAGCTCATTGAAGCTCCCAGATTTGAGCACAACACAAAGCAATTTCTCAGCATCTCTCCCACATGCTGAGCTGTGGTCTGGGACAGGACTACACTGCTAAGAGGAAAAACCTGAATATTAAGAACCCATGGCAAAAGCACAGAGAATTAGAGAAAACACTATCACTGCATAAATCCACGATGAACTCCTATCTCTGATACCCTTTGCCAACACTTTTTGGAATACCAGCAGATACCTACTTCATATGCATTTTTATTCAAATCTCCTATACCCAGAACACAAAGATATGTGCATATTTATTACAGACATACACACAAACACTATATAGGAGAACAGCGTGGAAGATTCAAAGCCTGGAGCAGCTCCCAGGTGAGGCTCCACAGTAGAAGGTCAAATCTAAAAGCCATAGGCAAAACCAAAGAATTAGATGATACTGAATAAAACAATCCAATAGTGCATGAGAAGCAACCAAAAGAATATTATCTTTTATGTGATTAAACTTTCTCATCACTAGAAACAGCAGATAGCAGAAGTTTACAAGGTTTTAAAGGTTTTACAAGGGCAGAAGTTTACAAGGTTTTACAAGGGCTAGCAAATCCCAACATTTTGCCTGTACTTTAAAAGAGAATAAAAATCTCACTACAAAAATGGTAGAAGGCAGAATAGGGCAAAGAATCACCCTTACAGTACTTAATGAGAAGTGTCAGGCACAACACACTGAGCTAACCAGACCTTTCATTTGCCTGGAATGGCTGCTATTACCTTCTAGATATTTCTCAGGGAGTTGCCTTGGCACACAAGGCAACATTACCAGTGCTTTCTTTTCATCTACAGCATTTTAGATCACAGAATTATACTTATCTCTGCCTTTTGGTCTCATTACTATTGATGATATTCAAAATGCACACCATTTCTGTATCTTTAATTAGCTCTCCTGGCCTATGTTTAATAAAATTGTTTCATCTCAAATACAAAGCACTTCTTTTTGAGTACAACTGAGAATATTTTTCTTGAATTCACCCCAACTTAATATTTAATAAGCTAATTAACCCTAAGTTTTACATCTTTAATAATTTCCAGATTTAGAAGATAATTTGGTAATTCTTAACTGAAATTTGTTAACAGGAGTCAAGTCTCAGTGAGCTTTGGGCTCCTTCCATTCTGTTTCTCCTTCTTAAAGTTTATAGCTGTGCTTTCAAACCCCAGTGCCACAACTGCTACAGCTTCTGCTCCTGTGGTTTCCACAGGTTAAAAAGGAAACATAAATGGACACCTAGTTACACCTTTCATGCAAAGATATGAAACAGTACTAAAATATACCTGAGGTTGTGCAAGACTGGGTAGCAGAATGGCAGTTACATTTCTGCAGATTCTAATGGGTGATAATAAACTCAAAGTATTTATTCAAATAGTGGCATACCCTAAATAAAAGGCATTATTGTAGAGCAAGAAAACTAAGTGCTTAAGACATAATTTATTTGGACCATCAGAGCAATTTTCCAATTTGAATTTGGTCAAAGCAGTGTGTATTCCCACAGCAAGTGACAGTGATCTCAGTCACCATTTCAACCCTCTGCCATGAGTAAGGGGAAAAGGAAGAAAAAACAGAACAGAAAAAAAATTACAAAAACGCCATCATGTCCCATTCGGCATCAACAGAGAAACAAGACTACCACACTGTCTCCAAGCCCCCTTTATGTAACACTTCATCTTTCTTTGGAATCCTATTGAGTAGTGGCTAAACCTAACTTAAAGTAAATTCTAAGAACAGAACAGGACAAATAGCTACACCTTGTGCTTTCCTTTGCTTATGCTTTATTACTACCTGAATAATGCTATGATATTAGGAAATATAACTGAAGTATTACACTGATAGACTGACATTAAGTGAAGTCCCTGGCAGTATTTTTTGCATCGAGAGAGCAATAAAACGGTCTCCTAGCTTTCTGACCCTGGAAGAGTTCTGCAGGTCTTTCAATCCTAATACATTGCTACAGCTTGAAGAGTTACGAAACAGTTGCTGAAGGTAGAATTATAATCACTAAATAATCCTCTGTAGCTAGATTAATGTTAAAATTTTGAAATCATTTAAATTATCAATGTTTATGAGAAAGATACAGAAAAACCAGAATCGTACCAAACCTGAGAAATAAACAACTTAGAAATATTTTTTTTTTACTGTAAGAAAGATGATGAGGTACCTGAAGTTATTTATAGAGTTATTTTCTGGACACAATCTCTTTAAAAGTAATACTGCTTATTTGGACATGTAAATGAATATGTAAATAGGCATTTGAAGAAGTAGGGAAAAAAAAGAACCCAGAACCAGTGAACCAAGACCTCTTTTTTTTCAAAAGAAAGAGAATCCAGGAAAACTGAATTACATACAGAATTTTGCACTACATTTTTACTTCTGCCTTATATCTGTGACTTCTATTTCAAAACAGTATTTATGGAACTGCAGAAGACAGCAATTTAGTACCATCTCTTCCTACACTACAGAGCAAGGAGCTATTTACCTAGGAGAAAATCATCAATATGTTTCATGGAAAAGATATGGAGAAAAAATGTGTATGTCAAGCATAGAAAACATTTGGATTTCTCTTTTTTTCCTCTTTTTCCCCCCCTTTTTTTTTGTTTTAATCATGTTCTATATCTGATCATTATAATGATTTTTTAAAAAGCTTTCCAATAGAGTTTCTCTACTGTTTTCTACAAAAGATAGCAGTAACAAACAGCTTGATCCTTTGAGCACATGATCCTTCTTACATTTATGACGTATTCTCTGTAATCAAGTGATCTTGAAGATCAAGGACTGACTTTTGTTTTGGTTGGATTTGGATTTTTTTCCTTCAGTTTTCAGGAACCAAACAGACCACTCCAGCTAGATGGAAGATGGTTCCCTCAAGCCCTTTTCTAGGATGGGGATGATGGAAAGCAGATGTTAGCCAAGCACCAACAGCCGAATGTTATAAGCATTATAACTTTTATTTCTGCAAAGTAACTCCGGAGCTCCAGGGCTGTTTATAGATAGAAATTACCAAAGCTCCTCTTCCTCTTGCTCTCATCATCTACATTTATGCATCTAAAGCATATCTGACTATTTCTGAGAGAAGTCTGCTTGGCAGGTGCAAGCTGCTGACCTTTCTATTCAAAAATCAACACTGTAACTACTGTCTGTATCACACTATTTTCCCACTGGACTCAATTAGAAAAAAAAAAAAAAAAAAAAAAGCCTACACATAAAAAACCAAAAACAAAACACAAAGAAAAACAAAAACAAACAACAACAGAAAAAACAAACAGAAAAAACAAAACAAACAAACAAACAAAATTAAAAAACCCACAATATACCAACCAAAAATGCAGACTTTAATCAGGCTAAGGCCACTTGTTTTTTTCAGCAGCCTCAGAACAGTTCCTCTTGCTTTTCTTTTACTTCATTTTCCTTCTCCCATCATCTTACCACAGGAATGCACTTGTTTTCCACTGCTCCTTCTTTAAGCAAACCACCCACTGACTTTTATAGTCATTTGGTACAACATAACCAGGAGACAGCTTTCGATCACAAACAGAGTCAGGTTGAAATTGGCCCTTCTTTTTGCGAGATGATAATTTTTAAAAGAATGAGGACTTTCTATTAGTTACTCTTGTTACTTTCAAAAAAAAAAAAAAAAACCAAAACAAAACACAAAAACCACATTTAAGATACATTAGAGGGAGTTAAACTAACTGGTTGCCTAGGTATCTAGAAACTCATGTGTACTGTGCCTATCAGGACCTCAATGCAATGAACACTTGATGCTCACTGAGAAAAATACTGCTGTTGAAATTTTCATTAAGTAATTAGTTTGATTTTCCTTCACATGAGCTTCTCTGTGCCCTACAAAGACCAATTATGTACTTCCATGAAGACTGCCTCCCTATGGTTTATAAACATAGGCACTCTTGATTGTAAACTCTTTAAAGAGAGCATAACATTCTGTTCCTCCTATTTGTTTTTTGTTTGGTTTTTTTTTTTAAGTACACACAGAAAAAGAAAAAAAACTGCTTACCAGCATGATGTATGACACGAGCTCTAAGCAGAGCTCCCCAAAACACAGGAGTAATTAAAAGCTAAGGAAAAGAAAGAAAGAGGTCTTGGTGGCATTCTCCTCAGAAACATTTCAGGCCTTACGAAATCATTTTTTCCAAAAGGGCCAGGAATAAAAAAACCAAAATATGGTTGCACTGAATCTCTCTTGGCACTAAGGCGACATTGCACAGCTTGACATTTTCTCTCTACTTGCCTTATGGCTCAAATTCCAAGTGGAAACAGAATCATGTGCCAGAAAACAAAGTATATTCTCAAAGTATAATTGAGAATTTTCAGAGGCATGTGATCTTTCTGATGCCATTAGGTCTCACTTTTAAAAAACTCTGATTTTTAATTTTGAAAGTATTATAGTTGTCTCTTTTTAAAAGTAATTAAAATTATTGGTACAACGCTGTCTCTTAAAATCACACTTACTGGCCACACAAAATACAAGCAATTTGAAAGGCCACAATATTTGGATTTTGGTACAGAAGAAGAAAGCAGAAACACAGAGATTTCTTATATCCAACACCGACAATCCAATACTGATATAACCCTCAGGTTCCTCAGACATATGAATATATGACATTGAACAATGTTTAGGCATGAAAAACAACTGCATATGAAAGTATTGGTTTCTCCCTTTGCTATGACCTCAGATTGACATCTTGAGACAGAAAATGCCACAGTGTTCATGTCTCTCTCTGAAGAAGTGAGCCTCCACTCTCATTGATCATTAGGAGCTATCAATAACAAATACAAAGCCAATGGCTTACCAATTATACTTTGTGACAAGCCATCCTCAGGACTTAACCAAGCATTACAAGCTTGTCTACCAGAAGTTTAGCTGAACAACAAGACAGACCTACCTGTTTGAACAACCATTACACACACTTATTTTGAGGAACAGCACCTCAATGAGCTCTCCTTCTCCTTCAGGCTGTAGAAGGACAAACCAGCCAGTGCACTGCAGTGTTTATGAAAACTAAATTGCAGCCTTTGCTGTTACCACTTTACGTTCTCATAAGTACAGTGAAAAATCTTCCAGACGTCCCTTTTCAAAAGCTGTACATGATGTTGAAAACAGGTGGTACTTACCTAGCAGACTTATTAAAAAAACTACATCATGCACAAGAGTATGAAAAAGAATTCAACCACATTTGCTAATCCAAGTACAGGTATTGTGCTGGAGCCCTTTTAGTCATCCTTTTACTTCAGAAAGAAAAAAAGATACACAGAAAGACAGTTTCTATGCAGTGTTGTTGATGGCTAACATTTTTTTTCCTGTAGATGGCCTTCAACAGTTTTCCTTTTCATATTTTTACCTCTCAACATTCTCTATGTTGACTATGTTGAACATCCAACATTGTTCAGCTTCTGCAAACTATGGAAAAGACTTCTCCCTTAGCATAAAGGTAAAGCACTATTTCAGTTGCAGTTTTTATCAAATTATTTTCTTACTTCTTATTAACATATTTCCATAGCTGTCCATCAGTATTTTACTGTAAATAGGGTAGAAAATTTCTTGTTCTACAAAGCACTTGAATTCCTTTCCCTAGGAAAAGCACTGAACTATAAAGGAAAACAACAAAAATATAGAAGTATGATTAGCTTTTATCTTTCAAATACTACTTTCCATAAATCTACTTTATTACAATTCAACCATTAGCAATTTCTTTTTTTTTCCAGATAAGAAAGCAATTCACATGCAATAAATTATTTCATTAGCTAGACATGCACAACCACCAGGGCAAATATGAATACAATTACTGAGCTTAATTTCACATTTCATGAACATAATCAAAAATCTGAAAAAGAAGTTACCCTGCTAGATGTTTCCTTTTCTCAAGCTTTGATTTAATAAAAGCAATTTCATCTTGCAAATGTGCATCATGTGATTTTTTTTTCTAGTAACTAGATTCAACCAATTCTCAACTTCAGTGGATCTCCGCATTCACGGTGAAAAATTTTTGGGTATTTTAGTGAGCAATCCCTCAATGTACTTTGCATCTTTTACACCTATCCTAAGTCCTGCCAGTGTGGAAGGTCAGGGATTAGAGCTAGACATATAGTAGCTCTATTTACAAGTTAGTATTCATACTCAGGTAAGTAAGAACAATACATCAGTAGTACATAGAACAGCATGCAAGAGAGTAAATAGCAAGTTTATAACAGCCTTTATATCAAGGATTTTACTACAGCAGGGCCAGGAGTTAACTAAATGCAATCTATTACCACAAATACCAAGTACTTTTTAGAATAGACTTCAAGCTTTAAAGCAATATCCTGCAGAGTGATGATGGAAAGTAGTGACCGTAACTGAAAAAACAGCTACTTGTGAATAAAAACTAACATCACTATGTTATAGCTGTCCATCTAGTCTTAGGCCAGCCCATGGAAGGCAGTAGAGGCAATTAAAAACAAATAGGGTGCTGCTATTCATTTATAAAGCCATTCACCAAAAAAAAAGCAAAAAAAAACCCCACAATCAAATCTCTCTAAAAGCAGACAAACCATATTCCAGGGTTATATTCCAAGATCCTCAAGGTGGGCAGGGGTGTCAGGACTTTGAAATCAATAGATATTGTATTCAGTAACAATATCTGGATGCACATATTCCAAAACCAGATGACATGAACCAGCTGCAGCCACAGAGATCAGATGTTACCCTCTGTTGAAGCCTAACAGTCACCTCCAAGCTGCACGTCGTGCTAGGATCCACATGTTCATCAACCCTATTGCTTAAAATTAAATGCACGCAATAACAGCTGACCCATAGGAGGGCAGGGAAGATTCCTTTCTTCCCGAACACAAGCAAATTAAAGTGAAATTATAAATATTATTTGGCACATTACCTCCAATAGTTGAATCTGCACATACACATACAAGGTTACTATTTAAATATATTATTTATTGAATGTTTGGGACCTGTTAAACATACTGTTAATCCACTTTGAATACATTCACGTTGTTTTGGCTCCAACATTCACACTGCTTGCCCAAGCCAACTCAAGAGATTCTTGCTTTTCTAAAACTACAGAGAACATATTCCCATCTGAAATGCAAATACTCAATGTAAAGTTTACTAAGGGCTTACTAAAAGTGAAAAAATCTGAACAAGTCAATCTAGTCCAAGAACATATCTCAATAATCAAATTAGAAAAAAACATACAATCAGCACCCACATAAATAAAAATGTCAGAATAAACCACACACAAGTGCACATAACTATAAATTTGAGTAACTAAAGACCATCTACTAAGCAGCTGCTGCTAGAAATAAATGTTGAGCTGTTAAAATTGTCTCTAAGAAAACTAAGCCCCAAATCTATGGTGAATTATTTTAAACCCTTTCAGGTTAATAAGAACCATTAACAAGATTTGGGGGTTTGTCAATAATGATCAAGAGAAATAAGCTTTATACAAGGACATGGATCCAACCCTGAAACAGTAACATCATAGATTCTCAAACTTAACCTCAAAGAGAAGCTACAGATCCTGCTGAACTAATGGAACATGTTAGACACACTACAAACACATCATTGCTTTCTTTCCCTAATGCAAAGAACTAATGAGGTCTTGGTTAACATAATTACAAACAAAGCAGTAAAAATACAGAAACATGCTACAACTATTTCACTAGGTATTGTCACCCCACAGTACCTTCACACCCATCTTCATGCAGAGAAAATTAGAAAGGCAAAAGCCCAGCTAGAACTCAATCTGGCCACTGTCATGAGATATAACAAAAAATGTTTTTACAGATACACGAACAAAAAAAAGACAGCCAAGGAGAACCTCCATCCTTTACCAGACTGGGGGGGATGACCATTGCTACCAAAGATAAGTAAGGAAAAGGCTGAGGTACTAAATGCCTTCTTTGCCTCAATCTTTAACAGTCAGGCCAGTTATCCTCAGGGTATTTAGCCTCCTGAGCTGGAAAATAGGGACAGAGAGCAGAATAAACCCCTAAAGTCTATGGGATAGGATCCACCTGAGAGTACTGAGTAACTCATGGAGGAGCTTGCCGAGCCACTCTCAGTCATAGGAATGGTTGTATTAGCACCAAGGTTGTATTAGCACCTAGAGGTAAGTACTTTGCAAATACCTACACCAGCCAAGTGCTATGAGAAATACAGTGAGTCCTTAGCAGAACATTTTAGGGTATTTCAAGTTTTAGACCCTTGTCTGACTATGGATATGCAGTGCTCCTTAAGGCTAGGCATTTTTGCATGACCCAAGGCAAAAAAAAAAAGTCCAACAGGAATCCTTAGACATATTTTAAAGAGTAGCATTTAGGTTAGGTCATATATAAGTTTCCTCTTGTCTAGAAATCATGTTTGTTTTGGAGACATTACTGGTTAGCTCTCAATTACGAGGCCTTACTGCACTTTCAGGTTCACTCTAGTTACACAAGGAGCAGAAAGGTTTGCAGGCATGGGTGTCCCTGTGTAACAACAGACACACTAATGAAGAGCTAGACACTGAAGCCTTGGGATACTAAAATCAACACTTCCCAAAACTCTATTTTTGAAAACACAACTTGCCAACAATGTGAATACAACCCTTTTTAAACCCACACTGTACCATACAGCATTGATTTGATTCACTTTATGAAAGACTTCTCCAAATGCTCTTTAATTACACATACATACTTCCCCATAGGGGAAGGCAGAGTAGTTCCCATAGGCAGAGTATCAAGCATATAAAAGATGAGTCAACAGCTCATTATTTAGCACTGTATATACGAACAGGTAGCTTTACCCTGCAACCTGTACAGTTAATTACAATTAACTCCAAATTTGTGCTGAGTAAAGTTATTTCATTCCATAATGACCTGCAGACTATAGTGCATAAAAAGTTATAATGGGCAGCTGACATTGCACTGGTAATAGCAAAGCTGAGCACCTATCTCCAGAGAAGAAAGCAACCTACAGTAGCTAACATCAATGGCTCTTCCCCCAATCTGCGAAATCTGTCATACATAAGCTTACGTTTACATAGAAGTATAGACTAATCATGCAGAATGTATTTTAACATACAAAACTATTAGTTACAATTATCCATGCCAGTATTTCAGAACCCTCCAACAAATGATGAAACGAGTCACAAGGGCTTGTGAGCTGATACACCATAGATAGAATATTCAATGCTTGAATTGTTCCAACAGAAGTTTCTGTGACTAGCAGAGTTTAACTTGGATCGCAGTCACCACTGTTCTGCACAAACCTATTTATATGAAAAGAGCTGAGAGCCAAAACGGTTGCCTGTAATTAGTTCAGGCATGTTTGAATCCAGAAGGGAAACTCTTTTAGGTTATTTTCCCCAGAAACACTACAAAGTTCTACACAGCTTTACAGTATAACCATTGCAGACCAAGAAAGGCCCCTCATTCACCTAGGGAAAAAAAAAAATCAAATTATACTACTGATTTGTTCTCCTGTTTCTGAGCTTTACTCTGAATGCCCTGCAACATTTTGAAAACACCATTTCTGAGAATTCGTCATCTATACCGTCAAAGGCATTCTAGCAGAAAAAGAAAGTCTTGTTGAGGGCACACTTCAGTCAAGATGACTGTAAAACCTAACCCACACCTTTGAATTTGGACTGCTATCCATCACTTAAACATCTTGTAAATGACCCAATTTGTTTACATGGCCCTATAGCTTTTTTATGACTTTCCATAAAGAAGTTATTACATCCATTCCTTTTATTTTGTTTTAGAGCAATTTGAATGAGCCCCAGAACCAACAAGCAAGTGAAACCTAAGACTCATTGCAGATGGAAGTAGCCTCATATAACTCACCACTACTGGTGACATAGTCAGAACACTAAGATTGGAAATGCCATACCTTCACACACAGCAAAAGATTTCCTGTGCCATATGTCTTTTTAAATGTTCAACTATTGTATAAAATGAATGCCGGTTTCCTGTCAATCAGAGGAGGAACCTGGAACCCCTGGACTTGTGACTCTGCTTTGAACAAGCAGGAAGGCAGATAGTTAAACCATTAATTTTTTATTTAAAAATAAAAAAATCAGCTTTTCACTCTGGCTGCTATCATGAAATGGCTCAAACAGTGAAGCTCCCCAAATAGCAGTCTAATAAAAGACTGGACAACTTAATGTTCTGGAAAAGGCTACCCTAGAGGTCATTAAAATCAGCAATATTATCCATTGTTTCACATAATATCTTCCAGCAAAGTAATTTTCCAAGTGCATGTGCTTTTAAACAAAGTGATGCTTTAAAAAAGGCACAGAGAGATTTACAGCTCTGGATTGACATAGAAGGTGTGGTAAAAGTGTCTCCAAGATCATTTTTCCAGTGTAAGCTACTCTTCAAATATAACACTCCTTAGTATTTTACACTTGGACTTTTCCTGCACAGAAAATAACTTTGCTGACATGTGCCAAACTGAGTAATGGTTTAAAGATGTAGAATATTCTATCTACAAGGAGATCTACTCCTTTACCTTTTGCTGCCTGAACCCAGCTTGATGCCCATTTATCAGATCACAGCGACCAATTCCCTAATTATCTGCAGCATCTAGCCTCCCACCTCCTTAAGTCATTTATTGCCCATTCATTGTAAGAAGATGATAGCAAAAACAATGGAAATATGAATTAAATGTAGAGGAAACACAAACCACGATGCTTCCTTTTCCCAATATATTCTTAGCTTTTCTGAGGCAGACTTAGTATTTTGAGAAAAAGCCATGTAAGGGCAAGAGAGGAGTTTAAATCCAGCATTAAAAGTCACCAGCTGCTATGCCAGACCTCCCTCACTTCCTTCAGAAGAGCTATACTATCATAGGAAATATAACTACCATACTAACACCTGTGTTTGCTTAGAAAACAGGAGTACTAAAAAGTTTAAAAAGATTTCTACTGGGTTCCAGACACAAGCCCTGGTAAGATGTGTGAACAGAGGAAAGCAATCTGCCTCCCTGCCACTAACCTAGTTGTTCACCTGGCTTATTCAGAACCAGTGCATACTTTGCACTGGTCGATAAAAGTGAGCCATGCCTGCACATGTCAATAATCAGTTTTAACAAAGTCAAGGAGAAATTTGTGTTTTGGGCTTCTATGAAACAGAGGAGTAAAGAGTTGCTCTTCACCCTTGAAGAATCTCCTTAAAACATCTGTGTTATATAATAACACCTTGAATGCCTTTACCATAAAGCAAATTAATAATATTGCAAATTAATTCAGAAAAAGGCATATTGCCACTGAAAAAACACAGCAAATGTGTTACTGGTTACTCCCCTGCAACTCTCCTATCCTCAGTTCTATCAGAGGATACCACTACATGGTATATAACCTTTTGAACATGTTCTTATTTTCATATGTAGACACTGGTTTTGCCTGTATCATGTTGGACTGCAGTACAGGGGAAGTTAATTCAATATTGCCTTTCCCCTGCTCCAAACACCTGCATATGGAAATAGCAGTAAGAAAAAACAGTGATTAGCAATGTGAACACCTTCACTGCAGAAATTAACCTGCCCAGTATCAAATCAGTCCAGTCTGAATGAGAACAGTCACACAGAGCTACCATAATCCAGCAGCTCAGAGAGACTGAACTCAAGTCAGTGAGTTTTTCTGAGTTGCAGCCTCCTCATCTGAGGGTTCCGTCAGCAAAGGTGAACATAAAGTGTCACAAGTTGAGAGGTGGCACATGCTCTCAGGACTTGAGAGGAATCTGTGGACCCAAGAAGCCTACAAGCTCAGAGCAAGTGTACAGTCATACACCGCTGCAAGGTGTAGTCTAATTACCGAACTATGCACATGCTTACCAAAGACAGAATATTTGGAATAGAGATAATTTAACTCAGAAAGAAAGATGGCCCTTGCTAACTCTAACATAGAAGGCCTGCAAGAGACCAAGGAATTAGGTGGTCTTCTCTCTTATTACATTATTTTTTTAATAGTTCTTATACTCTCTGTGTAATAAGACTTTCTAATGTGAGGGTCTAAAGTTCTGCCCTGTTCTCACCAACCAATTAATCTGTAGAAACAGATTAGATCAGGAAAACATGAAGAGAGGAGACTGCACACATGCTTTGTAAGATGGTGCATCTTCACATGAAAGACAACTACTTAGCATGCTGAAGGATCATGAAATTAAGCACAAATAACCCAGTGTAATGCTGGGGGTATGTTTATGAAATCTCAGCAGGAGGATGTCAAGGTAAGAACATCAGAAGTTAAATTGAACCCTAAGGCTAGTATGTCTATGGATGGAGCCATGAATAAATTTTCATTGCATTATCACCTTAAAATAACATTCTAAAATGTAACAAAGCTTATAGAAAAATCAAATTTCTACTTTAGCTTCACAGTAGCAAATGATATATTTTTACCTGTTTGAATAAAAGCATTTCACATCAGACACAAGCTGTAAAAGAAAGAATGACAGGGCTGAGTAAATTTTAATGTACAATTAATTTCTCAGATTATCCAAACCCACTAGGCATTCATACAGGTACCTAAGTGCTACTAAACCAGCCACACTTCTACACATTAGATCTGCTCATCTTCTGTTGTAGAACTTTTTCTAAATCCCACCGGTTTCCGCTAAAAGACTACATATGTACAGGCCAGCTCCTAAAATGATTATATGCTGGGAAGTGACAGGGCACATACTTCATAATTAAAAAGATATAGTTCTCTGGTAAAGCCAAAAGCTATGTATAAAGCAACTGAAGACATTTATTTCCAGCTAAGGGAAGAGGGCTTGCACAGCGCATCCTCTTGTAATAATCAGGAACTGCCCGATCCAGCAAAAAACCAAAATATGGAACTACTCAACAGCAACAAAAACCCCCAAACCACTCTGCTGTAAGGCACAATCACTGCTGTAGCATGCAACCCAGTTATTTGCTGTTACATTCTGACAATGTAATAATTAGATTGAAAGGGTTTAGGTAAAGTTATCATACATATCCAGGACAAGTAGCCAATGGTATGTGCTTTTAAAACACTTTTACCAAACATAAGAAACAGCGAAACAGCAGAACTAAGGAAAAATCCCAATCAGCATTTTGCTGAACAGCAGACAATATGCCAGGAGTCACAAAGGCAAAAAAAGTTTTTTTAAAAAGCTCCTTTATTGTAACTTATTGCAGTGTTGAAGAACCTCTCTAATTCACCACAATCTTTTACTTAAAGTCAAAAGAGGATGTGGTACAAGTCTTCACTCTCCAGGAAAAGAGCTTAAAACATTTCAAAACAATCCTTGCACTGAACAGAAATAGATTAAAATTAAGGAAAACTGCATCATTATCAAGTTTCCCTCTAGATGACATGTGCTTATATTTTATATTTCTCAAAATTAAGGCAATTTTTGCTACCCAGCAGTACTCAACAGACTTTATCAGTACTCATCAATTCAACAGGACCCAGCAGAAGTGCTACCAATTCCCACTGCTTTGACAGATGTTGGTTTAGATGATATTTTGCAGTCAGTGACTGCACCCAAGCAAAAGCACTGACATTCCCCTCTGCAAGGATTCAATGTCCTGCATCACCTGGACATCCACACCTCTTTTCAAGTGTTCAGCCCAAGTTAAATGAACTTAATCAGAAACTCTATGTTTTTATGTTGTCCTCAGCACAGAATAAGCCAGAAACTCACTTTGCAGATACACAAACCAGGAAATCCTCTACGCGGCTGTCAGGAGATGCATGAGACCACACATGTGACAAGGTGACAAGAGAAGCTCCCTCTGGCAATTCAGCTACTGGCTCAGCTCCAGCTGCATCCACCAACTTTTCCCAAGGAGAGCTGGAGATGTTCCAGTCTCAAACTCCAGCCCAAGGACTCCTGTTTGCTGGTTGTTTTTTTTTTCTAGTGACAGAAACCTTGCCTGTTTCAGAAAATTTAAGAAATACATTATGAAGTGTTCAATAAAGAGTTTCTATTTATGTGGGGGAAGCAAAAAACAAAACAAAACAAAACAAAACCTCCCGCCCAACCTTAAAAATTAAAATTCATCAACAGATCCATTAACAGACCAATACATCACCAGTGCTGCAGAATTGACAGAAGTAAAAAAAGTGCTTTGGTTTTATAAGATTTTTACTTCAGCTACTCTATTTACTGCTGTTCATTTACACTTGAAATTGACTGCAGGAAAATGAATACTTCTAACTAGTTAGTCAATTTCTTGGTCCTCTGAAGTAACTCATTAGTACATTTTAAAAGTACATGTCACATAAGATACACACTTCATTACCTATGGCACCCGATAGATTTTAATTTTGTTATAAAAACATCCTCATATTTCCCATAGAAACCATAACAGCTGATAGTTTAGCAAATTTACATTCAACATTTATCCCATCTTGTCCAAAAAAAGCCAAGAAAACAGACCCTAGAGATTCTCCTGCCATCTCATGTTGTAATAAAATCTAGATTAAACTAATAGCATCACATAAGCAGGTGCACACAAACAACCAGAGCTTCGGCACTAAAATTAAGTTACTAAAATTAAGTTTGCATTACTCAGTCCATCAGTATCTCCCTCAGGCATTGTTGAAACTACCAGAACAGGATGAAGATACTACATGAAAATAGCATTCAAAAGTAGTTGGGAAAGTAGAAAATTGTAAGAGAAAGAAGAAATAAGTAAACCATCCAAGTAATCGAATTCTGTATGCAAGAGGTTTAATTGTTTTCTTCGAAAGACAGAGTAATTGATTTTTCTCATCTCTTTACTTTAATGTGGAAAAATGGTAATAAATGTATCAGACAGGCATAAGAGAACTGGTAGACACCTAAGTATGGCAAACCCTTCAAAGCATAATCTGTTTTTCAACAGGACAAAGAATCATGGAAATGAAATCTACCCTGTAGTGCCATCACTACATGCACTGCTGCTTCAGCTTCCAGAAAATTGCTACATAAACTTGCTTGATGCTCCAGATGAACATTTACTCACTTGAACAGCAAAAAAATACACCAAAGATGAGTATGAATTTTTCAAGGAAATCACATAAAGCTCCTTACCATCAAGGAGAATTTACAAATAAAACTTAAAGAAAATCTGACCATAACACAGGGCCAACAAAAAAGAAGGAGGGATTTTTAAGTGGTTTCAAATGGAGATACACTGACTTCACAACAATTATTACACTGAATTCCTTGGAGGTAGCAGCAAAATACTGTGTTCTAAGAATAGTTCATTTACAAAGGAATATTTACACTAGGAAATTGCCACCTAAAATGACACTTGCTATGCAGCAGAAACGATAGAGCTCTTTATGTTTACATTTAGAAATTAAATCTAGTCAAATTGTAATTTTGAAGTTAATAACCATTTAGCTAATAAAGAAATAATATCAAGAAAAAATTATGAAAACATAAATCTTTGAGCATATGCTTACCCTTTGTAACACAAGTAGTCCCCACTGACTTAATAACTGGTCAGAGACATCTTCAGTATCACCTTGAAGCAGTAGCTACAACACCCAAGTGGCTGCCCAGTAATGCTGTAATCCATTCTCTGACAAAACTCCTTGGCCATTTAGCAGTTTTACAAGTAGAGGACAGATATTTTACTTATAGTCTGTGTGAGTAAAAAATCTCCCTCTCTTCTGACCAAATATTATTTGGCACGCGAATAGCAAAATACTCCAGGGAGTTTTAACCTGCCTCTAGCTAAAAGGTATACAATCTTTAGATTGCAGCAGAGTGTAAAAATCACTCTAATTAAATCAAGTGAGAACTGGTTTGACCAGTATTACTGATCCCCCAAATAATTAACATCAGTTAAGAAGTCAGGGGTTGGCACTCAACAGTACCTAAACTTGTACTTATTTTTAAGTAATGTTTGCAACTAAACAACTGGAAAACAAACTCCAAGAAAGCTATAAGCAGTACATCTACTGCTGTAAAGTATTAACTACCAGAGAATACAGTTCCAGGGCCCTCCTTAAAAAATATATATATTGTCCTGCCTTTACATTTGTTTGAAGGTGCAGTGATGATACCTCACACATGCCAAACTGCATTGGAAACCAGTTCAAGCCTGACCTAAGGCAGCTGCACTTCTGATACATGTGAACAGAATCTCCTTTGTGTTGTCACATATACTTACAGCTATTTACAGTTTTGCTTCTATGCTGTATGATGTACTTTTCACACTTTATCGTTGCACTCCCACTGTTGGACCCTGGTGATCCTTCAGGGCCCAGCTATGTTAGCCTGTAACAAACCTCTTAGGACTGACTGACAACATAGCAGGTTCCTTTCAGCCTGACAAAGTAAAGCAATGGTAATTCCGTGTGGTGATATGGTTCATATGCACACCATGCAAATTTAACATAAGGCAGCGTAACAGCATGAGGCTTGGGTATATTAGTACCAAATCCACTTTGTCACAAACTGCTGCCCTAAAGCCTCTACACACCAGGTAAACTGGGAAGGGGTAGAAAGTGAGTGATTTCTTCTCTCACACAGAGCAAATAATATCCTGTACTATACACAAAGTCTGATCAGTTTCCTGTCAGAATAGCGGAGTCTCTGAGTCTTTTGATCACTTTCCTCTGGCCCTTCACAGTTGCTCTGATTAGAGATTGATCCCCGTGCTGCTCTTTGATCAGCAGCTCCAGCAGCCTGCAGGTGCCATACATCATCACACTAGCAGGCCATGGCAATATTAATCTCCCCCTGCTAAATTTGCTACAGCACTGCATACTCTACCCATCCACAGAGCACTTGTGGAGGTCTCCAAAACTTTGCATTTTATTAAAGGATATGATGTAGAATACGTTTATCTGGGGAGCCACAAGTTCAAAGTTGAGAGAATTGAATTAGCCTCAAATCTGCACTGCTGCTTTATTCCATTACAGTTCAGAGAGTTTTGAGAGCTCCCAGCTTGGCCTTTTGTGTTGGTTTGTGCCCAGAGTGAAAGCTTGTTCTAGCTGACATGCAAAATACTGAAGTTTTCACGCATACATACAAACCCTCCCATACATTAAGAGCCATGAATGTACTAACACCCTTCATTTTAGATATTCTACACTAAGCGTAGTTGCATGCAGTATATAACGTTTCAGTTTGTAAAATATTCTTTAAAATGACTTCATAATAGCAGATCAAGAGGAAAGGCACTTAAAAATCTGAATAATGTAAATCATATGGAGTTCAGAGGCTAAGCAAATTACACACCCCGAAGCTGCCCTTGCTGTATGAAAAGAGTCTTTCTCCAGCTCTGCGCAGCCCCAGCCCAAGGGAACTTGCATTTGAGAGTTTTCTAAACATTTCAGGTACACTTGAAAGTTGAAAGTAATTCTCATTTCCTAGGCGGGATTAGCTCGTTTCCAGCCCGTACAAAATACCACTCATTCACGCACAGACACAAAACCCCACAGCCACCCCCCCACCCCCATACGGGTTCAGGGTAGAAAAGTGCGCGCGTCTTTTTTGTTGTTGTTGTGGTGGGGGGTTTTTTTGGTGGGTTGGTTGGTTTGTTAGGTTTGGGTTGGTTTGTTTGTTTGTTTTTCGAAGTGGGAGGGTGGGGTGGGGGCGCAGGGTGGAAGAAGGAGAAGGGGAGGAACATTCTGCACCTCCGAGCCCAGCGGAGGAGGCAGGGAGCAGGCAGTGGGCTCCCTCCCGAGGGCCGCTTCACCCCTGCCCTTTCACCCACAGCGCTCCCCTGAGCGCGGCGCGAACACCCGCTGCCGAACCCTGCTCAGCCCGGCCAGACACGGAGCTCACACGCACCCGCGCAGGGCCGCGCTCCCTCCGCGGCGCCGGCCAGCCCCGCGAGACAGAGAGCTACGCACCGCTCCGCTCCGGCCGAGCGCCTGCTCCCACCCTGCCCCTGCCCTTGCCCCGGGCTACACGGCGGCAGAGCTGCAGCCGCTGCTCCTTACCGTTCTGCTCCTTGGCGCCGGCGAAGGCGAACTTGCTGCTGAGGTCGGACTCGGCGGCGGCCCCCTCGGCCAGGGCAGATGTTAGCAGGAGCAGCCCGAGGAGGAGCATTGGGCCGGCGGGGCGAGGGGCTCCGGCACAGCAGGCACTGGCGGCACGGCACCACCGAGGCCCGGGAGTCTCTCAGCAGCGCCCGGCGCGGGCTGCGCCGCTGGGGAGAAGGCAGCACTGAGCCTGCTCTGGCAGCAGAGAATTGCAGGGTAGTTTCCACATAATCCCATCCAAAACTTTTTCCTAGAGCCCTTCTCTGCGTCTCCAGGTTTTGTTTTTCTTCAGCTTTTTTTCTTTTTTTTTCCTCCTCTTAAAAAAAAAAAAAAAAAAAAAAAGATCAAAGCAAAATCTGGACCCAGACCAGCTTCCCAAGGACTAAACAATCCAGGGCTGCAGGAGCAGGGGCTGATGAGGGCGCGGAGAAGGCGGAGAGGCGGGGGCAAGCGGGACCGCTGCTGCCGCGGAGAAGCGCGCACCTGTCAGCCGGCAACCAGCGACGGGGCGGGGGAGAGAGCGGAGCGGGGGGCGGGGGAGAGCGGAGCGGGGGGCGGGCCGGCCGGCGGGGCGGGCGGGCAGGAGGCAGGCGGCGGGGCGGGCGGGCAAGGGCGGCCGTGGTCCCGCAGAAATACCTTCCTCTCCTTTAAACTCAAAGCGGCCGCGCTGCCAGGTCGGGCAGCGTTTCTCGGCTCCCGTCCCGTCGAGGGCAGCAGCTTTAGGCGCCGGGAAGTTGCCGGTTAGGGAGAAGGAGGCGAGCGGGGCGGACTGCGGCGCTGCCCCCTCTCTCGCGGCCAAGTGGCGGCGCAACAGGTGCTGGGGCTGCCTCGGCCCCCTCATGATGCGGGTTCCTCCCGCCCCGTGTGGAACCGAGGTGACCGAAGTCCCGGGTCAGTTTCTGAGAGAGACGTTGAGTGCTGATTTACCAGTAATTGGGTTTCGTGCTTGAAAACTGGGGTTAAGGGTTCCATGGGGAGCACGCCCTTGTTCCTGGGGTTGTACAACATGGAGAGGAGGTTTCAGAAAGGCTTTGGGTGCAGACTGGTGTTCTTTTTGACAGAGTTTGCTGGTTTGGCTACCCTGAAATGAGACCTCTAGCAATTTACATAAACAGATGGAAAAGTTGAGCTTTTAACTTCTCCTCTCTTGCTGAAATGTTCTCTGGTACTCCATGAGGCAGTATCCCTAGAGCAGACAGCGTTGGGTTTCTTCTTGCTCTTTCACCAGAAATCAGAATTGAATTTATGGCAAGGTGTATTGCTCCCCATTGACACTGGTGAGGAGTGGAAGGACTGATGGTATTCAGCCCCCCAAGATGGTGATGCTGTGTTCAAGCTTCCCTGCTAGAGCTGGCGTTTCTGGTTTGCTTGGAAAAGAGTTCAAACACTGACTACATGATGGATCTGGGTAACAAGACCAAACGCCAACAGTGATGGCAAGAGAGGCAGTAGGAAGGACAAATCTTTTCCTCTCAACTGAGAAGTTTTATGGGAGCTTTTTTTGATTGTGATTTCAAGCCCCCATAGCTCTGAGGTGGTTTTGGGGACAGATATGAAGACCTATACAGCTGTGGTCGTCCTCACTGTCTGTGCAAGATGCACACGAGAAACTGAGCCAGCATGGCTGGAGTCTTCAGGACACACTATATGAATTTCTTATCCTTTGACCCAGCTCTTTCCATTATATCACTGAGCTGCTTCTTCACCTCAGCCAAACTAACCCTTGAGACAGTGAGAAACATCCCTTCTGTTCCTAATAAGTGATATATTTCTAGTAGCAACTGGAAGCTGTCCAGCCAAGCAGGGCTGTCTTCTGAAAGGCAGACTTGGAGCATACCGTAAATAGTAACCCTTCCCTTAGTGTGCGAGGAAGCCTACTGCACAAAGCAGACTGTGTCTGTGTTACAATTTGTTAATTTGTTTGCTTTCACTTGCTAGTTTAAAATTGAAAGAAAACCAACATACTTTGCAGGTCTTCTGCCTTGATTGTACCCCCAAGAAATGGGGTTTTTAATCAAATAAATGAAGTCTTGTACAGTACCTTAACCTTTGTTGCCTGGGGATTTTATGGGCTTCTTTGTATTTTGGGGAAAGGATGACAATTTCCCTCTGAAAAACATGGACCTAAAGTCTCACACTGTATGCATGGAAAGTAAAGCATCCGATGTCTTCTATAGCTTTGAAAATCCAGCTACAGCAGACTGGTGTTTCCTCTTGTATCCTGGCTCTGAGTTTCAAAGGAAAATGCAAGAACCCACATAGTGGATGAATATGGAATAACAGTTTGTGGAGGAAGAATTCATTCTAAACCTCCATCATTTGAAGATCAGGATATATTTTTGATCATTAAGGCTGTACTTTTTAAAAAAATTCCTTTAGTTAATAGCATCAAGAATACAGTGTGTGGTAATCCCCATCCCTATAAACATCCAATCTTATCTGAAATTCATGCTAAGCATTTATCACCGGCTATCTGTGTGTTTTTAAAATGTTATTGCTGTTCAGTTTCATCGAGTATATGCATGTGTTTAAAGTATTAAAATACATTATTGAACTTCTCTACCCTGTTCATTTTCATAGCTAGGCATTTTTACTGCCTTTTTCATCTGAATGTCTTTATACCTTTAAGCTTTTTGGAGTTCTGGTGAAATGAAGCTTTGTCTTCCTAGCTTTTTTCTGTGCTGAGAATTGCACTTCAGTCTTTGTCTTTTGTATCAGTCACCATGCCATATCTCATCTCACAACTATGTAATCTTTTTCACAGTGTATCAAAGAGTTCATTTTTCCAATTTTTTTCTAATAACAAGTATTTTTAAATTAAATATTACATCAGGCATTTCTCCATTGATTGCCATCCTCAAATACTTTAAGATGTAGGCTTTGCTCTGCAGAATAGCCATGCTGTTTAGACATATTTTCAGATTATTTTACGACTCAATTTTTATATTCATCCTCACTTAGAACTTTTTGAAGCAGGTTTTTTGTTTGGGTTTCTTTGTTTTTTTGGTTTTTTTCTTGAATGAAATTTTAATTATCTGGGTTATCCCACAAGAAATTATTCTGCACCAGTTTCAGAACTAAAATATTGAGACCTAGCCACCAGAGAAGGCAATAGAAATTTGGCCTGTCAAGGCTCCAGAGACATACTTTGTGTGCAGCCATTCTACTCATGAACTATAAATACCCTTGATATGAAGACTTTACCTGCAATTATTATTAACTTAAATATTTATAATTAAAATGTACATTCATCCCAAACCATCACTGACATCAACAAGAAGAATTACCCACACCAAAGTCAAAATAGCATCATCACAATACTGACAAGAGGTGAACAGTTTACACTCTCTGCACCCTTTTTCCCTTCACAACAAAAAAAATCCCCCACAGTTACCCATGGAGCTGGAATTGGCAAGATGCATTCATTCAGAAGGCAGTTCATAGACTGCCCCTAATGGTTGGAACTGATACCAAGATGACCCTCAAATGATTTCAGGGGGGGTCTGGATATCGCAAGAACATTCTGTAAGGAAGTATTCCATTTTCTTTTCCTACATGCTGTTTTCAGAAAAACATCCTTCCCTCCTCTCTCACCATAAGGTGTGCTATGAGACAAGCAGTTGTCTCCTGAGGAGCAATAAGGTGAGCAATACAGTATTTTTTTGGAAAATAGGAAAAGGCTGATACACAAGCCCACTTTAGGCATGATGTACAACCAAAGGGAAATGCTTCTGGAGACATGTAGGTCCGCAAATGCAATTCTGTGATCTTAATGTCTCACAAGAGTTACAGCGAGGCATTTACATAACTTAGCAAGTTTGGAACATGCTGCTAGGGAAAGAAGATTGATTCTTTTGGTTTTCCGTGGCTTCCTATTATGAATGAGGGCTAAAAAAAAGTAATTAATACATAAGTACTGGTATATTCTCATATATTGTAAGTGTACCCATATAATCCCAATGACATAATACTCAAGTAAAAAGAAGTGTTTCGTAAAGCTTAGCATGCAATTTAAAACTGATACATTTCTGCTGAAACAGACACACAGGCAAGGAACTGCATTTGTGCTAGGTTGTCTTGATTTCAGCATAGATACATCTGGATAGTTTACTGGTATAACAAGGCTGAGGTTTAAATGCTTCTGTTCACACCATGGACTTATTTTTAATTGTGTAAAGCACTATTAAACACTGCTTAAGTGTTATGGGTGTACAAAATCTCTTATGGATGGATGGCAAATATAAAACAGAAACTCAGTAGAAACATGTACTGTCTTTTAGAAAAGCAACAATACAATATTCTGCTCTAGTGATTCCTGAGCATTAGAAAAAGAGACATTTGTACAAATAAATACACAATCTTACTAATATGTAGTGAAAAGGCTGCATATGGAATTGCACAGAAAATCATTACTGCATTAGAAAGTACTCCTGTAAATGAGGTCATGATAAATTTTAGTATTCCAGCTTTACTGTTCACTGATACTGAATTTGTAAACAAGTTGAAGATTTGTGATCCTGCTTCTTACATTACCTTCAAAAATATAATGAAGAAAAAGACCAAAGTCCAAAGAGGCTTCAATTATGTTGGTGCTTGAACAGTGTGGAGTGTTCAGACCCAGCTAGACAAAAAGGAGCTCTGAACATAGTGTGGTCACTTGGGCCACAGCTCTAAACTCAGTGCCATTTCTGTTTTGGAAGTCCTAAAATGAGACTTGGGACTTACAAATACACCTAAAGACAAGCATTTGTACACAGACTTCTCAGGATATCAACACTGTTCTGCTCAGCATTGCATAGCTTAGATAACGTTTCAAACTGACTCAAACATTTGAGAACTGAAGTTCTCATATTTTTGTGTGATTTCTACATATAAGCATTGCTTTAGAGCAATCATATCTAATTAATTCCAATTTTTTTATCAGCTACATACACATACATGTCCAAGATACTTGTAAATGGACCTTTAAGTAGGCTGTGGGAGCTATAGCAGAAGGCAAGGAAGGAGGCCCACAAGAGATCTCCCACAATGTTTAAAAAAATACTGCGCACTTTGGGAACCTGGGAGCTCATTTGGGTCTTGACTGGTTTCCAAAGCCACCATGTAAGAAGTTGAATGTAGGCCCTGTGACACGTTTGCTGAACTTAAGTGCAGGATACACTGAGGCCTGAATGGATGGCAGTAGCCAGTCCTGAAGCTGGCTTTTCCCCCTGGGGTACGTACCTGGGAGAATTTTGGGTACACAGGAACTCTCCCAAGGCATTCAGTTCTCCTGGATGCTTTCAGTGGATGTCCCTATGAGCTGTAGGATTTACTCCTCATTTCAGATGCCCCTCTGTATTTAAATGCCATGTGCTCTTGGGAACATACTTGAGTTATGTACAAGGACTGTGCCCAAGCAATCAATGATCAATAATGTCTTAGGTTCTATCAGTATGCATGGAATCCTGTTACGATCACAGTGGAAGATGGCATAAGATGTCTCTGTGTCATCTCTAAATACCCACTGAATTTAGAAACACTGTTGAATTTGGTCTTTCTGCCTGTCTGCCTTTCCTTGAGCAGTACAAGATAAAGTTTTGCAATCAGGATACCAATTTTGGTTAGATTACTAACTACCAGCATTCCAAAAACCAGTATGTATCATGTAGTTATACAGTTGTATCATTGCATACAGATTCAGCAAGATTAAAAGTTTATTATTCAAAACATATATAGATATGTAAACAGATTATTTCATACACTGGTAAAAACCACTTAGAGCATTACAAGCAATGTCTTTTCATTTTCCTAGAGAAATATTCCTAACCTATTTGTATATGTATATTCTAATCACTTTGAAACTGCTTTTCATGAAATAATGCTCAGATGAAGGTATTTATGGGATGGCAGGATAATTTCACTACCAATATTTGCAATGTACCAAGCAGTTAACATCCTGAATGCAAACTGTCTATCAAATAGAGATCCTAAGATCAGTCACATTAGCTATTTAAGTGGAATATTTACATTTATTGTGTTTGGAGTAGAAAAAGAACATTTATTGATTTATTTTGATACCATCTGTATCTTACGTTTACAAAAGTATATTGGTGTTGTTAAAAACTTTGGCTCATCAGTATGTTTAATTTAATTACATTTCTTTATGTATATGTGGCACTTCATAAAAGAAGATACTGCAAGCATCCAAAGCTTATAGGAGTCTCAGAAATCTAAATGGAGTAGAAAAGCAATGGGGAACTGAAGAACAGACACGAGCACCCAGGAATGATGAGGCATGGGAGCAAACACGCTTCTACTATGTCTATCTGTCCTCCCTAAACCTGGCTCAACACATTACCTTTCCTCTCATTTTTCTCATCCTCTTTTCTAGTCTTGTTCTCCTTCACCTCTTCCATGTCACCCTTCTCATTTAATTAGTTATCCCTTCTGCTGCATTATTTAGTTAAAAATTTGGCATCCTAATCTTATCTCTCCACACCAGATTTAAGTACTAGCTTTCCTAATCCACCTCCTTGCCTGGTCCTCTGATACTCCCTTGCACTCAGTTTTCTCCTCTTTGTACTTTGCTCTCTCTTATTTCCCACAAGACTCCAGTCCAGATTTGTTTACCATGGCAAACCTTTTTCCCCATTAGCATCTCACAGATTACAACTTTTCTACAACTTTACTCAGGTTTTCATTGATCTAATTGGTTTGACATAGAATAGAGGAGGGAATCAGTGGAGTTAAAGACCTGATGCTACAGACCCAGCATCCACATTTATGGGTATGTTGCAGCAGATCTTGCACTATACTTTAATAAAAAAGGTCACACTCTTCAAGAAAACAGTAATATGACAATGACCAGTAACAGATGTGCTTCAAAATCTTTTTCTTATCCAAACTCAAGACGTAATGTAAAGTAAAATACACACTTTCTTGCCTGCCCCATGGATATATTCTCCAGATCTTTCTTATTTTAATCTACAGTACATTATATTTCCTTATTGACAAAGTATCTCTACCTCTAAATGAGAGAGCTTCCCTGTCCTACATTGCATGGAGCCAACAGGAGAGAATGTATGCTATCAACTCAGCCCAATCTAAGCTTGGCATCATCTATGGAAGCACACCAAAGTTTTATTCAGGCGATCTGGAGCTTCCAAGAGCTGATCTGTTAAATGTAAGATTTTGCTGATCACATCCAAACTGTAATTTTCCAAGTCTCTTAAATTTGAATAATTTATGTTAAAAAAAAAATAAGAAGGCACATGTTTGACAAAATAGTTAATATCACTTTCTAAAGCCTGGACTCAGTGGAAACTAAAAAAAAAAGCTTTAACATGGCAGGAATAGAAAATCATAAGCACTGAGTTCCTCATCAGTTGCCTCATTCACAGAACTATCTGAATTATTTTGGCAGAAATAAGGTTAAAGATGGATCATCAAGGCTTTCATCCTGTGTATTTTTCCAAACTCAGAAAGAGAAGTCTTTTAAAATACCATGTCAGCTTAGTAGATGCTGACATTTCTAACACTTTTTCAATTCTTAAACAGAGCTTATTTAATCTCTTCATTCATTAATACGTTTCAAAAACAGGTGTAGATTCTACAGGGCTTTTTTTTTTTTAATGACAAAAAATGCTATTTCCAAGGGCTCAGGAACTCAGTTCTACAAAATTCCTTTTGCTCCTTCCTACATAAACATAGGCTGAATTTCTGCAGATTATAAATACATTGGAATAATTTAAGATACTGAAGAGCTGTTAAATTTTACTTAGCTATTCACTAGCTGCACTGCATAAACACATAGATAAAAGCCTATTTTAGTATTAATATTTCATATCACGCATTATTTTTTATTTCTGGAAATCCAGGTAATGATGCAGAAAACTTAAGGGAAGCAAGGACTGCCAGTTGGACAAGAGTATTAAGAATGTAGGAATGATACATTATTCATACCAGTGAATTCTCATTGTTATTTCCTTGCCAATCCACTGAATGGAAATATACTACAAAGGAAAATAATTTTAAAGCTTTTTCCAGTAATTCTTCAAAGTTATCCCACTATTAATCACTGGAGTTCACGTCATCCAGTTAAGAATGCACAAGATTCCAAAGTATTGCCAACATTTTTCTTTATTGATCAAACACTGGCATCAAATCACAGTATCTCATTCCCACAGCATTGTGAAAAAATAAAAGCTTCAGCTTCCCTACCATCTGGATCACAGATCATCCCATTAAATGTGTTCAGGTTGATGGTAGGCTTTTAAGTACTTATTTGATATTATGTTTCTCATACTGTTACATGTTGTGCCCTGACACAATCCATTTTGAAAAGAACACCACTCCATTACAGTCTGAACTTATAAAAAAACACTGTTTTCTGTTTAGAAAATAATCTATGTCTAGTTAAGTAATTAGAGTGTATTTGTAGATATAAACAGTGATGTTGCCATTCCCTAGTGCTCCCTCAGCATGCTGGTTACTGTCAATCACCTGCAATTTAACCAGGAGCTGAAAGTGCTGAAGTTGACAGCATTTTTTTGGGTAGAACTCAGTACCTCACAGAATTAGGCTCCCATTCAGAAAGCACATCAGCAATTCCCAGAATGAACTGAGTGAATAGGGGTGGACTTATAGAAGCCCTTAATCAATGCAAAATATGAGTGTTATTACAAGGACGTATTTCAAAAGTGTAAAACAGTTTGATACATGAGATACAGAAAGGGTGATAATCTAAATGGATTTGTAGGATCAGAGCCCTAATCTTGCCTACTACACTACTGGATGAGAGCCTAAAAACTCTTCTGCTCCAGGAGCCCTATCACACACATAGGATGAGTAAGCCTGTTCATGCCTAAATAAAACAAATATGACTTGATCCTCTGTAGCTCAGCACATTTCTGCTCAGTCCTGTGAACCACTGAACTAAGTAATGTTGATTCCATTATATTAATTAAAAAATCAAAAACAAAGCTAAGAAAATGTTCCCAGTTCCCTGTGTAACTGGAAATTAATGAGAAAGATCATTTAACAGAATGCAGAATTCTCTGCATTCAATTCAACTGTCCTGTCTACAGGCTCATGAATAGATGTTGATATTTTTGAGGAAGAAAATGATGAAAGCTCTGCTTTCAATCTCACACCTGGTCGTGACTACATGATACTCAAGTGGAATGATAATTCTGAGAGCTGGGCAGAGCTACAGAAGCTGAGTTATTGCCTTTTGTTGTCCAGTTTGTATCTCCCATTCAAGACTCACACTTTTTTTTTTTTTTTTTTCCTTTTTCATCCATCTTCTTGTTACCTGAGTGTTTGTGTGCTTATTGCTACTTACAAAAAGTATTTTGTCATATAAACTTAATTGTTTCAGCTATTTCAGCAAGAAATGGTTTGTGTGCACCAAGTTTTAACAAGTGATTATGGTAATAGATTTTCCATCAGTCTCTTATTATGAAAGCAGTAGGAATCTTACTTGGGTAAAGATAGCAAAGAACAGCCAGTAGACTATCCATGTGTTTAGTGTAAATACTATAGTGCAGCAGAATTCTAATGAAAAGAGAAATCAGTGTGTGTTTTGCAGCTGAGACTAATAATTATTTTAAGCTCATTCTTAATCTGTTGTACCAGTTTCATAGGTGTGAACCATGTTTATTCTTCCAGTTCTATTAAATCCTCATATTTATGGAAGAGCTGTTTGTGAGGGCAAGTCAATAAAATTAGGACTACTCTACCATTGTAAAATGATCATTCAGTTATCATGCTCTTTCTTCCTGTAAATCATGGGCAGTCCAACATCCTTGTACTACAAGTAACCAGTTATTGTAAATGTACTTTTAATATCTGTAATTTTAGTTGAGAAAAATATACGGCTTAAGTTAGCGAGATTAATGTTAACTGAATAGATAAGAAAAATATTATTAATAGCACAGACTAATTAAGAACTGCTAATGCAGTTACCAGACTGAAGTCAGATTTGTTGTATCATGGAATTCTGTTGTGAATATTATGGTATTAAGAACAGCTGCTTCATGTTGAAACAGTGGAAAATTGTAAATGCTTTTGCAAACCCATCCCATTACTTTTTCCAAGGTTGTTAGCTTTGATTTGTAGTTTTTTATCTAACATTGAGTGATTTTTTTTCAGATTTTTTTTTTTTTGCAGGACAAAGTGCATTAATAGCTTAGGGCAGTATTATGAGTTCTTTTAGGTAAATTTGCCCACAGATCAATGTTTACAACTGCTAAGTAATACAATTTTGTTTTTCAAGGTTATTAAGTCAGGTTCTAACTTGCAATGACACCATAAAAAGAAAGTAAGCAATATAATAAGCTACATAATATTTGGGAAATTAATAAGCTTGAAAACCTGTCAAGCCTGAGAATCTGCCAAGTATTCAGTGTCTAAAATAAACATTCACGCCTCACTTTGCAGATGTGAACTTGTTCATTTTAATGTATATCAGGTTGCAACATCCAGAAGGAAAAAAGAAAATAAAAAAAGAAAAACCTTCCAGCAACACATTCCCTTTTCTGTACTCACTCATCACTCATCCCTGGTATATCAGACGCAGAAAGTGAAGTGAGTGAAGTGTAAGAACCACCAAGTGACATCTGACATATATTCACTAAGAACTGCTGAAACAGCTGCAAAAAAATGAAAGCAGAATGGAAAATTTCACTCGAGTGAAAATTAGTATGGAGATTAACTGAGGGCAAACCAATTTGCATGCAAAGTTGTGCTAGCACAGCCATGCTGCTTTTAGGATGTCAGCTTGCATATCTTTGTGGTGCTGTATTCTGCCCTCAGAAGGTATCCTCAGCCCTCTCAGATAGCTTGAGTTTTTTCATCTGGTCCAGTTTAACTTAAATCCATCCTTATCATATGCCTCCTCACAACAGGTCCCTCTGTATCCCCAATATGCAGATTGCAACAATAGCACCATTATGGGGCAGTCTGCAATCCCACACGGTACATGCCAACCCTCTATGGCGAGGTAACAGATCTGGAATGATCTTCATCAACATGGGATTTTAAAGCATTATGCTAAGACATTACCCAAAATTCTAGGAACAACTGAATTGGGTCAACCCAGCCCTTTGCTTGAGATGAAAACCATTCACCCACTGTGTGGGGATGTGCCTGTTAGTCCGTGCAGCTGATTTGTTCAGTGCTGGTTTAGGCTTTCCTAGATGGGGGTCTGTTAACAGAATTTTAGAATCATACATGTTGCCCATTTAATGTAAGTTTAGTTTGCTGTCATCTAAATTATGCTGCAAAATGCTTATCTTCCAGCCTGGTAATTTACAGCAGCCGAAAAAAAAATCCTTCTGTAGTTACAGAAAAGTCTGTGTTAATACAGCATCTCCTATGGAGATGATGTACTTCATACTCCAAAAGCAACTGAGGAGGCTGCTAAGAAGCAGCCACTAAAAATAACCACCTAAGGAAGCAAGTTTCACTGACTTGCATCCAACCCAAGAAAGTTGTCTCAAGCAAACTGCAGTATTTGTGTTAATTTTTGGTAAAGCTTGGACTAATAGAGGAATATTGTAAAACTGGGGAAAGTGAATGAGTATAACTTCACTTTAATGGGGGTGGGATGTAACATACACGTTGCCACATCGTGTCCTGTGGCAAATTAAATTTGAGGTTCTTATCTGTAGATTTTAACTCCCCTGTTACTACAAAAGTGGGACTTAGAAGAGATGTGTTAGCTTGACTTTGATAAATTAATAGAGAACTAAAGGTGATTATATTTCTCTCCATTAATTGAAATCATTATAGCAGATATAATTTGAGAAGCTAATTGGACCTTCTTTTTAAAATAAGATTAGACAGTTACTTGCTTAAAGTAATGGTGTTGATGTAAAATGCCTCACAGAGATGGAGTTTATGATGTAGTACAACCCAATATGTTGATTAAAAGAGTGGAATGTAAAATCAAGAAGAAATGGAAGGTAGAGCTGTTTGGTCCTTTCGGGTCTAAAGGGAAGAACACTGTCTTAGAATAAGTGCTTAGCTTTATGATTCTGAGTTCTCTTCATGTTTACAGAAGTCGGAGAAGCCAACTACATGATGCCATTTAAAATCAGACCCTTGCAGAAGTAGGAGGGGACCCTTGCTTTCAGTGGCACTACTAAAAAGCTAGGATTGTTTTATTTACAGTTGTGAAATGAGGACAGGATGTGTTCCAGTGCACATTTACACTATAAATGAACATTCAGTGTTCTGGGATCACATCCAATCAGCTGGCAAATCTTAATTAACTGGAATCACATTGACTCTCCAGATTACGATAATATTTGCACTGGTTTTCTGCAAATCAGGAGAGCAAGGCTTGCTAATAATGGTCTGCTCATCAAAGGAGTGCACAAAGGGACAGCTGCCTCACCAGCAAATGGAAGGTTTACTGTGATGAACCACGTCTGTTCTCCTGCACACTCAGTTGATCCCTTCAGACCTGATTTTGGCTGTCTGACTGCCCATGGCACTGTGAATCTTATTGGTTTGGACTCAAAGAGTGAGTGGAGAATTACAAAAATTGCCTTGCTGTCCCCTTTCTCACAATACATAGAAAACCCTTTAGTCCAGAATATGTATTTGAACCCACCTCATAAGAACACCTTCATGAGAAAAAAAATCTGATTCCTTTGCTTAAAAAATATTGCCTAGTATTCAAAGCCCTGTAGTAGAAGGCACAGATCAAAACTCTGTAAGGCTGAGAAATATGGTGAACCTGGGTCTCTGTGCAGTGTATGGTGGCAGAAATCACCAATTTACTAAGCAGAAAGTAGAAGTCAATGCTCTTCCATTTATCATTTAAAAGTACATGCAGTTAAACTAAAAGATTCTAGACCCTAAAAACACTTCATTTTTATGAAGATATTATCAGCTGTAAATCTGACATGCTACATACAGAGAGAGAGGAAAACTTGTGTGTTGTTGTGGATTTACCTCCTAGCTGTCTGTGGCAATATCTTTCTCAGAACATGTACTGTTGAGAGTCCAAACTTTATGTAGCAGTTCTTCTTATGTATCATGCAGGGGAGCCTTTGCACTTAACTCAGGGCCATAAAGACTGCCAGAGGAGAGAACATTTTAGGAAGGTGCTGCAATACTCAGTTCTGTTACAGTTCTCCTAAAAATAATACTTCATCCGATGAGCAGGCCATTTTAAGTGACATCAGAAGGTGACCAGGGAGATCAGGCATCAGGTACTTACTAAATCTGACATCTGCAGGTTCTTCTAAAAATAAGCTCCCATTTTGCAGAAAGGTTTTCTCAATCACCTTAACCTTTTGTGATATTTCGGGATAAAAAGACGCTCCAATGACTGGAAAACTTCCAAAAGGATGCCTGAAAAACTGCAAAAGAGAAGTCATATAATTTATTAATTGGCCATTCATTCAGGAGATTATCCTATCATACTTTCTAGCTGAGGGCTGAAGGAAACAGGCATTGCATCATTCAACCTTCAAGCTCTTTGTTTCCATATATTATATCCCTTCCTGGTACATCAGAAGGTGTCCTACCATGTAAATCACCCACAGGACAAGTATAAATGATGCCCTGCCTGCCCCATAGGAAGCCCACACTGCTGCTGGCTTAGTGGTCTCAGTAAATATAAAATCTGTGCTTAATTATCCTTTCAAGCTGATGGTAGCCTAATCACATCTCCTTCCATGAGATAGTATGAGGATAAGATATTCTCTGTGCTATCTATTGAACTGATTCTATTGTTCAGTAGCAAATTCCAGTTTCACTGGATGAGCAAAGGGCATCATCCTTCAGTCTGGTTGATGTTATTCAGGGTGGACAAGGGAATACTAAACCCCTGCTAGTGTATTTCTTGCTGGAGTTCAGTGAAACTAAGAAGGTCAAACAAGGTTTTCCCAGTTCTGTTTTCTCTCTTCAGTGTCCTACACAAGTAGACAGTAGAATCATATTCCAGTTTTTTGGGTTTGTTTTTTTTTATTTCATGTAACATTGCATCTGCTGCAGAGTGATACACATTAAACAGGCTTTGGATGTTTCTTTTCAGAAGCCTGAACTAACGGGTCACCAGAAACTCCTTTGTAAAATGTGATTTACAGCTTCTGAAGACATGGAAAGAATTAAGTACAGGACTTCAATGGCAAGGTCTCCTGATTCTCTATCTCCGGATGAGAGGCAATGCAATTTCAGTGTAAAGACAGTTTCTGTAGTTTCATATTGGAAGGGACTTGTAGTATAGATGTAGACTGGGAATTCCCTGAAACCATCCTATATACTGGGCCCCTTCCAGTTTTGCTGGAGAAACACTTACTCTTCCAACTGTTCTCCTGGGAGCCTGGCAGCCTGCCCAGTCTGGAGTGGTCTGGAAAGAAGCAGTGCCCTGGGCATTTGAAACATTTCAAGGGCTCATAAAAGGAGAGAATAGTCAGTTTAGGTGCTGCCAGTGGCTAGATTAAAGCTGGATGGTTGTGTTTTCTTCAGTTGTAATGTCAGATAGAGTCATGAGTCATGGTATCAGACAGAGGCAAAGTGTGCTTTATACATCATTCAAGCTGATGAGTATTTAATTAACTTAATTATGTTTACAAAACTAGGAAAATAACTTTGTTGTTTCTCAGATGGATAAGGAAAATCAGGAGTTATTTTAATATCAGCATTCCCTACTCCCTAGCTCAAGTCAGAAGGCCAAATGAATTTTTCCTTCTTTCTAGACTGGCTTTCAGTGAAGGTTAAATTAAGTGAAATGATACAGTGAAGTTTGCCAAGAGACACAGAAATGTGTACCTAGAGGAGACTTCCTGCATCATTGAGACCTCCCTTACCTGAAAGCTGTATTTTAGAATTCTTTTTCTGGAGCACTGCCCACAGTATTCTGGATAAAATTTTGACTCGCTTTAATACTTCTCCATCACTGCTTGAAATATTAAATCTTGTTTGAAATGTTATAAACTGCCAGTCCTCCATACCATTAATGTATTCAGAACTCTTCTGTGCTGTAAATCCTAATAGGCTCATAGCAGAAATTCTTATTAATATCTTTCTCTCCAAGTATTTTCCATTTTGTTATTATATTTCTAAGCCTTACAATCATACTTCATGTATAATAAGCTCTTCTCTCCTTTCTGCATAATTTCCCCTAGCTGCACCATCAGAAATTTTTCCTAACACATAGCCAGAGTCATTAAGGACATAGAAGTCACTTAAGGGAAACAGTAATTAAAAACTCAATTGAAGCCCAGCTCCAAAGTTAGTTTAAGACAGTGCAGGACAAATAATTATCTCTTGACCCTCTTGCCACTCACCAGATGTGTTCTACTTGTCTCATGGATTTAATCAGTATGGTTGCAACCTTGGAATCCTGAGTGAGCTACAGATAATTAATATTCTGGAAACTGCTGTTCAGGAGGGTATATTTGTAAACTTCTTGTTTGGGACAAAAAAAACCCAAACAAACACCAACAAAAAAAAACCAAACAACAAAATCCCCTAACCAAACACAACAATATATACCAAACTATTATCATGTTTAGAACCCATATATGTTTACAAATACAGATGGAGAAAAAATTGTTGGTCCTAAAGTGCTCATAATTTCATAAGAAGCAAAACTGGGCTAGATGAAAGTCTGGAAAAGTAGTGTCATAACTACCACATGATGCAGTCATTCTTGCAAAACCAGGCCAATAATGAACTCATCTTCCTAAATATCAACTCACTGTTTATTCCACTGAAAAGGTGTTTCAAGGAGAACTGAAAGAAGCTGGGGGAATTCTTCTGACAGACAAATTTTTATTTTATCCAGCATTTTGAAGAGGCACAAGCATGCTGGATGGATTTTTTTAAAAGATGCTATTTTAAAATATTTTTAAAGATTGCTATTTTCTCACCAAAATTGGAGTAATTTTCCTAACTTCTTGATGGCGCTATATGTTCTTTACAAGTAGGTGGAATTAACTGAGTTCCTACAGGGCCTGTCAGGCAAGGAGATTGACAGTAGCTGTAATCTGCAGCAGGTCAGAAGAAGCTCTGCATCAGGGTTCAGCCTCTCTGCTTGTTGGGGAAATGAGGATAATTGGGGAGATAAAGAATGAGGAATGAGATAAATGGGGAGAAAGAGACTATGCCACTCCTGCCCCTGATCAGCCATTCTAAAATCCCAAACCCACACACAGGCCCAGTCAGGGAACAAAAAACTGAGGTATTTTTGGCTGGCTTGCCATGCACAGTGTTCTCAAACACCACAAACACAGTTTCCAATGGGGAACTTTCCTGGAATTTGTGGTTGCAGGTTATTTGAAGGAAATTAAAGTTACAAAACATTGGAATTTCCCGATCTTACTCACACTGTGAGTCAAAAGCACATCCTAAAAGTAATTTGCAGTTAGAAAGAAACCACTTTTGCAGTATTTGTTAGCAAAAGATGACTTCCCCTCGCCCCCCCCCCCAAATGCCAGTAAGTAAAAATGCTACACAGAGCCCTTGAGATGACAGATTAATGCTAGGGCATTAATCACATGGATTCTTTTGACCAAGTTCAGATTGGAAATGGGATTGCCTTATGGTCAGATACTTGATTACTGGCAGACCATCCTGACTCTCAGGAGCAGTCCTGACTCTCTTATTCTCTAGCTCTGTAGTCATATAGCATTAATCCTGCTGCCATTTTCTCATACCTTTGATTTTTTTTAAGATGTTCAATTTAATAACATCAACCTTCAGATCTAGGAACCTTTATATAAGATGAGTCTCCATTCCTTTTTTTCCCAGAAACTCCTCTCTTGCTGTTTTCAATGTCTCTTATTTCTCTAAACTAATCATTCATTTTTGTTGTTAGGATAATGTGAAAAATATCTCTTAACATGCCAGAATATATAATTTAATATTTATAAATAATATAAAAGCAAAACAAACTACTTTTTTTGACAATGTTGTGAGATAACCTCTTTGAGGATATTACTATGTTACATGTGTGCCAACCTGAACACCATTCAAAACAGAAAGAATGGGTTAAATGACTCTGTGACCCCATTTAGTGCTAAGCCTTTTGGGGACATAAAAATGGACAACTCTTGGAGACGTTTGTAGAGGATTTTCCTTCCAGTTCATTGCCTTTCATATGGGCCAAAGAGATAGTAGCAGTTCAAGATCCTGTCTGTTGTGTAATACGGTTTAAAAATAAATCAGAATAGTTTTTTTTTAAATTATATTTAATTTTGAGGTTAAAAAATTTTGTGAGCCTTTTCTGGTATTTTTCTAATTCTTTCTGAACCTCTCAAGATTAAGATCTGTGAGTTGATTTGCTTTGTAAAAAATGGAACCTGCAATGAATCTCTAGTGAGAAAGGTTGGTAGTTGAAACATTGGCACTGCTGCAAATAATCCTGTTATGCCTACAGGTCATCAGGAATCTTCTGACACAGTAGCTTTTGCTTAAAAGTCAAAATTCTCAAAAACTGAGCTATTTGTGCAAACACTATCAATTACCTGTTCCTGTTGGCAGTACAGGCTCCTTTGCCTGGTTAATGTTTGTCTATGATGATTACTTAAGCATCCATGTGAGTAACCTGTGAGTAACAAGTGAGCAGAAGGTGACCCATTGGACTTGTCCTTCTTGGTGTCTGTTTTTACTCCTCTTCATTCCTGTTTGAGAAATCTGTAAGTCTTCTATCCTGAACCTGTGAGTTCTGTTGACAGTTTTTCTGAAACATCAGATTTTGCAGGGATCTGTAACCTGAGGATCTGAACATCTGTGACGTGAGAGATCTCTTTTGCAGCAGAGTGGCCTGGACTTGGAATTTTCTGTGAAAAAATGCCCACTCTCCTCCAAGATTTCCTTTCTCCAGTCTTATTTATAGTGGTGCTCTTCTGATAGTTTGACCTTGATGACAAAATATTCTACATCAGCACTATCTGAAATCATAGATTTGAGATGAAGGTGTGAGGACTTACACAGTTTGGGAGAAGAAGCAATGACACTGTTCCCTTTCCCTTTATAAAAGCAAATGTGAGGCATTTAGAAAGCCTCTGGTTTGAAACTCAGCACCCTTGAAAAGAAAACTCATAAGAAAATAGCAGAGGTGTAAGTGCTTCCTAAATGCCCAAGCACAGGCTATGGCAGCACTAAAATCAGCTGGTTGCAAACACAAGGGGCTGATCACCAGAGCCGTGTCAGGGCGTGTCTTATGTGAACTGACAAAAATTTACTTCAAATTGCATCTCCTCATCACCAAATCTAACACCTATCAGAGGATCATTCTCCCTACATCATATATGATTTTCCCTGGCACAGAATGTTTGACCAAAGCACCTCCAGATGTTAACAAACAGAGGGGCCTAGTTATGTGGTGAATTTTCCTTCTTTCACTCTACATTTTCTGTGCACAGCACATTTCTTTGCATTTATTTGTCAAGTGACCTTTTCTCCAGCTTGTGTGTGAAATGGCTCCTGCAAATTCTGTGTGTTTAAAATGTGCCTATTTGTTTTGACTGACCAAGTACCTCAATCTCGATGTTTTGCTCTGCTGGAATTTGTAACTGGCCTTCCATGCTCATTTTAAAAACCTACACCTGTTCTTGTCACACACCTTCTCTCTCATTTTAAAAATAGTAAAAGCAAAAGTGAGGCCAAAACTGATTTTGTGAAATAATGCTTCTCCCCCCATTCTTAGGAGCTTTTTGGGTCCTTTTTTTTTTCCACTGGATAAACACAACTATTTCCATTGCCTTTTGAACTGAGATGCAAGTCAGAACCAGAGCTGCAAATAGAATGCAGAATATGTATACATTGTTTCAATGTATCATAGCCAAAATACATAAATAAGTCACTAATTGACTTAACAGCCATAACATGCAGTGCATTTATGTTGGTAATAACATCACTTAAACTCTGAACTTTAAACAGTAAGGATACAAGCATAAACTTCAAAAATAAAGCCCTTTAAATAAGTTTTCTGGGTCTCTCAGTGAGACCTTTTCTAAGTTCTTTAAGAGATTTCAGACAGGAGGCAGTAATTGGATTTCCAGATCTGTCTTTATGACTTGAGCTAGAAAGAGATGTTGAGAGTGAAAGGATCTAACTTCTTGCCAAAATGGAATCATAACTATTATGAACTGACCCTGTTTTTTAATTCCCTAGGGAAAAGAGCACTCTCACATTTAAAAGGAACAGTATGCTCATTCTTTAGAGGTGTAATAGGAAATGTATGAGCATGAATTGCATCTCGATTTGCATCAATTATGTACATGTCTATTCAGAATTAAAAACAAAACAAAAAACAACAACAACAAAACAAGAATCAAACAAATGAAAAAAAAATTGAAACACGACTGGGAACAAAATAATTATGAATTTCATTTAAAAATGTGTAAATTTTTTGTTGCTTTTAACATGGCCTCTTTCTAAGCTAGAAATGTCTTTTCCAAAAGCATATTCAGTCTGACATTCTGGTATGTTATATTTTAGCAAACTTGTTGCTGTCTCAAAGTAGCAGAAGTCTGTCTCCTTTTTTCATCAGAGGTTTCATAAGAATTTCCTAAGAACTAGGAATTACTTTTGGACAGAAAAGGCTTCACCAGCTCCATTACAGAAATAAAAATATCTTGGTTCAGATACATCTTTCTTTGACATTTTGAAAGTGAAAACACATGGGAAATTTTAAATGCATGCATCTACATTCTTTTCTGTGTATAAAAATTAAATTACTTCCTTTTTTTTTTCCCCTCTATACTAGACTATTAAAAATACATTTAAAATATGAGTGCTTCATTATAATGCACTGCTAAATGTCTATAGGTTCCTGAGAACAAAGCATCATTTCACACTGAGCTCGTGTTACTTGCTTAGGATGTTTCTAGAGCATCCACTATAGAGAAATACTCTCAAGGGTAATGGCTCTGATATTTTGGGGATACTGTATAACTGGACACATTAATGGATTCCAAAATATGAAAGTGAAGTGCTATACCAGTGGCTTCACATTCAAACTGCTTGCTAATATGTGAATTTCCCCATTCATCTTTTAACCAAATACTACAAGGACTGAAGCCAAGGGATATTCTTGACTCAGACATCAGCATTAGAGCATGAAACAGAAACATCTCAGAGTTTTTAAAGTGTTAGTAAGCATGATTATACTGATAAAGTAATGATTGTGTGTTTTAAGGTATTAATTGCACTGACCAATATCAAGGGAAATTACTTTTAATCTGTGCTGCTTCAAGTCAAATGTAACTACAGTGAGAATATTGCACTCACAACAACTTGAAGTTAGCACAGTATGTTAAAAATATCTTTCGACTTCGTTTCTTTTCACCCACAGCTATGGACCTGATTATAGTGTCCTCAAGTACTGTCTGAATCTGTTAATTTTACAAAAAAACTGATTATGAAGCAATATCGAGTCCCACCAGGTATCTATGGAAGCTGTGAGATATAACTGCAATTATGTGGTGAGACCTTGATGAAACAATAGCTTATATATTACATGTTAATGGTATCAAAACTTAAAAACAAGGTGCTAACAGAAACAGATATGGCAGACTTGTTTTCCTCCTTGGATCAAGCTGATCAAATCACTAGAAAATCCATTTGCTCCTTTTTGGGACATGCGTGAATGGTGCCTGGAAACCAGTTGAACTGAGAAAGAGGAACTTTGCTGGCATCTGACAGGTTTCAAAGAGTTTACCTAATTTGAGCATAAATTTATGTGATGTCCATGATGCCTTTCATGATATTTTAAGCTAGTTGTATTTGTTATCTGTTTCTTATTTTCTGCCTGGAAAAATTCACTTTGTATTATGGGATAAATTAACCTGTGAAGAATGAATGCTTCTGGACACAATGGCAGCCAGGTGCCACATATGGACACAAAGTGCCTGCTGAACCTAAGGGGTCTGGTATCACATCTCAGCTTCTGTGCTCTGTTTCTGGTTGCCCCAAAGGAGATTCCATTACAAAACCAAGTAAAGGAAAAATGAGGATGCTCCTGACTCACTAGATAATGAGCTATGTTGTAGGAATTCCTAGCTGAAGAAACTAAATGCATTTTTCTCTCCAAGATATTTTTCAGGCTATCTGATGCCCTTGAACTGGAAGAATAAGGAGAAGTACATGTATTAGTATGAAACTTTGCATTTCTAATACTAAGCCTATGAGCTGAAATTATTTTAGCAGGAACCAGTATATATATAGTGAGAGGATTATGACTTCTCAGCCTCCATTCAGGGGAGACCTCATCACTCTCTCCAGCTGCCTGAAAGGGGGTTGTAGAGAGGTGGGGGTTAGGTGGGGTTTGGTCTCTTCTTCCGAGTAACAAGCCACAGGACAAGATGAAATGGCCTCAAGTTGTGCCAGGGGAAGTTTAGATTGGATATTAGGGAAAAAAATCTTTACTGAAAGGGTTTCAGGCACTGGAACAGGCTGCCCAGGGCAGTGGTTGAGTCACCATCCTGGAGGTATTTAAAAGAGGTGATGCTTAGGAACATGGTTTAGTGGTAGACTTGGCAATGTGCTAGGTTTACGGTTTGACTCGATGATCTCAATGGTCTTTTCCAACATAAATGATTCCATGATTCTATGAGTCTATATCAGAATTTAGTCTTCCATATTTGAAGATATTTTTTTCCTAATTTCAGTCTTTTATATCACCCAGCCAGTTTTTTTTTAATTGAAATCCTCAAAGGTTTTGGGTCTGTAATGGAGAACTGTAAGACTACAGAAAAAGAATTTCCTGGTTATTTAAGAGTTTTGTAGGGAATGTTTTCTAGAACAAGGTTTGTCATTCAACCCATCACTGTCAAAAGAAAGTCCTAGTCCTTCCCTGCTTCATGGTTTAGTATTCAAAACAGGACAGGTTTTTTTGGATCGAGTGAACATTTCGTCCTGTTTTGCTTCTTTTGTATTCTTGAACAAACTTCCCTGAGGAAGACACCTGTGTGACAGAAACCTGGAACTGACCCCTGGAATGAAATGGCATTTAAAATTAAATTAACTATTTATTTATAGAAATCTTGACTGATGAAATGTCTTAGGACTGCCAAGATTCCCCTGTATTGCTATAAAGATTTTAGAAAAATTTTGCTGGTGTAACATCTATTTGTTCCAGTTTGTTCATGTCCAGTCTGGTCTGCCAGGAGAGCCCTCCACAACCTCCTGCACCCAGGACTTCATCTCTCCATTTGCTTATTGAGGAGCAACATCCCTGTGCCAAACAAATGCAGCAGGCAGTGAGCGTGGCATAGGAAGGAGAGTGACTGCTGGTTACAGACATGGCACCAGAGGAATCTGTGTTGGTTTTGGCTGCAGTCACTTCCAGGCAGGAAAACAATAGCTTGTTTTCTTCCTTCATCTCACAACTCCCAGCTTTTAGGCCAGGAATTTCATTATACGTTGGTTGGGTGGAAAAGCTATAATCAAATGCCTCTGGCAGGTAGACAGGAAGTTTGCAACAGCACATCAGGCTATCAAAGCAGAAAAGAAAGAAAAGAATACCTTAAAGTTTCAAGAAAAACAAAACTTTTTCAAAGTGTGTTCTCAGGAGCAGCACCCATTGTAGCTCAGTCAGTGCTCTGGGCTGACAGCCATCCCAGCTGTCCAGAGACAAATGAGAAGTCAGAAAGAGAGATTAGCTATGTCTGTCATGTGAAATTCCAGGAAGAAATTCCTCTGTGTTCTCAAACCACAATGTCAAATATTCTTTAATATGAAAATCCTCGAAAAAGTGAGTACAGGACTTGACTCTCTTAAAGTCTTCTGAGCATACCTAGCAGTTTGTAACTCTTAAACCCAGTGTAAATCAGAACAGGAAATGCACAAATTTATGTTCAGTTCTGTTTGAAAGTTGCTGATATTGTCTTACCTTATTCTAATTACTGTTTTCTTTCCTTAGAAACATTGTAGCTTATCTCTCAAGCGAAATAAGAGGTGGCACACTCCAATACTAAAACAAAAACAAACCAAAAAAAGCAATTGGGAGCATTTGGTTGAAAGTAAGTGTCTGCATGTAGTCATATCTGACTTTGAGCATGGCCTGATGTTTTACACCAGCATCGTCACAGATTGCCCTCTTGAGAAGAAGGAAGTTCTGCGTCATCTGCTCTATCAGATGCTCCTGCTCATGAAGGAGAACAGGTTTTCTGCATTTCTAATGGCAATTTTTAGGACTGTTTTGGTTGGAAAAGATCATTAAGATAATCAAGCCCATAAACTTGATAAACTTTTTATTTTTAAAGTAAAATTGCAGTTGTTTGAATTTACAGTTTTGAAACCTGGAAAGAAGAAGTGAGTTATTTAAATGTGAGCTGCCAGTTTTCATTAAAGAATGGGAAAATGTCTAAAAGTAACTGAAAGCCTAAACAAAGGGAATTCCTCTGTCTTGTTGCATATAGACCTTTCCATCATGTCTCATAAGGCTAACCACATATGACCTATATCTGATACCATGATTTGTATTATTTGCCTTAAACCTCTAAAATCAATTGCAGGCCAGATGTTCAAGTTTCCATGCAAACACAAATATAGCAGCATCTTTTCTTAGATGGAGTTCAGCTTTCTCATCTTACCCTTCACACTTCTCTAGATACTTCTTTGTTAATATATGTCTCTCCTTGAAATATTAATCACTTAGTGTAACTAGGAGTGAGATGGGGCTCTGCTTGTCACAGACACATAGTCCAGAAGTGCCAATATTGACAAGTGTGTCTGAACTTATTCATCTAAGTAATTCCACCAAGGTCATGCTCACATGAGGAATATGCTGACAACAGCAAAGGCACAGCCAACGTACTCTCCCAAAACATCTTCCCTTTATGATTTGAATACACTTTTCGAAAATGCATTTTATGTTTTTACATAAAGAAGCACTTTTACATGTTTAAGTATTCACAGTTACAAATATAGTATTATATTATAAAAGGAACAACCCATACTTTCCTTAACAATTAACCCTTTCAGCCTGAAATCTCTCACCCACTTTATACCAGGGAGTGTCTCTGAAAACTTTACTTAAAATAAAAAAATATTTTAAAAGTGTTGGAATATTTTTCTTTCCATACAGAAATACATTCAGTATCTGAATAGTCCTTCAAGTTGGTAGTTTAAAGAGGTTGTTTCCTGCAGGCTTTCCTGTCTGCTTGTTTGCCTTTATTGCTCTATAGGGATAAGCTGGTTTACTTTAAGTAACTTTTACAGTTGTTTAGTCTGAGTTCTTTTGAAGTGATTCAGTCTTAAGGAAACTGATTAAAACCAATGCATTTTTAATTTTTTTTTTTCCCCACAAAGCTTCCGAAAAGTCTTGTTGACCAGGAAATTTCTGGAGGGTTGGGTAAGGTTATGAAGTCAATAGCCTGAAGAGGAAACTGATGCTGGCACTTCTGGGTATATTGGGCAATTGCATTTCTGAGTAAACCTTGTTTGGTTTTAATTTTTTATGGCACCCTTTCATGAGGCTTCATGTGGCTGGTGTTTCTTGTGCAGGGTCAAAACCTGCTGAGAGATTTATTTTAAGTTTTTAAATCCTGTCTTCTTTTGGGACCAGAAAGTAAATAATAATTATTTTTGTAAGCACAGTGATGCAGGAGTTCAACAGTAAAAGTAGGGAAGTGCAGAGTATTCGTGTGAATGGATATCAGGGATACATGCAATTTTAGTCAGTAGTGATGGGAACTTGGCAAACATTTTTTCTCACATCCTTTTCCTTTCATGATGTTCCTCTGGGACTTAGTCATAAAGAACTGCAGGCAAAATTTCCCTTAAGTCCCACACAACATTTCAGTTTGGATTAAAATTTATGCTTGGCACCAGGTCCAATAATGAATACTACGATGGACTGCTTGGTACACACCACTATTTCTCAAGGTTACAAATTCAGCCAGCCTCAAATCTAACAGAAATATGAGGTTATACTTTTAACTACTGGTTTCAAATAATTTCAACTCAAAGATGTACACCAAAAAATTCTAAAGTGACCTTGCTTTTTTTGTTTAAAAAGAACTAATTCTGATAAGAGTTAAGCAGTGAATAATTATTTTGATATTTGTGGTTGTGGGTTCTACTAAAGATAACCAGGAAGATTTAGACAAAAAGATACTTTAAATTCCTGCATCACTAAAAAATCTGTTCCCCAGAATTTGAAAGCTTTTGAATAAAGAAAATTAACACATGCTAAATGAAAAAATCACCTTCGTAAGGGATGTTTCCATCGATGAGATCTTTCAGACCCTCTTCTAGCTTAAAAAACATGGAAAATGTGTGGCTAAACTCTCTGTGTGGCTTTGAAAATGTTACCTCTGTATCTTAGAAACCACCAGAGAGAGGTAGTATTTCCATATGGAAAAGTTCAGTCACTGGTGGGGCCTTGCATCATTCATCACTTTCTTTTTTTTTGGGGAAAACAAGAAAAGGTAAAGAGGGTTGATGTGTTTGAATAGGATAAGTTGAAAAGGATAAGTGTAATGCCCCAAACAAGAAAGGTGGGATGTATACTGATGTAACATGTACTGTCTATTAAATATGTGCAGGCAAACTCAGTCCTAGCAGTAAGAAAAATCTTTTTAATTTTAAGAAAAATAAATGGGTTAGAAGCCAAGTTAAAGCAATTAGTGACTCAAAAGCAAATGTACCACCATTAAAAAGTGAATTAGCACTGGAAGAACTAAACTGGTTGATGGAACACATCTCTTGCAAGTGAGAAAATCCATCAGCCAGGATGACATCCCAAACAATAAAGCTTTCTGCTCAAGTAGGACTTATCTCTAATTGGGGTCTAGTTTGTCTTGAATTCCATTCAAGGCAGAAGTCAGAAAATTTTGTAACTTGAACTGGTAAACTCCCATTTGGGAGGTCAATGACATATCGTGGCAAATGCCTGAAAATGTCTTTCTCAGCCTGCAGTCCTGTAGGGAGGTATTCTGAAAAGTATTTCTAAACTGTGCCTCTCTCAAAACTTTTTTCTCATTTTCTTCCTAGGAAAGGTACGTATTCATTATTCCTTAGGCTTTATCTAACTAATGTTTAAAACCCAGGGGAAAAAATAATCCCACAACCGATATTTTATGCTGAAGCTTCTGTTACTTCTTTAATTATTAAAATCCTTTGGAACACAACCTTGAAAAAAACACAGGAGCCATGTCAAACATGCTCTGATCCCTCAGAGTCACTAGTAAGCATTCCAGCAGAGCCTCCTGTGCAGTCCCATTTCCAAAGTTATAAAAAATGTGTCTGTGTTTGTCTCCACAATACCCTAAGTGGATCCACCGGGAGGTTTTAATTGTGCCCATCCAGAGCACAGGGCTGCACACAGCCAAACAGCAGTCCCAGGCATCATCCTGGGTGGGGCTGGCTGAAGGGACTGTCAGCAGGAGTGGCTTTCTTCAACAGAATTCATTCCACACAAAAGGACTGGTGAGACCATGAAATGTTTTGAAGAAAAGTTAATCTCCTCTGCATATACTCTTTCTGGTTGCTCTGCCAGTGCTTACAACTCCCACAGAAACCAGCAGGACTTGCTTGTTTGCTCAGGAGCAGGGAAGAGAGCCAGAAGAGCAGATTGAGGGGCTTTTTAAAATCTTATTTATTTATTCCCAGCGTGAAAACAGGCCCTTAACCACAATGTATTTTGAGACCACTTTAACATTTAAATGCAGAACAATATAGGGAGAATCTGTTGGTGTAGATACTTTCCGAAGGATAGAAGAGAATCTGTGCTTGTGCCTCTGCTGAGTGGCAGGACAACAGTATAAATCCATTCTGCCCACCTCAAAGGCCTCCTCTGTCTGCTCATCTCCCTTGCCAGTTTCACATGGGATTTCTATCATAACCTCTTTCCTGTAAGTGGTCATTTCTTTAAACTCTTTACCATTCCTCATTGTATAAGCTGCATGTTATGCAAGAGTCAGTCAGAACTGACCTCTTGATCTTCATATGTGGGAAAAACTTAACAATCAAGAGTACACGTGTGCTGTTATTCTCCTGTGAGTCATCAGATTTCTTTATGAAAATCATAATTTTATAAAGAGGAACTCCAATAATGAAGAAAAGAGAATGAAGCTACAGGTTAGCAGTCTGCTGCTAATTTAATCTCCTAAAATTTATTAAGTGGGAAAACATTATCAAGCTTTCTAGATGCAAAGCAAGAGAACTAAACATTTGCTGAAGGTAAGAAGTAATTTTTTTTTAGAGAACGAGGAGAAAGGATATTTGACTATGCACTGGACTGTCTTTTCCCCTTTTTTGAGGTAGTTAGGGGGAGGTCATTGGCAATGAACACTGTATTCTCAACCACAAGTTTTTTAAAAAATTCTGTAATTTTTATGTATAAGGGACCATGCAGAAAACTGTCAATAGTTGAAAACTAAACAAATTGTCAGTCTTGCTTTTAAAGCTGTCTGCTGTGTAAGCCATTGCCATAATCCACCTGTATGTCAAATTCAGGGATTGTGTTTTAATATTTCTAGATACATAGAGATGTCAGAGACTGTGCAAAAATCTCTTTACTTTGCCAAAGCAAATAAATGAAGGGAAATCCCTGAGGGTAAGAGTTGAATGGAACAGATGTGATAGCTTTACTTCACATGTGCTCTGCCTTATGCATAGGTGCCATGTAAGAGGTATAGTTTGAGTGTTGTTGTACTTAGCCAATAGTGAGTAATAGTAATGTCTCTTTTAGTACACAGGCAGCTGAATTTAAGTCATATCAAACCTAAGGTGGCTGCAAATTATTCAAGATGGTGAGCTCAGGATAATTTAAAGTACTCCTTTTGAGTTGAGGCATACAGACCAAGTGCTACATCACTTGAAAAGAGAACAGCAGTTTTATCCTTCTAAGTTTGTTCTTCTACCCTTTCCACCCCAATAAAGTAGGTTTTTTTCTGCTGCAAAACACAAAGGAGGAGGAAATAAAAAAGAAGTTGCCAACTGGCTGATTTCCAATTTACATGGCTATAACTGAATACAGAATCAGCCACTATTTGGCTTTATTTAGAAACACAGGCCCTTGTCCAGATCCCATTAAGACCAATGAAAAACACACTTCATTGATTTCACTGACAGTGAATTGAGATCATTAAGAAAAATGAGCTTGGTGTCAGGGTAGTGACACTTCAGTGTAAACTGGAATCATTTGTAGACCAAAAGAACATATTTTCACCACTTTCATACAAATTTCAATCAAACAAATTTCTTGCAAATAATTCAAAACTAAGCTAGTCATGTTTCTCTTATTAAGCAACACTGCTGGAAGTACATAATGTGTCTCTTGGTTATCCATCAACCCCACAAGTATTAACAAAGACCAGGGTTATATTCCCAACAGATCGGTCACTGACTTTAAGGAGAAAACTGTTAGCTATGGAAGACTTCTAATAGGTTACTCCTATCCCATGGTCTAGGGAGTAACAGATAAAGAACTCCTATTTTCTTTTACTGACACTAAGTGGCTACTGTGAAGTTAACTCAAAATGACTGTTTTGCTCTGGGGGAAGAATGGCTGCACATTTGTGATGTAGAGTACTGAGGGGGTGAATTTGCCTTGCACTTACTTGCAGGATGTACCAGGGTATGTGACCATCATGCTGGCAAATGGGTTCCCTCCTAATGAAAACAAGGTTGAAGACACTCATTGGAGTTCCCCTGACTCACCCCACTTGTAACATTACCTCTTTAGGCATGTGCAGATATTTGCAGAAAAATAGTTTTTGGTAAAGACACCACCTCACACAGAATTATTACAACACATCAAACCTTTGTTCCTTTCTTTAAGTTCTGCATCACCCAGTAATACCAATGCAACCCTAGCTTCCCTTAAAATACAACTGTCTCTTCAGCTGCCATGGAGGAATGTGTCTAAATAATGTCTCCAATTAGCATCAACCTTACAGTGAAGCCCAAATCTCAGTCAAGACCATGCCCATGAATGGAAATCTATACTTCACCAGACTTAAGGAATTGCTTCAGTGCCTTCAAGACAGCAAGAGTCCATGGGCAGATATGTGAAAAGTTTTTTCTTCAGCAACACAGTGTTTTTGTGATGCACAGTTTAATAGCTTTTGAAGAATTTATGCTCACTGAGGCAGTGAAAGCAGAGCGACTCTCATGCAAGTGCTGGGAAGATTTAAGTAGAGAAAATTGTAACAGTAACTTCACTGCTAGCTCATCTCAGAAAAGAAAACACCAACAGGCTTAAAAAAGGTCTCAGCCTCTCCCCATTGACATAGGGATGGCAGCAGCTGTCAAACCAAGGGGAATAAAGGCAAGTATGGGGGGCCCCATATATATTCCTGAGTTTTTTCTGGGAAGATTGGGGTTTTTTTCCTTTTCTTTGTATTCTTCTCTTTCTAATCTTTTTCTTTGTATTCTTCTCTTCTCCTTTTTCTTAATTTTTTTTTTCCTGTGCTTTTTTTTTTTTTCTTCCTCTTTGTTGTTGTTGTTTTCTTTACTGTTTAAATCAGACTGATCCCAGCCAGGGTTCAAGTTCATTCAGGACATGACAAAACATGACCTCACTTTTGAGCTGAATTCCCTGCTGGGATATGTGAGCACTGCAACCCAAGTTGCCTGTCCCAAGGAAAAGTCAAATAGCTTAACTTTGTGTAGCTTTCCCTGGGACAAAGGAAAGTTTTCAGAGATTTCAGAGCTAGGGGTCTCTTGCTAAAAACCTGTGACCGGCAGCACTATATCCCAGCATATCTGGATGGGAGACTATTAGGTGAAAAGACATGGAGCTGCTTTAGACTTTCTTCCATGCAATTGCCCTGTGGTTTGGGTGTTTTGTCAATCAAAAGTCAAATGAAGCTCATATTTAGAGTGAATCATCAGTAAACATCAGCGGCTGGATTTATGGAAAAAAACAACCAGATTTAAAAAATAAAGATCTGCTATGTGGCCTGTTTTCTGGTAATCTAATAAAAGGTTTTGGCTACATCTCTATACACTTCTTTCTATGTTTGCATTTATTTTCCACTGCTTTAATAACAAAACTGCTGCTCTGAACTTGTGTTGTAAATAGCTGACCGGCAGCAAAATTGTTTGGAAAGGCAAGAAAAGCAGCAATAAAAAAAAAATCCTTTAATCCACACTGCCAGCGATATTCCTTAACTAGAGCTCAAAATGCTGGCTCACACGAATTAAAAGGGAATTTTTCATTAACTGTGACTGAGCAAGGACTGCCCATACTTTTGAACTGACAAGCAGGTCTCTTTATGTTTGATTTGTTAGAAAGTTCACTGGAGCATTTCAGAGATAATGGTAATGTCATATAGAGAAATATCAGTTATATATGGTTTTTTCATTCTTAGTAAATTACAATGAGCATCTCAAGATTTCTGAGGTTTTTTGTGATCTGTATCTCTGTAAAGCTCCAAGACAAGGTACTTATTAAAGGGAAATGCTCAGCCAATTTTCATGTCTTTAATAAAATAAACATCAGAGTTAAGCTTTGGTACAGTGGTCTTAAATCCTTTTTATGCAAAAAGGCCAGTACATGAAGTGGATTTAAGAAGACAATAAGGAAAGGAAGTCACCCTGTTTTTGGAGACAACAACCTAGCTGAATATTCAGAGAATCCCCTGACTATTTATATTTGTGGAAGTTAGCCACAAATGTAGAGAAATGAAAGGAGGAAAGAGGCCTAAATACAACTCTGGAACTGCGATCCCAATGTTGGTTCAATTTTATTAAACTATCATGAAAAGAGAAGAAAGGAGGAATGCAAAAAGGGCGTATTTGTTTCATCAAATTTCATACACCTAAAAAATGAGGTGCTGAGAAGCATACAATATGGGCTTGTCAAAACACACCAAATCAACCATTGTTTGACAGTGCAGCCAGCCTACCCTACAAGTGAATAAAGTAGGTGTGAAATAAATTGACTTTAGTAAGTCTGCTCTTTGTTATCTATCCCAGCAGAAGCAGACAAGGAAATGCAGCTTAGTTTGAACCATACTAATGAAACCTCATTATCATCAGCTCTTAGCTCAACATAACACTGCAATTTGTTCCCTCTCCTGCAGGCAGCATTCCTGATGCCCAGTGCACTTCAGTCACCATCCAACTGGGAAGGTCTCTGGCTTGTGACAGCCAGCCTAAACATCTAACCCAAGCACTGTTACTCATCTTCTTTATGGCAGTTGTCTAAAACTGTTTTATCTAGAAGTGCTTAATTCCAACCAAGGCTTCTCTGATGAGCCCACCCAGGCAGTTTGGAACCGAGTTCCCTGTGCTGGTGAGAAGAGCCCTGACATCTCCTCTATGCTCTGTGTTACTGTCCAGGCTCTTGTGCAAGAAACGGAAAGTGGGACTGGACTGGCTGACAATAGTCACTGAGATTAGATTAGAGTGGGTGCTGAGAGGCTGGATTGGGAAACTCCGTAACAGGAATTGGGTGAGGAATATGGTGAAATCACAGTGAGTGAAGCAGAGAGTAAAGTAAGGACAATTTGTGTAGTAGACATGGTCCAGGCAAACCAGGGTCTAGCTAGGGATGTGTGCCTGAGATGTGGTGATGTAGCAAAGAAACAGCTGCAAAGGCCAGAAACAGCTTTGGACAACAAGCTGCTGTGCTTGTGTCATGCTGTTGCAGAGACGAACCATGGCAAAACATCTGAGAGAGAGGCTGAACAGCAGCAAAATGTCTCCTGGGATCTGTTCCCCTGTTTCATGGCTGACATAAAAACAGAGGAGTGCAACTGCAACACTGATAGTACATATTCCTTGTGTGATTTTGAGACAAACTGCCTTCAGTGCATTTTATTTATACTAATAATTTTCCAGCAGGGAACATCACCCTCAGCATCTAGGACATTAAGTGGCCAGTGAATAATGTCAGTAGAAGTCTCTTGATTCTCACTTACTGTAAGGAGCTGGACCAAAAAAGAAGCCTCCCTGGATATTAGCAAAAGTTGATGGGACTTTTAAATGCTGTCAAGCCCATTAGAGATACACTTCTGTCACCAGTGGTGCCAGCAGGTACATATAAAGACTATGGTGGCTGTTCCTAAGGTGACTGTAGAGCTTGCTGATATCTTTACCAGTTCATTATGTCAGTATATGATACCATGACTTGGCCTCAGCTTCTGGTTCACATGTCAGCCATAATACAGTTGTCCAGGTCCTTTAAGTGAAGTCTCAGGAATCTTCATTGGCCTTTCACTCGTCAGTTGCACTTCCAGCAGCAAGGGATGCTAATGAGGCAGAAAACAGCTTCTGGAGGCTGGCCTCTGAGAGGTACTCAAGGTAGCTTCCCAGTCACATTCTCCTAATGTGACAGGAAGTCAGAAATAGTCACTGTCCGGTCTGTCTTCACACAGAGCTTCACTGGAAGCCTGTATGCTTTGATCCAGACACTGGCATGCTAACCTAAGACCTTTCTTCACACAATGTTATTGGGCAGACTGAGTGGGGGCTGAGTGGGCAAGGAATTGAATAAAGATTGGAAAAATTCTGCTTGTGAGCTTGAGTGATTTTTGGATTTTATGAAATAAGGAAAAAGGTGAAAACTAAGAAAAACTGCATTCCTATGCACACTGAGGCAAATACCTATGCATGTATAGCACTAGCCAAAGGCTAAGAATAAAACAAAGACCCTAGAGTTTCTGAATGTTATTTACCCAATTCTTCTGGCCTAGAGCAGCAGGAATTTGCTCCTTGGAGCTGAGCCATCATGTTAGACTTGACAGCTGTGACAGCTACTCTCAGACTATTTCTCTGCAGTCTGACAGTCCCTCTGTACACCCAGGCTGTCCCATAGTCTTTTTTCTAATTTTGGAAGAGCAGAGCAGCAATGCCCTTGGTATGTGCCTTGTTCTAGTATATTAAGGCCTAGGTACTTCTGCAACAGCATTAAGAAATTGCCTCAGCTGAAAATAGATGGAGTTTGGAAAGGAATTCATGTAAAGTTTAACATCTACTGATGCTGTTCTTATTCTTTTCTAGGCATCTGCCTGTGGCCACTGTTGTGGACAGAATATTGTGCCATGGGGTCCAGTGGTCTGAAGCAGCATTATTGCTCTTATGCAGTCATTTGATAGTCTTCATCAAATATGTAATGGTCTTCATATGAACAGTACTGCAATTATACTGCATACAGACTAATGGCACAGTACTTTGGCATAAAATATCTGGCAAATCCCAGTCCTAGCCCTCTAGATATTCTAAATGGAATACTGAGTTCTACAATCAGAGTGCCAGCAGATAAGCACTAGCATAAAATACAGATCCCTAACCAAACAAAGCATGTCAAATCACACTTAAGGAGATTAATAGTTGTACTGTAGGCAGTAATCTGTTGACTGGTCTAAACTGATATCATAGTAAACCAATGTAAAGACAAAAATATAGCAACAATCAGATAAAACCTAAACAGAAGAATGCATTTTTTCAACAACTAGGTAGTTTTCAGCACGAATGCAGTTCTCACTGCCAGCACTGACACCAAATCCATTACTATTTATGAGTGTCTCCTAGTTCAAGATAGAAACAGTGATATCTTAGAGCAGACAAAGTTAACTTAAGGATGCAGTAAAAGATCAGTATGTTCTTTAACACCTACTGACCACAAATGCTAAAACCTCTGGCATCTCTGTTTACAGTTAGACATAAAAAATAATAATTAGCAGCTTTCATTGCAGCTTCATGAACTTCCAGGGCTATATTTATTTTTAATGTTGATGCAAGGTACGTAATTTAAACTGCATATTTCAGGCGTAATGGGTAAAATACTTGTTTCCACAATGAGCTGTCATTGTAGGATGAATGGGGTTTCCACAGGGATTTCTGGGTAACATATTTTTGAAATTTTCTATTTGGGAGATTACTAATTGCTAATATTATTTCTGAGAAGCCATATAGTGTAATAACTAGGCACCAAGCATATAATTATGATTACTCTGAAGTGTGTTTTTCAAACTAGTAGGACATGGCCTTGCTTGCCTGCTTGGTTGAATTCAGACATCTCAAAAGTGTGTTCAGTCAAAAGGGTTAATATAATAGTGATTGCTCCAGACTTATTTTTCTCCAGCATTCTCTATTCTTGAAAAATACCTCCTTAAATTTTGTGTCACATATCCGCCCTTGTGCCTCAGGCACCTGTTCTTGATGAGTGGTTTCATTCTCCAAGACTTCCACTGCTGTGTATATAATGGTTCTTCTACATTTTACAGTCTTAATTTCCTTCCTTACACAGAGAATCAGCAGTCAGGAATAACCAACTCTTTGGGTTTTCTGAAAGTAAAAAAAAAGCAGAACTTTGATTTCAGGGTCAATTTAATAGTGCGTCTGCTAAGGCAGAGCTTTTAACCTGCATGGATCCTTCCCATAAGGTAAGCATGAAAACTCAGAAATTCTCCTGGAGAGTGCATTTATTGTGATGGTATCCCTTTTCTGAATGGCTAAATCCGGATGAGGAAACTGATCCTAAAGTTATGATTTACTATAGCACAAATTTATAGAATAACAATTTTTTAGACTAAGAACCAAACTAATCCCTTATACTGAGGTTCTGCTGTAACTGATGTCCAAAACGCAAAAAAAGGATCTTTTTTTCTTTAGGTCACAGGCACAATGTGAATTTTGAGGATCATGTCCAGTTTGGAGTGGGAGCCCAGGACAGACAGAAGTTCTTACAGCACCATGACAGTGTGCTAGGAGTGTTCCAAAGACTGAGACTGAGCATCTTGTGAGCTGTAAGAAATTTGCCTTGCAGGCCTTTGGCACCATATGTTTAGCAGGTAGCTGCCAGCTGTTCAGACTGAATGCAAATCAAGAAGAATTTAAGTAAAGAGAAGCTACTACAGTAAAGCACATCAGCAGTGAGTTTTGGGCAGAGAGCATGCACTATGGTGGGCAAAAAGAAAATCTGAATGAGACTGGAAGGCTAGGATGTCCTCACTTCTGTTCTCAGGAAGACGTAGATATATTTCCATTGCATCCAGGAGGAATCCTGAATCATATTTAAAACTCTTATTAGCATGAATTGTCTTGACTTGCACAACAAGGCATCTGTCTCTTCTTTTTATGATGCAAGTCGAGGTAATGGCAGGTACTTAATTCTGTGTAGCACTTTGCATGCAGTGTGCCTTTATAAAGTGTTTATGTTGCAGAAAGTACAGAATGTGTTGTTGAATGACATTTTGATTATTCTTCCTGATTATTTTCAATGAACAGTTATATTCTTTATTGATTTGCATAGACATAGCTTCAGTACAGTTAGTTATCCAGGAGACATGTAGTTCATGCCTGTAGCATGTTGATAAAAATTACTAATCATGCATTAACTCTTCACAAGGCATTTACATCTACCATTTATGCATGAACAAACCCTGCCTCTAAGAACATTGAAACTGACAGCCTAATCCTTTTCACTGCTGACTTGTATCTCAATTCTTAAATGACAGTATAATCCAAAAAAGAAATTATGTTGGCACTAAATCTGTTTGGCCAATTAATTATAGTCATACGGTTTTATACACAGGGATTAAATGTGAGTATATGGGTTAAGTATAGATGCATACAAATAGGTTTTTTAAAAAATTTATTATTATTTTCCCCCAAACTGGTGTGGCAATCTTTCTAGACTGTCTAATAGATTATCTTAAAGATAGAAATTGAGACTGAGCAATTTTAAAGCAAAGTTTAGCTAATTTTTTACCACTGTCATAATTATATAATCGTACACAATTTTTAAAAAAGTACTACATGACAGTGGGTGTTACAAGGTGCAGCAAGTTTAAAATTACTTCATTGTTGCTAGTAAAACACTCCAACACAAGAAGCAGCATTCCAGATGAGAGAACACTTTTTTGACAGTTAAAACATTCCTCAGGCTGATTAAGCTGTCTTTTAGTAACTTCTTTGCATAATGAAAGGAACTGTGACTTGGACTACTTTGGAGACTTCTTTAAGGTGAAACCTCTTCTCAACATGGTTAAGGACAGGATGCCACTACATAAGTTTCTCACTGACACTAGCAATGCAGATATTACTGGCTTCAGTGACTTCTGATTTTCCTTTAATCTCTTTGGCAACAAACTAGAACCAGTAGAATGAACTACTATTCACACACACCACCCTCTTGCAACACATGGAGCTTTGTATTCTAGCATGGATGCCTCTGCTTTTTATATTAATCAATCCTTTCAGGGATTACAGGACTGTTCTGCTGGTTTTTTTCTCAGCCTTGGAGTCATTTTGCCAATACTTTCATTTTAGCAAGAAGAAAAGAAGGGAAAAATATCTTGAAGTCATACACACAGCTCGACAGCAATTTGCATGTGGAGATCTGTCAGCAGACAGGCTGCTGATAGCTACTTAGGAAATGCAAGTAATAAATTGCATAAGCCTGCAAGGAACATATGTTTTGGGCATCTTGTACAATTCCAATTTTCTGTATATCCATGACAGCAGTTAGACATGTGGCTGCTTCCTGTGAAGTATATACATTATTAATATGATTATGTCTAATATGATCAATAAATGCCATTGCTGTTCTGACAAGCTATGTATCTATTAAATACATAAAGCCTAATATAGTCCAGGCTTATTGCAATTACCAGTAACACAGTTTTTGAAGGTGCATGTATTTTTAATCTCTTTCTCATTTGATTTTAATAAATGAGAGACTTCATGGTGCATACAGCTCTCTGAAAAGTCTTCATATTAGAGCCTCCACCAAAGCATAATAGCCTAAATTTGCCAGCATTCAGATTGACCCTGTAAGAATCATCTGTCACACTCAGTATCTTTAACAGAGAGAGAGATGAGGGAACTGGAACACTAAGGAGGACACACTATAATTTTTGTCCTCTGATGATTCATCTTCTTGCTGTTTGGTTTGCTGCTGAGTTTTCTACTTTCTGTATTTCAAAACTGAATTAAAATTACAAATCTTTTCAGATGGAAGAAAATTGGGTACCTTTCACAGTCCTGGTCACTAGTATCAGATGAGAGAAACTTTTATACCAAGAACCTAATTTGTCCCCATTTCCTACCTGATACAATACCCTGAGGATATATATCTCTCCAGAATAATAAGAAAGGAAAGAACAAATAGCATGTAGCATCCTATAGAAATTGGTCTTTCTTAGGAGCCCTGTAAATCTATACCTTCTGGATAATCACCAAAGTCATCAAGGTGTGACAGGCAATTGAAATCAGAATCATCTGTGAGGTTGCAGAACATTAAATCCTTTTTTAAACTAATTTTTTCTAGTTGTGTGAACTAATTTAACTCAATTTATATGAAAAACTAGTTTGGTCAGCATTAAAACTAATGAAATCTGATTTCCATTCAATGTGGGTCTTGTGTTCACCTGCTTTTTTAATTCAATACAATTATATTGGTTATTATTATTTTATATTATGTATTATTTATTGTTATTTGATTATATAAAATAATATTTTCCCTTTCCTGAAAAAAGCTGGTTAAAGTCTTTAGTGTCTATTTGACACTAGAATTTCTGTTTTTCAGTCATAATTCCTCTTCTAATGAAGCAGATATTTTATGAATTAAATATGTTTGTGCTTAAAGAATTTATAATGCCTTTCTCCCAGGTGGATTTTCATGTCTAGTAATTAGTCATGCCATTCTGCTTTACTTCTCACTTTTTTTTCCTTTTGCAAGAATATTATCTCAATCTGTCTTACCAGCCAGCTGTCTTTACAAAACATGCAGGACTTAATATCTCTGAGGTCTCTGCTCTTTTTGTTTGTTTGTTTCTTTCTTTCTTTGTTTGTTTTTTAAATGTGCCATCAATCAGTTGGAAAAAAATCAAAAGTTTGCAACAAGCTATTTGAAACATGCACACATACAACGTTATTAGACAAAACTTATTACCTTAAGAAAGTAGACTAAAAAGAGTGATAAAACCAAATAAATTCTACCTTATACATCTTGAAGTACTTCTGATGTGGTTGAAAAGCAGAGCTACACTGCTGGATTTTCAGCTCTACTTGTTCCACTGCTGCAAACTAAAAGGACTAATGACTCCCAGCTGAGCACTGGGAAAGGTTGAGCTACATTTTGCCTATAGTTTACACAACTGTTTTCTAGTGATCAGGGTAATGTCTAAGATCTGGAATTCCTGGGACTTAATCCTGAACCAGAGAAATGGACAAGGTCTGATTTTTCCAATGGACAAAGCAGCAGTTGCAAGCAGCAAGAAGATGCTGAAGTCCACTCCTAGACTCTGAAATACAAGAAAGGCTGAGGCAGAGGTAGATCATAGAATCATAGAATTGTCTCGGTTGGAAGGGACCTCAGAAATCATCAAGTCAAACCCTTCCTAAACCCGTGCTGGCTGGGTCTAATCCCTTGCCCATCCTGCAGGTGCTGTGTGATTACACTGAGGATGATCTGTTCCATAACCTTGCCAGGCACTGAGGTCAGGCTGACGGGCCTGGAGTTTTCCGGGTTCTCCTTCTGGTCCTTTTTGTGGATTGGTGTGACATTCGCCAACTTCCAATCATCTGGGATGTCCCCAGTGAGCCAGGACTGTTGGTAGATGATAGAGAAAGGCTTGGCGAGCTCTTCTGCCAGCTCCCTCATCCCCCTGGGGTGGATCCCATCTGGTCCCATAGACTTGTGGGGATCCAAGCAGTTCAATAGACTGTTACCTTCAGGATTACAGGGGGCTGTTTAGATTCATGTCACCTTCTGTAAGCTCCAGAAGCTAGCTGTCCTCAGGATAACCTGTCTTACTGTTGAAAACTGAGGCAAAGAAGGTGTTAAATACCTCAGCCTTTTCTTCATTATGCATTCCTTTAGCAGTAAGAAGATCTCTAACAGACAAACCCCCAACGGAACTGATCAGCAGAACCTGGCCTGTTACTCAGAATTAGATCTCTTTTTGGCACAAGGCTTTACAGGAGGCTTTTTCCCCCAGTCCTTCTCACTCAGACTTGCCTGGGCTGGATGGCATGCAGGCTGCCCTTCAAAGCCCTGCATGTCTGACAGCCCCAGTCTCTTCTGGCAAGTGCTGGGTGAAGCGATGCCATGGGCAGCATGATTATTCTGTCCCTGGTGATGGGTCCAGAAGGTGCTGGGGGTAAGAAAGCAGCTGTCTGTCACCTTGTCCAGTTTTTAAATGGTGAGAGGAGGGAGGACTTTTCCCACATACCCTTCACTGCCAGCACTTGTTTGTGAGCTGACACCTATGCCATGTAAATGCATGAGAAAAATTAACCAAGGGTTATCGAAATATTTCTTGTAACATTTGATATTACACCTACAAGGTGTCTTACCTGAGGGGTAAATGGTATTCATATCCATTTTATTCTACAGTTGAGTTGCCACAAATATTCACCTACCCTTAGGTAGTTACACCCATAGCTGCATTGGAAGCACTTACAAACATCAATGGATTTGCTGGCAGCCCAAAGGAGACCAAAAGGAGAACAAAGGGTGCTTTGCATCCAATAGGCTCCTATTCCCAATAACAAAAAAAAAAAAAAAAAAAAAATAAAATAAAAAAAAAAATGGCAATCAGTGGTCTCAAAAATACTTATGCTATTCCTTCTAGAACAACAACTGCTTTTTGGTTTCTGTTCTTGAGATAAAGTTCAGAAGAGTTTTAAAAAAATAAGCTTGCCATTTTTTTCTACACATAGACAGTGTTATGGGCAGCCTCTGGACTTTGCTTTCTGTTTCAGGAAACTCTGTGTAGTTTTGCAAGTTCCTGTGTTAGAGCAGGAAAACTGTGTCTTGAGAGACCTGTGGCTTTACGGTGACCCATGACAGTGGGCTTTTGCACCCAGATGCATGTGTGTGTACTTACACACATATGTATATATGTGTATGGCAGTACATGCATACCATATGACACTGTTTCTTAGAAGGCAGAGCTGAGGGTACCTGACATTCGGGTGTTACAGAATCTGGGTACAGCCTGCTGCCTGCCATGGCACACTCACCATCTCATGTCTCATTTGCCAAATAGCTGGCTTTCTTCAGTTTTTATCTGTCATTATAATCCAAACTCCAACAGAGCTTCACAAAGAAGCATGATGGGGACGACAGGATGTTGCAGAAAGCCTCCACTGATGAATTACACTTAATAATTGGATCCATTCCTAAGAATAAAAAGCATTCTTCAGATGCTGCTGCTCTTTTATCATACTGCAGACTGAAGTTTTGGCAGTGCATTCTAGGAATGACAGGAAACAAAGCAGGAAGAAAACTTGAGAACAGTCACTATCTCCAGTGACCTGGTCACTAAAGAGAATGTGAGACAAGTGGGAGATGAGGCCTTTGAACTATAATGGGAGGATAAGCATTTGCTAATGTAAGACTACTCAGCTGTATAATGATGTCTGTCCATTTCCAAAATTTCAGCCAAATACCTGATGTAAGCAATGAGTTCTGCAAGAAACTCAGCATGGACCTGCATTTCTACAAGTGTGAGATACAAGGAGCTCCAGAAAGAATTTTCCAGATGAAATTTCAATTCCATTAGGTCTCTGTTCATAATGCAGTTGAAGTGACTAGCCAAGAGCCACAGGAAAACCAACATCCATTGCAACAAGGATATGCCTCTGGACCCAAAGTGAACCTCCAGCAAAAGTCCATGATTTTCAATGAAGCAATAACAATTGACTCAATTCATGTATATATATATATATATGTATACACACACACACACACACACACACACGCACAAATCTATGTAGCAATGAATCATAGAATAGTTTGGGTTGGGAGGGACCTTAAAGATCATCCAGTTAACAACACCCCCGTCATGGGCAGGGACACCTTCCACCAGACCAGGTTGCTCAAAATCCCATCCAACTTGGTCCTAAACACATCCAGGCAGGGGGTGTCCACTACTTCTCTGGGGAACCTGCTCCAGCATCTCACCACCCTCATAGTCAAGAATTTCTTACTAAAGCCTAACCGGAATCTACCCTCCTCCAGTTTCAGGCCAATACCTCTTATCCTCAGGCCCTTGTGAAAAGTCCCTCCCCAGCCTTCCTGCAGACCTCTTCAGGTAGTGGAAGGCCACTGGAAGGTCTTCCTGGAGCCTTCTCCAGGCTGCACAACCCCACCTCCGTTCGTCTGGCTTCATAGGAGAGGTGTTTCAGCTGCCTCATCTTCGTGGCTCTCCCCTGGACTCGCTCCCTGTACAGCTCCCTGCACTTCTTGTGTTGAACCCTGTCTTCCCCCCATCCTCCTCAGTCTCTCTCCGCTCACATCCGCGCCTTCCCTCCAACCCCACCAGGCAATGTGCCCTCTCTGGGGCGGGACGGCGCGGGGTCAGAATTCGGGGCGGGGGGGAAAGCGTCCCCCAGCCCTCCCGCCGACGGCGACGCCGCTCTCTTAGTGCCCATGTGCGGGCGTGCGGCCGGGACATGCTCACTGGGAGGCCGCCGCGCCGCGGCTCCCGCACATGCTCAGTGGCCGCGGAGGGCACGGTCGGAGGTAGGGGATCTCCCCCCGCCGGAGTGAACGGCGCTTTCGCTCCGAGAGCGGGCCGCGCTATGGCCCGCCGCCGCTTTCCCGCTGGCCGCCGACTCTAAACGCGGAGGGGAGCGTCTGGCGGTGAGGACCGGGGCGGTGTCGGGGGAGGGGGCCGCGGAGGAGCAAAGGGCCCGGCCCCAGAGCTCCGTCCGCTCCGGGCCGCAGCCTCCCTGGCCCGGTCAGCACCTCGGCCAGCGCCGATGGCGGCGGGGCCAGGGAGGGCTGCGGCGGGGCTCGGGAGTGGCTGCCCCCACGGCAACGCTGGGGTGGGGAGGGAGGAGTGAGGGGAACTCCGCTCGTTCCCTCCTCCCCCGGTACCCCCGCGTTGCACCGGCAGCGCCGCGGCCGCTAGCTCCGCGGCGCTGGGGCTGGCGGGAGGCCTCGGGTGGTATCGGGGAGGAGAGGAGACCCGGTGAGGGCGAGGGGGCTGCGGGGGCAGCTCCGCGGGTCGGTATTGGCGGGAGGAGGGGGGCTGCGGATCTCTGGGGTGGGCTGAAGCATCCCGGTGCCTCCTGGAGGTGGAGGGGAGAGGAAGGGTAGAGAGGCGGGCGCTGCTCCCTCCAAAGAATTAAATAGATAGAAGTGGAAAGTGGTGCTGAAGCATCCGCCGGCCCAAAGAGACGCCTGGGAAGTATCGGTGGGATGGGAAGATAACGGGCAATGCCGTTGTGGCCGCGGCCGGTGCGGTCTCTGGCGGGACACAGGCTCAGCTCCGGCCTTTGGGACGTGGGTCTGCCCCGTGAGGAGTTTGGGTGTTAAACTGGAGACGATGTAATCGAGCAGAGTACTGCCGAATGTGTTTAGTCATCTTTGCAAGGCCTTTTTCAGGGCTGGCTCCGCAGCGGGAATACTTGGTGCAAAATAGTAATTTATGGTTAAATTCTGTAGGTAAAATTAAATTTGCAAGCTTTTCTCTTAACTGGCACTGAAATTATTGCTTTAGCTGTGCAAGGTCATGGAGGGATTGCAGTTCTTTGCCTTGCTAGATGTCTGGTTGCTCCCATTTAACCGTGTCCAGTGGAGTTGATAGATGGTGTATTTAGTGAAGAGTTCTGTTTCCAAGTTTCTTAGGATTTTGAGGCAGCCTTTGAAGGACATCCTCTTTCAGTTCTTAAATGTGTTGGAGCAAACTTGCACATAAATCCTTGCTGTCAGGCTCTTAACTCTGGGACTCTGCTTGACTGCCAGAAAATTGCTTAAGTTGGTTCCATATCAGAATTGCACCTCAACAGACTCTTCCTTCAAGGGCAAGTGAGATAAAAGTATTTTTTTTTTAAAAAAAAGGCCGTAAAATTTGTTTACATTTTGTAGATAAGTGTTCCCATTTGCTATGTCTAGCTCTACTAACAGAAACGTCTTTGTTTTCTTCTGCCGCAGACTGGAAGTTTCTCTGACGCTTCATGTTCAAGATGAAGTTCGTATTAGCAGTTTTCTTTTTCATCTCATTCTCCTTATGGGTTGAAGAAGTCTATTCCAAAGAGAAGTCTTCAAAGAAAGGAAAAGGGAAAAAGAAGCAGTACCTATGTCCATCGTATGTACCTTCTTTCTTGTATGCTTTTCTGTAATGGTCATCCTACCATATTTTTAATAGTGGAAATTTCATGGCAACTGAAGTAGAAAGTGATGCTTTCTGCTGAGAGAATGGCATTTGGGGTGAGAATGAGAGGAAGAGGGTTTGAGCAGCATCATAGCTAAGTTCTGTTGATGATTGTGATTCTTCTGCAGTAAGTCCTCAGTTTTAATGAACATTTAAGCTGTTGTAGATAGTTTGTTTCTTTGTTGGGGGATTCCAACCTACTGTCTTGCTGTTTCTGGGGACCTGGTATGTGATCCCATAGTACTGTGCTGTGTAGCATTGTGTTGCAGGTATACTGAGAAAAGCAAGGAGGATGCAAAGCCATTGTGCTGAAATTCAGTTTCCAATTAGCTTAGTGGTGTAAGAGAAGGCATGTCCTATATGTATTTTTACCGTGTGTTGGATAGAACAAATGTTTCCAGCATCTTCCATCAGTGACTTACAGTACTAAAACTTTTATGGAGATGGATTGATTGTTGCTATAAAGTATGCCCTTATGGAATTCTCTCTCTGTAAAAATACAGAAATTAAAATCTTTGATTGCCTAGATGAATAGAGAACATATTCCGGACATCTATGATTACTTGATGTTAAAAATACTCTTCCCTCTGTCTAATGCCTAACAAGTTTTAGGCTGTGATCCATAGAACAATACAGTTTTATTTGTGAGTCTCTTCTGTCATTTTCTTGGCCAGCCTAGAGTATCTTTGTAGAGTTATGGTGTAAATATCCATGTAAAAAATCGATGGAATATATTATGTTGCCAAAAAGTATAGAAGACCAGTAGGTCTGAAAAGATAAAAATGTTTAGACAAATTTAAAACACATTTCTTACTTGATTATTCGTAAAAGTTGACTGGAAGATGGGGCTGACTATTCACATTAATAAATATTTCTCAAATAAAAAGGGGAAAAAAGCTGAATAATCAGATGGAAGCAATGTTTGAATAATATTTCTTAAAGTTCCCACTCTTTTAAAATATTAACAGCAATAATTATTTATAAGCCAGATTATTTAAAAGGTTTCTACTAAGGCCATTGTTTTCATTCTTTTTTTTAAATATCAGACCTGAAAAATGTGATTTGAATAAGGTTTGAATAGATTAAGATACAAGTGTCTAATACGATTGTGACTCATCTGAAATGACCCCTAGCCATTCTATTAACTTCGAATACTTCAGCTGAGCTCCATGTGGAGCTTTTCGTCTGAGCTATCATGAGAATTCACAGCAAGGAGAGAAATGTCACAGTTCTCAGAACAGGTGCTGAAGTCCTCAGAAAGTGGGTTACACACCTGGGACCTCAATCCAGATCTTCCATGAAAGCAGCCAGCATTTCCCCCCTGCTCTTGACTTGGTCTTTAGAATTAAAGACATTGATGTTATTTTGGCTTGATGCATGGGTGTATTTTTTTTTCAAGTACAGTATTTCTTGGTACTGTACTCTTTTTAATACCTGTTGGTGTTTCAAGCCATTCTGTGATTCTATAATAATGTCATTTGTCACCAATATAATTGAAAATAATTTGATAAATGCTATTAATTTTCCAAGCTGTATTTTTCATTCCAGGCAGTTGAAGCTTTCTGTGAAAATACTAGCAGAATCCAGTATTTGTCTGATGTATCACACGTGCAGTGCTGCTAACTAGAATTGCTTGCTCTATCAGTAAGCCCTGTTGGATTTTCTAAATGATGAACAAATTTTCTAGATCTTACTTGGATGAACTGCACAGCTTGAAGGGACAACCCCATGTAAGAGTGGGGCTGCAGGTTTTTGTGGCTGGCACCTAGCAGACCTCTGATGTAAATGAGCAATGAAAGTCAGCTGCTTCTTCCAGAGAAATTATCTAATGCACTCTTAACTTAGACTTCTGATGGCAAACTTTAATTTGCCACACGATCTCTCACAAAACTTCTTTAGATAGTTACACTCTGCATTGTAAAAAAGGTTGCCTAATCTTCATTATTTTTTTCCTGCGGAAAAAAGTAAGGAATCTTTCCTCTGAAACAAATGAAAGCACAGTGCAGTGGAATGGGAATTAAATGGCAGCATAGTGATTGATCCAATATAGTTTCAAAAGAAGTGCTTGAATGAAAAATTTACTAGTAAAGCAGAAGAGAAATCTTTTAGAAGAATGCGTTGTATCTTTTGTAAAGAAAATAAGATTTGCATAATGTATAAAATTGAATGGTACAAATTCCTAATGAAAAATAGATTTATAAGTTAAACAACTTAACCTGCCTTTAATTTGCATTGGTTACTCTTGCAAGAAAATTTAAAGCTTAATTATAACAAATTATAGCCTTTTGTTTCTTTACAACATGGGAAAAGCTCAATTTTGCCTCCTCCAGAGAACAAAACCCACTCTTGTCATTATATAAGGAACAATTTTCTCTTTGCAAACTTTATAATGATATTCAAATGTATGCAAATAATTTTCCAGGAAAGATTTATGCTTCATCTGATCTTAGTGCTGGAGATCCTTAGTTTGATGCTAAGAAATGGGTAGTTATAAGACTGGCTTGGGACTTCAGCATGAGTTTGTTTGTATGGAAATGGAGCATACTGAAGCTCTTCCTTTTATGGCTCTCCAGAATGCAAGCCTTTATCCAGATGTGCATGAAATTCACTACTATTAGAATAATCTGCAAGCAAACTGATTAGACACCCTATAAAAAGTTCATTATTGTCTCATAAACAGGTACTTGCTTCCATCAATTAAGAAAATTCTATTTCGTGTCACAAGAGAAAAACCTCTTACTTGTGATTATTGATAACACTGTACTTCTCAGAACATTGTCTGATCCTGGCTTGATTAGCCATCTTATTTTAATTTATTTCTGAAACTGTTTTTCCCAGCTTTTTTATTGAATAGTTTCATGAAGCTGATGTTTAATCACTTGGTTCTTATTTTGATTGAATGCTTGCCTGGAACAGATGTAAAATTTCACAGCTTGCATTCAGATCATTTTCCTTATTACCTCAGGCTTTCCAAATGAAACAGAGTAATTATACTTGTATCTGGTTCCTGAATGTTTGTTGATTAACAAAGAAATTGGCATATCAGGCCTAACATCCTATAAATCTGAGCAGAAATGTGAGAATCTGGCTTCCACAGATGCATAGAGTAATAAAATGCAGAGCTTTAGTGTAACAAAACTTTTGCCTTTTGTTTCCATGGAAAATCTTAAAAAGAAAAGAAAAAAAAAAGAAAAAAAAAAAAAAAGAAAAAGGCAGATTCATCTCTTCCAGGAAGAAGTTAAAAATCTTCTGGATTATGGACTTCTTTGCAAAGCTAATTTTTAAATTCATTGTACTGAATATAGATGATTGCATATAGATGCAGATAGATTTTGTCACTTAATCTTTTTCTTGATCATAGAGTAGACTATCAGCTTAATTACAGCTGTTCTTACTTAACTCATTAACTCATTCATAATGTCTTCTAATACCTGTTTTTGCTAAACATGTTGGGCACTTAGCTGGTACTTCTTCTAAGAGAGATGCTGGAAGATGTTTACTTTTTGTTGTGATGTGTGAGCTGCTGTTGTTACCCCCAGAATCCTTAGTAGCCCCAGAAGGTCTCTTCTCAAACTTGCAAGATCTCAAGACAAATGAAATTTTAAGGAAAGGGAAGTTGATATGGCAGTTACAGAAAGCATAGAGATGTAAGAGTGTCAGCAGCTAAGAAAATCAGTTATGACCATGCTCTTAATCACAGCTATCCCTCTTAATTATAGTTTAGGATGACTCAGCTGTTCCCTGGCACAACATTTATTTCTGAAGATCCCACAGGATCTAATGCAACCGCAATGCTAAGAGTGAAACCTCAGTCACTAAATCTCCTTCTTTTGTCTGGACAGCAGGACTGCTTTTTGAATAAAGATCCCTCCTCACCTTTGTGCCTTTTTCCACATGGACATTTAAATCCAAATGTATGATTAACTAAATACTGTTTCATAGCTCTAGAGGCTTTTTCATGAACAGAGTAGGAGTACAAATCAATAAAGCATATGAACGACTTCAGAAACTGTGAAATGGCCCTCTAAGCCCTCCAGAAAACATGGTTTGTGCCATCTGCCAGCTGGAAGCTTAGAAAGGTCACAGATGGCAAGGTTCAATAAACAGCTTCTTTTTAAAAATAACAACAAAAGACAGTGGAACTAGGGGAGAAAAACCTTCCATGTGTTTAAGCCACAGAGTTGTATGAGAGCCTGTCCTAAAATTCCTCTTGGTTTATTGTCAGCTTCTGACATGCTCTTCCCATAAAGACTAAAGTAGAAATTCAAAGTGTGGAACCTCTCCTCTTTCCTCTTGGACAACATAAATTTAAAATCTATAATTTATAATTTTTAAATTTGATATAATTTTAAAATTATATAAAGCATTCTGGTATACGTCCTGTTTATGCATAGTATGGCAACATCCCCAAAACGTCAATGGTGAAGAAGTGTCATCAGTGTTTTTATTCCCATTTTGTAGAAGACATTGTTGGTAGTTTGTGAACATTTTCATTTGTAGGTATGATGGGAGGATTAATAGAGTTTGTGGGAGAAGATGAACTGAAGTTCAAAGAAAAGCCTGGATTTGGTTGTGGAGGCAGTTACATCTCACAGTGATTCTGAAGATAAGTACATTACTGGCCCAGGTCTGGTTCCTATAAAAATTCTCTTGCTGCATAGTAACAGCAGTTGGTCAATTGCTTAATCATTCTGTAGTATGTAGCTCTTATGGAAAGCCCTGATCCCAAGCAGATAGAGCCACATTCCAGGAGTTTTGGGGATTTGTTTTCAGAGTGGATAAATTTACTGGAGAGTAAAAGGCAAAGCTTTATAAGCAAAACCTGAATTCTCTTGTAAAACAGTAATTAAGCATGGTAGGCTGTTGCTTGTTCAATAATTCTCCCTCAGTGAGCAGCATTTACTTTATTCTGAAGACTGCAGTGATGAGACACTACAATGGTGCAGTAAAGTTACCAACTCCATATGTCAGACACAGCCTCTAGCTTGAGAAGATATTGGGATGTGCAGGTTAAATTACACCCCCTAAACCCAAGAAGAAGGAAAACTATGCAACTAAATTCCTTTCTCAGCTCCACCAAATGAATCTTCAAAAGAGAAATTCTACAGAATGTATCTCCACTTCTACCACCATACAAGGTAGTTAGATTTCACCAAGATCCATGCATCACTTACCACATTCGATAAAAGTAATGGAACAAGGAGGCTGCTTTTTAAAATATTTGTTGTTCTGCTTAAGCACCTGAGTGCTGATCATGTTTCCTGTCTGCATGCAGTGTGAGGACACAACAGGACAGAAGTTGCTTAAGTGGTGACTTCAGTGGGATGCAGAGATGCCTAAGTGAGGACCAAACAAGCTCATTTTGAGAAATGGGTGCATGGTTAGCTTGCTGTGACCAGTGCTGGTCAGGCTGGATACAGTACCATACTAACCTGGTTCTGCTGGTTTGTGGGCTGTCATCTCTGGCAGGCAGATGAATCAGCTTGCTTTTCTCTGGCTTATAATAAGGCACCTCAGATCACCATATCAACACTCCTGAAGGTGGTCTGCCTTGGCAATACTGAATTTGAAACCAAAGCTGGACTGGTAGGTTTCTGATAGACAAGGACTGAAGTAGTGACATAGACTGAACTATTCATACTACCCAACTTCAGAAAGGTTGCTTGTATGCCCACATCAGGAGACTGTACTCTTTGGTTGTCTACAATAGCGGATGAAAGATGATTTATTTCACCCCCACAATTCAGGGTTCTCAATTAGGGATGCCTGATCTGGGTTTCTGTTTCAAATTCTACTATTCAGGATCATTTCTCTTTGTTCACAGGACTGCAATTCCTTCAAATTTAGGCACAATTAGATATTTACCTACCTAACTTTAGGTACTTATCTATCAACTGCATGAAGATGCTTAAACTCAGGGTACCATAGTTTTACATAATTTCAGTGATATCTCTTTATATTGGAAGCATTGTAATTATTCTTTCTAGTAACAGACGTGTACCTAGTACAGTTTGAAAATGTAGCTTTTAAGCATAATTGAGGTAACTGAGATAATTCAGAAGAATGACATCTTACTGGTTTGCATTAGCCTATTTTTATGCTTCAAATTTTTGCACTCAGAAAATCAAATGCCTGCAAATTGGAACACTGGTAGTTTATATCAGGGTAATAGTTCTCACAATATATGATGAGATGACAGATACTGTGTTTTTCATAACTTTGTGTTATCATTTTCAGATATATACACTGCCATCTCATTTGAGTAAAATGTCAGTTTCCATCATGAAGATTAGATAAACCCTACTAAAATCTGTTGTTTCAGCATTAAATAGAAAAATTTTCTGGATTTAACTGAGCTTTGCAAGTTGAAACTGTGAGTTACAAACTCATAGACTACAGTGGGAGTACTTTTATCTGTCAGACAGAAATCTAGTATGATGCAAAGGCAAAGCTTAATTCTAGGTAATGAAAGCTGTGCACTCTAAGTAAACACCAGAATAAGCATGCTACATGACTGTGTGGACTGCAGTGTACTGTAAGATGGAGTGTGAATACATCCTTCTGACACATCCTTCTTTTTTTTCTTTCTTTCTCCTGATTTTCCTACCATAAGGTAAAAAGTATATTCATATTCTCTTTTAAAATTAGAAGTTCTTCAACATAATTGGATCTTAAGAGTAGGGATCAGGGCAGTAGGTATTAATTACAACAGCAAAAGTACTCCTTCCTCATGGTGTATAATATTGTTTATATTCCTATCTCCTGTCACCTTCCTGTAGCACTGAGTGTGCTAAGGACTCCTTGTAACTTTAGTGAGCTCTGAGACTAAATGTTGTGATAACCCATAGAGATATAATAACATCTTCTGACAACATACGCTTAACACAAATGTAAGGATGTTGTATAAATTTCAAAACAAGTGTAATACCTGCTGCATTTTGTCATGTATATCTACTTCTTTAAACTATGGGATTTTATTAGTGAATTATAAAAATAATTATCCATTGCCATCAATTGAGAATGTTAATTGTTCTTCAAAGTGTGTAGAGCTGCAGTAGGAGAGAAAATGGACACCTTACAATATATCCTGTGAAACAGAGTATTTAAAGTCATGCTTTTATTCCTCAATAAATCCAGAAGTAATGTTCTGAAGAGCAAAGAGAGGCCAGTCATATCGCACAGAGATGTTATACCAAAAGCCTTGTTTGGTTTCTGGCTTTTGAGGGCAATGTTTATAGAAGCAAGAACAATTTTGAATATTCTGATTGTTTTCTCTGATTTTGGGGGGTTTTTTTGGGGTTTTTTTTGGGTTTTTTGGGTTTTTTGTTTGTTTTTAGGTTTTTTCCACACACAAAAGAAGTTTTTTGTGTTTTGTTTGTTTGTTGTGGTTTTTTCCAGAGTTATTATTTAGGCAAAATTCTTGCTAAGGCAGTTTCTAGCTTTCCTATGACTTGCTTTTAAATTCCCTTTATAGCAAATGTGAGACTTTTGTTGCCTGATGCTTTGTTTGGTGTTCACTGTATCTTGATTAGAACTCATCAGTTACCTGTAAAGAATTCTGCTGCAGTCCACTTCCTAATGCTTCTCAGCAGCTCCATATCCACTCAACTCAAAATAAATTTATTAAAATTACAGCACATGCTACAATTGGTGGAAATCAAAGGGTAACCTGAGGCTAGTTACCAGCTTTTCATAAATGTGAAAATTGTAGGTTGAATAAGAAAAAGCAGTAAGTAACTTCTAGGTTGGTGTGTTATATGGGCTTTTAGGAAAGGAGATCTTACCTCAAATTCTTTTTCTCTTATGTAGCCTACACATATAACTTTCATCATTAATCCATCAAAGAACACCCAAATAAACAGGAGTTTTAGTGGCTTTAGTAAATATCTTAGTGGCATGAATAGTTCCAGCCTGCTTCTCCAAACACTTGACCCATCCCATGAGCTGTTTGGTTAAGTCATTCTGCTCATCTGTCCCTCTGAAAGTGACATAACCTCTTAAATCACCAAAACCTGCACATAGGATTTGTTGATTTGCAGGTGGAATGGAGGCATTTTGATCAGCAAAGCTCTCTGAAGGAAACCCAGTCCTGGTGACAATGCTCAGTGGCAGGAGTGCTTTTTGGTGACATTAATTCAATGACAGCATGCTATAAAAGACTACAGTGACAATATGACTGCTATTAAGCAGAGCTTTTTTTTTTTCCAGTAGCTATTCCAACCAGTTATTTCAAAGTCACATTTAAAAAATAGCAAGTACTGATCCTCTGTCTTGCTTCTCCCACCTCAAAACAACAAATGTTACTGTATTTCACTTGGTCCTTATATAAATGAGGATAAATGTGTGCACATTACACTTAAGTTAAAACACTACCCAACAACTTACAGAAGATGTGATCATTAAATTCTTTACCAGAAAGCAGTGCAGCCTCCCATTATTCATCCCATCACTTTCCCCCAACACAATAAATCTCCCTTACCTACATCATGGCTGATGTTTGAACAAACAGCCTGAACAGATATTTCTACTTCTGTAATTATGCAGTGCAATTCAGATCTCACAAAACTGTTACGTTGTTCCTGTTTCTTGAAGAGACATATAAAGCTATCAGCAATATTTGGCTTTTTTCGGTTGTTTGATGCTCACCCATTTATTTTCTTTGGCATTTTTCCTCGTTGCATTTTATGAGCATCTGTATTTAATTTATGTGTCCATGCTTCTGTAGCAATCTTTCCATTGGTAAAGGTCACCACTAAAAGCTGATCAGAAATCTCAAAATGATAGTAAAAAATTAGTCTTACTCATAGTGATCCAAATTTGAATCAAATATAAAAAGCTGTAAACACAGCCATGGGTAAATTGTTTGAAGGTGAATTTCTCAGTTATTCAAAGGGATAAGAACACCTATTGCTATTTAGTTGCTCTAATAGTAAATTATCAGAGGTTTATTGTAGACACGATAAGGACATGCTGGTGGAAGATAATGTATGCTAATAAACTAAAATATTCCTGTTTTTGTTAGAGGACCATTTATCTCTGGATAAATGCTGATAGAACAAGTAGTTTACCTTTGCAATTGTTAATCATAGCAGCAGTTTTAATGCCTGTACAAGAGGTAGTACTTAAAGCTGCTCCACATTTTTTTCTCATCTGGTATACTGTAGTTTAAGATATACCCATGAATGCACACCTTTTGGTAGCTATGTCTTTGGAGAGCCTTCAGAATTTATGCTAATCCTGCTAGCGAGTGGTGAGTAGTCTGAAATTTTGGGGAGAATGAGGTGGTTATTTGACATCAGAGCTGAGTAGGTGTGCTTTTATCCCTCATGTATAATGTTAAATACAAGCAAATAATTAAACAGATACACAGCTTTAGGTTTCAGAAATATCCTGCATACAATTGGGTAAACAAAAATTTGGTTTTTTTTTTCTAAAACATAAAATGCTCAAGCGACATAAAGGAAGCTATGATGGAATAAAGTGCTGTTATGTGGTCATAAATGGTTGAAAGAATAGGGAACTCCTTCGTAGTTTTATTTGTAAACATTTCGTCTGTTAAATGTTAACTGAGGAGATGAAACCTCACTGTAAAGGCGTATGAAGTGCTACCAAGTTGGCAGGTCTTGTTCAGTTGTTTCTGGTTTCTCTTACAGTTTTAATTTTAAAAAGTTGATTTTTAAAATTTTGATTTTATTCATAAAAGCTGGGCTATTCAAGGGCTGAGATCTGGTCTTACCTCCAGATTTCGATCAGTGATACCATGCAATGACGAGAGTTATTTATTAGTTACTTAATTTCTCAGTAGTCCTTAAAGAGGATGGTGAACAGAAGCTACCCTAACTGGATGTGTTAAAATAAAGAAGCCTGATGCATTCAACATTTTTTAGTTTGTTTTGTTTTTTTTTTTAACAAATACCTCACCGAAAGCATTTTGGAGAGTTAATATTTTTTTCAGTAAGTGTTTGAATAATGCAGAAGTCCTAGAGGACATGAAGGAAAGTGAGTGATGAAAAGAAAACTAGAAGTGATCTGAGATGTTATAAAGAATAGCACACAGGTCTATCAAGCTGACATTGGTATGGGAAAGAATAATGAAAAAAATTAAGCAGGATAAATGAGGCAAAGGCAGCTGATACTGAAAGCCTTTAGGAAACCTTTAGAAAACTTTTAGGAAATAATTTAGATAATTTTAAAAAATATGTTCATACATTTGTTTGCTAGAGGTATTAGATGTATACAGCTTATGCCTCAGTAGAGTGTTTGCCCTCTTTTTACATGACATCTTAGTTACTAAATTATGATGACAGTTAGCAGAGTATTTGTCTTAAAATGGATGGGAAAGTGGTTACAAGACAAGACTCAAAATTAGGAAACATCACTGAACAGGTTGTACAGATAGCATATAAAGTAATTTACATGACATTATCAGCCTTAAAGGTGTATAAGATAAATGGGCTGGGACTGATGCCCCCTCACAGCTTTTTTTTCACACTCTATTTCATGTTACTCTTGTAGCTACCTTTACCTGTCAGATTCTTTTCATTTTAGTGATGGTTTTAACACCCAAAACAATAAAAAGGTAAGTCGAGATGTTTCAATTCCCCCTGCAAAATTATACAAGAATCCAAGGCCTCATTTTCCATAACAGAGCTTTTATTAGCACTTGACAAGGAGGTGATGCAATGGCTCCAGCCCTCTGAGTAGCTGGTGCTGGCATGTGAGAGCAGGAGGCTGCCAAAAACCTCCGCATGGTTTGGCACCTACCAAGTGCCTGTCAGTTTACTTCTATTCCTAATCTGACAGTCACTAAAAATAGTTCAGGTGGCTGCTTTATGCTAAGGAAGACATGGTGTTTCCCTGGAAATTTGTGCTAGGAGGGAAGGCAACAATTAATGAGTTGAGCTTTGTTTATTTTCTCAGGTTTACAGTTAAGAGAGAGCTTTGACTTTTGTTATAGTGTCTTGAAAAATACTGAAGCATCACATAGCAAGGAAGTCTATGCACTATGAAAGCTGAAAATACTGACAGTATTTTGCTCATGAAATGAAATTTGTGGCACTACTCCAAAACTACTTAAGTAACTAATGCACTTTTTTTTTACAGCCAGCAATCAGCTGAAGATCTTGCAAGAGTACCAGCTAATTCTACCAGCAATATCTTGAATAGACTATTGCTCAGTTATGATCCCAGGATAAGGCCTAATTTCAAAGGTTTGTCAGATGTTCCAGCCTTTATTTTTAATCTTTGGAATTTAACTTTTGCTCTTTTCATACAAAGAAAATTTATGTAGAGAAAATATTCACAATCTGGTAAATCTCTTCTGTGTTTTCCTGCTTTTGGTCTGAAAGGTAATATGTTAGGATTTTATGATCATAATAGTATATGATACTTCGATATTATACTTATTACTATCATAAATATTTTCATTTTGTAAAAGAGTCTCTTGAAGATAGAGTTAGATTTTATAGAATAAATTTTTTAAATGTCTTTTTATCTCTACATTTCAGTGAGACTTTAGCAGTACTTCTACGGTATTTTAAAAAAACAGAATTCTCTTTAGAGATCCTTTAAAATGGCTTTATAAAACTTGGGATCTGCAGTAGCCCTCTTTGGGAACTATACACTTATTTAACCCTTAAAAGGTATGTTAGTAATACATCTTACACACTTTCATTTCATGCATTTTCAAATAGGTAATAATTTAAACACATTCTCCGATTTTAAAACATTTCCTTGGTAGTCAAGTGTTGTAGGAATCTTCCATGTAGGCAAACCTGATTTCCTTACATATGAAAAAAAAAGCTTGGAATACACATTCTCTTCAAAACCTCTTAATAACCCAGACTGCTGTAAATTTCTGGGAATTAGATGCCTTCCCTGCTGGAAAAGGACATTGAAAATTTTATTACATTACAGACACTGTAGTTCACATAAGTCAGTTCTTTTTTTTAAACTTAAGTATGTCTGTGTGCATTAAGAGGTGGTTTAGTATGCCTATCAATAGTACGATAAATTTGTAGATCTGTAATCTTGTTCCTGCTTTCAAAGACACCACATGCAGATGTTCTGCTTAACTAAATTTTATAGCTGATTTATAATACATATAAATAATTGTATCAAAGTCAGTTTTCAGCAAGTGACTGGCTTTTTTCTTATTCTCTGTAGAATCTTGTGTATGTTTACAGCACTAAACCTTGTCACAAAGAATAAACGTTCAGTTTCTGTTCTACCTGTTCTTCAGAATGATAAATCACAAAGCATATTGCAGATTTCTTTATATTTTTGATAACACTGCTGGCAGTCTAGTAGGAATCAAGATCTAAGGAAAAAGGAGGACATGCAATATTAACTCACGGGAAGGTGGAAGAAAAAGAACATTTTCTGACAATGGTTTGGCCATGTGAAAATGTTCCTCACACATGACTGATTTTCTTGGATGGCACTTCCTATCCAAATCTGGAAGAGAGATTACACTCTTGGCTACTAATGATGTGGTAGGTGCTCTGTCACATGCATCAGGCACTAAACAAAATCTTACGCTTCTTGCATAACCAAAAGTACCACTTTTAACTGGTCTGATTTAAAAAAACAAATCCAAGAAACTGGTTAAACTAAAAAAGTGAAATTCTACTTTAGTGATTTTCTGGTGAAATGTGACAAGTTCAATTTATGTATTCAGTGTACACCGAAATATTGTGTTCAGATGAACAAATTATTAGGTAAGGCATATATTACTATGTGATCTTTGTCAAAGTAGTCTTCATGTATTGTTCTATTGCTTAGTGCTGAAAGTAGAAAGAATTCCACTGAATTAAGTACTTTTAACAGTGTAAAGGAGGTCAGATACATGCATCTAGTGTACACAGTGACACCCTCAACATACAGGTGCTAAATAAAACCAGTGGACCATAATTAGTTCTCACAACCATCAGGCTACTTCTCCCTGCTTTGTGATAATTCTCTGTTGACACCAGATTAAATGACTGCCTGTCAGTTCCCACAGGGTGACAGAGGGCAGATGTAGCAGCTGTCACGTTATCCCTCTGCAACCACAGGATTCCTGGCTGTGGAAAAGAGGAAAAAATCCAGTCTGTCTTCCTATCTTTTTGTTTTTTCTTGGCAAATTGGTAACCATTATAAAATGGAGCTAATTCCTCTTGCACTCTGTGCAACTGTGAAAGCTGCATGCAACTATTTTTATCTGCCTGTATTCCTACTTTCAGTTTTGTACTTGGCTTGCACAAAGAAGTATCCTCTTACAACATAAGTAAATGTGTCATCATAAATCATAAACAGGTAATTTGGGATGGTAGATCATCATTATGACCTTGACAGTTAAAAGTGCCTACCACCAGAAGTGTGAATTGCCTCTATCCACTGCACTGTATGCAGAAATAATACTGGATTGTGCATTCTGTGGTAATAGAAAATAATCAAATTTGAAAATTATTCAGGTTTATGAACTGTGAAATGATGTAATCTTAATACTCTGGACTAAGGATTTTTTTTTCTTTTATCACTGGGTTGAACAGAGGTTTCATGATTTGTATTTATTTTCTATCAAAATTCATTAAACTACAGCTTTTGAAAGCTGTGTATCATCTAACTTGAAAAGATAAAGTTGAATGACCATATGAAGAATCGTTGTGATCCTGGTATAAAAATTATAACATAGAGTTACTGGATTGTGCAGCTCACTAGAAATCTTTTAATCTTTTTTCTTTTTTTTTTTTTTTTTTTTTCTAAAGGAATTCCAGTCGATGTTGCAGTCAACATCTTCATTAATAGCTTTGGGTCAATTCAAGAGACAACTATGGTAAGACTGAAATGAGATTTCCTTATTAAATTTCAGGCTGAGGATTATGAACTCTAAAGCAGAAATAATTATTATGATTGCAGTTTCTCAGCATTGAGTTAATGGGGTTAGTGATAGACTGACTGTGCTTAACATCATAAACCTATTAATCTGTTTCACTCCATATTTGTCCAGACATTGTCAGCTTCTAGAATCTGTTGTAAATTAAAGAAAATCCATGGTATCTAAAATGTAAGAAATACACTTATTTCCATAAGGGAAATTCCAAGCAAATTATGTAACCTTCCTGAGACTTAAAATGTAAGTTGGTTGATGTACAGAAAATACTAAAACTATATATGAGAGAAAAAGAACATTCATGCATAGGGCTGAAGCATACAGATTCTCTGTTTCATGAAGTTCTGAAGATAAAGTAAATCATGGAGGAGCAGAGGGAGAAGGACTAAAGGAGTAAGTCATCAGTGACCATAATTTTACTTCTTTTTGTTTACTGTTTGAGAGAGGTAAAAGAATTGAATTTTCAAAAGATGAGTTCAGTCATAAAATTTTAACATGTCAATAACAGCACCAAATAATTCTCATTATAATTTTGACATTTTTGTTAATTTCAAGAGAAAAAATAATTTCAGATAAGCCATTTAGAGTATTTTGGAACCTGAATATCTTCTTTACAATAGTATTTCAAATAAATACTGTTAAAAATATTGCAAAAACCCCAACATTTAAATGTTGAAGATGTTCTGATCTGACAGGGGTTTTCTTTTAAGTAAAAAAGAGGGGAGCATGATGTATCTTCCAAGTATGTGGGAAGCCACTGCCAGGGTATGCACTCAGCATGGGAGTTCTTAAGTACTTCCTGAGCATCACATTTAGAAATTACTTTGGTGATCTGTTGCATCCACAGCATTGAGGTAGTTCCCAAAACCAGGATGCTCTTTTTGAGGTTGTGACTGAGACAGCATTCCTACTCATAATGGCACAGCAGCAATAAATTAAAATATGGCTAATAAATAATAAACCACCTTTTGCTGTTGGAAGAAGTAAAAGTCTTAAAATTCTGAACCAGTTTACATGATACCCTATTGACATTTCAGTAGGACTTCAGAGCTGCTCGAAGTTTAGCATATGTGATGGCTGGAACAGCTTTTGAACAACTTGGCAAAAAAATTCTGTTCCTTTAATTAGGAGTGAATGATAATAAGTCAGCTAATAGCATTTGTGGGAAGTGATATTATAACAAAGAATATACTTGTGCCAAACATACTTTGAGTTTTATTTCCTGAAAACAAAAAGGGGACTAAAGTTTAAAGATGGGCAGGGAAGAAGAGCAGGAAAGTAGGAGTAAGATAAGTGTCTAAGATGGCAGGTATATTAGGCCAGATGGCCCTTTCAAGTTTCTGAGATTTATTGCATGTTTTAAAAAGTGACTTTTACAGAGGCTTTTTTACAGTTCACCCACATCCAAAGAGTAACAAAACATGAACGTAAGGGATGTGCTTTCCTTCCAAAAGATGAAGTGTGTGCTCTACAGCATTACATGCATGCCATGATAACTAAGCATGAGTTACTTCTTTGGTGCCTTATTGTATCGTGGGAAGCAGTGACAAAATAAACAGGGAATCTGTTCTTCCTGACATCACTTGGGATACTCCTCCTGCTGCAGATGGCATTGCGTTCTGTTGTATTCAAGAACCAATGCTCTGTTGGAGATAGCCTAGTACTTGTCTTCATATGGTCTTGGTAATGCATCAGACAGTAGAAATAAGTCACTTAGACTGGGAAAAGACTTGTGACTATAGAATTACAGGAAAAGTGTTTCCTGGAAATGAAGCACTAAATTTTGAAGGACCAGATGGGCCTCTTGCATTCAGAAAGGAGAGGCATTTGCAGGAAATAACAGAAATGCTGAAAAAGCTTCCCTGTTGAAGAAGAGAGTGGCTGCCTTCTGTCTCAGGCACTGGAGTGACTTTTGGGGAATATTGATTTCTTTTTTTTTACTGTTCGTAAAGTTACCAGAACCTACTAAACTGAATGGACTGATACATTATTTCAGATATTTTGCTATTAGTAATTACATTTCTAAGTATTTCAGCTGATGAATTATAGTGATGATTCTTGGTTCTGTAGTCCTTTCTGGCTGTATCATAGTTGATGGTCATAGGTTTTGCAAGGTGTATACGGGAGTAAAACATCCTGGTTTAGCTGCCCTAAGGAGACAGTTTCTTCTCTTGGAAGGGTGAGGTAAAGCAACCAAGGGTGCCAAGTAACTTTGAGTGAGGTGGTGGTATACAGCCCAACAAACCAATGTGTAGAAGTGCCAGTGGGAAAAGGTGATTTGGCATGCTGATCTCCTTTCATTCAGAAGGATATCAAAAGAGATGCAGATGGAAGTATCTTCAGTAAGATGTCCTGTATCCCACTCTTAAACCCTTCTCTGAAATAGCCAACTCTGGGCTTTGTGTCAGGAACCTCTGATTAGTCAGTGGGCTCAACTTGACATCGTGGTAGCTGGTTCTGAGGGTCCCTCATGTATTTCAGTAATAAAAAAATTTGCTGTTTTTTAATTGCAGTTGTTGGTTGGTTTTTTGTTTGGTTGTTTTTTTAAGAGGTTTTTTTATGTGCTTTTTTCTAAAGTATAGCACTTACAGGTGTGATGTAAAATGGGTTTGAATCAAGACAGGACCTGAACTGTGTATCCTAATCCCATAAGCCTGTATTGACTTAATCAAACCCTAGTGAAGAAACTGAAGGGTAAAAATTTGCTCTGTGTCTGGAAACAGTCACTTTCATGTTGAGCTGTTGAGTTCTCAAGAGAGCTGCAACATTTTCACACAGGTATCAAACAAGTTACCTGGAAAAGCTAAACAAAAAATTAGCTAACTACAGAGTGAATATGAGCTTTATTTATACAGAGCTGCTACCTTCCAGTAAGCTCCCTTTATCTTCAATCCTGTTACTTGCATCCTAGCTCATCAGACTGCTTGTCTAGGGTCCCTATGCTAACTCTACTTCTGATTTTGCAGATGTGTTTTTAGACTGCAGATTTGTGGGAAAACATGGTAATTATGCTACATTTATAAGCTGCAATGGACTGGATGACAGGACAGAGACTGCCCAGGAAAGATTCTTTCTGCTTTAAATACCTATTGGGCTCTAAAATTTTAGTCATGCTGGTCATCTGTCCCTCTGTCTGCAGAACCTGTATGCCAGCTTTGTACTTGCAGCATAACCTTTCTTCACTCAAATGGCAAAACCTCACTTCCTCCTTCTCCTTTACGTTAAATCCTTGCAGAAAGGCCTTCTTTATTTTTATAAAGGTCAATTATCTTTTCTTACTTTAATATTAAAAATTACATTTTCTACTTTATTAAAATAGCGTTATAATACTTTCTTTCTTTGTATAAGTGATCTTCTGTGTGCTCCAGTGTGCAGAAAGAGATGTATTGATTATGCCTGGTTTCTGGCCTGAGGAGTTTTTCTAGCCACATACCCACTGTTTTGTAGGTTGCATTTGAAATATTTCCTAGAATGCCTCCCCTTTCTACCCCTCGAAAACAACTTGCCTTTTGATGGAGTTTCATGGGAAAACAATGACCTGTAGATTTTTTTTACCTACCATGTTCTCCAAGGTTTAATGCTGATGAAAATCTATTCTGGACTGTCCCCTCCCCTGCCCCTGTCTCAAGATTTTTGGTTGGTATTTGACTCTCCTTTTTTATAAAATGCTTATCATTCTGTAATATTCAAATGATGTGTAAAATGTATGTGAAGAAGACTATGTCATTACATGATTTGTGTAGATCACTTCTTCAGCTCCTGTCAAACCTAACTGTAGTGCACATAGTGAATCTTAAAATTCATTACCCAAATTTGAGAGGACTGGTTGCAGACTTCTGCCAAAATAGATTTATATCAGAAACTGTAATAGTTAATATTCTTTTAAACAGAAGCTCTTCTGCACATCATTGTCTGGCTTGCCGCACTTGTATCCTGACATCTCTGTTTTCTTCTACATTTTCTATGTTGCCTCAAGTACATAGGTGGTCTTCCTCTCCAAGTGAAGCTTGACACAGGTTTCTAGTCATTTAGGTAGATCTGAACAGATCAGTTTTAGGTTAATGTAATTTTTCTTTCATTGTCTTAAACAGAAACAGAATCAAGTTATTCAAATGTCACAACATCTGGCAGGTAATAAAATAGTATCTGAAGGTGATAAAATAGTATTCACCTGATCTCACTTCCAGTTCTTATTTTGCCAGTGCATTCTGCCTTTCAGTGATGTAAACTTCTTCTGAATGGGTAAGCTGAAGGCAAGTGTCAGACAATGCTTTTGATTTGCCTATGTCTCTGAAAAGGCATTTGATTTCATTAAAATTAGGGAAATGCACTTGTTCACAAGGAAATTAATTTTGGAGTAATGCTTGTGAGCATGACCAGTATGCAGTATTTATCCCATATGTTTTAAAGCAAGTTTTCACTGAGACAAGAAATGCATATGGAATGGGAACTTCAGCAAGAAATAAAGTAAGTTTTCAATTATATATATATAATTGAAAAGATGCTGTCTGCGGTAATGACCTGAATTCCTCCTTGCTCCTGAAGATTCTCTATGAGAGACTTCCAGTAAAACATCACTTCATATCAGTTATTTTTATACTTATTTACTTTGACCAAATAATATAGGTCTTCTTATAAATAAGAGCCAGACTATGTATATTTTTTCAAAACTGGACTGTCAACAAGCGACATCTCTCAGAACTATTCATATTAATAAATATTGCCTCAGCTTGTTCTACTTAGTTTTGATACTTTGTTTTTTCCCTTATGGTTCAGCAAGGAAAAATATTACTCAGTACAGTGAATCATAGAATCAAAGAATTGGCTGGGTTGGAAGGGACCTCTGAGATCATCGATTCCAACCCTTGAACCACCATTGCGGTTGCTAGACTATGGCACTGAGTGCCACATCCAGTCTCTTTTTAAATATCTCCAGGGACGGAGAATCCACCACTTCAGTGGGCAGCCCATTCCAGTGCCAGATCACTCTTTCCGTAAAGAAATTCTTTCTAATATCTAACCTAAACTTCCCCTGGCACAACTCAAGACCGTGCCCTCTTGTCTTGTTGAAAGTCGTTTGGCAAAAGAGACCAACCTCCACCTGGCTACACCTTCCTTTCAGGTAGTTGTAGAGAGCGATGAGGTCTCCCCTGAACCACCTCTTCTTTAGGCTGAACAGCCCCAGCTCTCTCAGCCTCTCCTCATAGGGTCTGTGCTCGAGTCCCTTCACTAGCCTAGTTGCCCTCCTTTGGACCTGCTCCAGGACCCCGATATCCTTCCTGAACTGGGGAGCCCAGAACTGGACACAGTACTCGAGGTGTGGCCTCACCAGGGCTGAGTACAGGGGCAGAATCACTTCCTTGGACCTGCTGGTGACGCTGTTCCTGATACAGGCCAGGATGCCATTGGCCTTCTTGGCCACCTGGGCACACTGCTGGCTCATGTTCAGCTTCCTGTCGATCCAGACTCCCAGGTCCCTTTCTGCCTGGCTGCTCTCCAGCCACTCTGCCCCCAGCCTGTAGCGCTGCATGGGGTTGTTGTGGCCAAAGTGCAGGACCCGGCACTTGGCCATGTTAAACCTCACCCCATTGGAATCAGCCCAACTCTCCAGTCTGTCCAGGTCCCTCTGCAGAGCCCTCCTGCCTTCCAGTTGATCAACACTGCCCCCCAGCTTAGTGTCGTCTGCGAATTTGCTGATGATGGACTCAATCCCCTCATCTAAATCATCAATGAAGATATTGAACAGAACTGGGCCCAACACTGATCCCTGGGGGACACCACTAGTGACCGGCTGCCAACTGGATGCAGCCCCGTTCAGCACCACTCTCTGGGCCCGGCCCTCTAGCCAGTTCTTAACCCAGCACAGGGTGCTCCTGTCCAAGCTGCGGGCTGATAGTTTTTTCAGGAGGGTGCTGTGGGAGACAGTGTCAAACGCTTTGCTGAAGTCCAGGTAGACCACAGCCTTCCCCTCATCCACCAGTTGGGTCACCTGATCATAAAAGGAGATCAGGTTGGTCAGGCATGACCTACCCTTTCTAAACCCATGCTGGCTGGGTCTGATCCCTTGCCCATCCTGCAGGTGCTGTGTGATTGCACTGAGGATGATTTGTTCCATAACCCTGCCAGGCACTGAGGTCAGGCTGACGGGCCTGTAGTTTCCTGGGTCCTCTTTCCGGCCCTTTTTGCGGATTGGCGTGACATTCGCCAACTTCCAATCATCTGGGATGTCCCCAGTGAGCCAGGACTGTTGGTAGATGATAGAGAAAGGCTTGGCAAGCTCTTCTGCCAGCTCCTTCATTACCCTTGGGTGGATCCCATCTGGTCCCATAGACTTGTGGGGATCCAAGCATCTCAGTAGGTCACTGACTGTGTCCTTCAGGATTACAGGGGGGCTGTTTAGATTCATGTCACTTTCTATGAGCTCCAGAAGCCATCCGTCTTCAGGGTAACCTGTCTTTCTGTTGAAAACTGAGGTAAAGAAGGTGTTAAATACCTCAGCCTTTTCTTCATCTTTGACAACTATATTCCCACCCGTGTCCAGTAAAGAATGGATGTTTTCCTTGCCCCTTCTTTTGCTGCTGATGTATCTGTAGAAGGACTTTTTGTTATCCTTCACAGAGGTGGCGAGATTCCATTTGCATTGTGCCTTTGTCTCTCTGATTTTCTTTTGACATGACTTAACAATATTCCTAAATTCCTCCTCAGTAGTTAGCCCTTTTTTCCATAATTGGTAGGCCCTCCTCTTAACCCTAATTTCTTTCAGAGTCTCCCAATTCAGCCAGGCCAGTCGTCTTCCCCGCCAGCTCGCCTTTCGGCACACTGGGACAGCCTGCTCCTGTGCTTTCAAAACTTGTTCCTTGAAGTACGACCATCCCTCCTGTACCCCTCTGTTTTCAAGGTCTGTTTCCCAGGGTATACTCTGAACAAGTCTTCTGAATAGGCCAAAATCTGCCCTCCGGAAGTCCAGCGTAGAGTTCTTATTGATGACCCTCCTTGTATCCCTGAATATTGAAAACTTTATTATTTCATGGTCGCTAAGTCCCAGGCGTCCACCGACCACCACATCTCCCACCAGCTCCTCTCTGTTTGTGAAAAGAAAGTCAAGCGAGGCTCCATCCCTGGTGGGCTCATTTAATAGCTGGAGTAGGAAATTATCCTCTATACACTCCAGGAATCTCCAAGACTGCTTCCTCTCTGGTGTGGAGTTCCCAGCAGATGTCTGGTAGGTTAAAGTCGCCCACAAGAACAAGGGATGACGATTTGGAGACATCTGCCAGCTGCCTGTAGAATAATTCATCATCCTCATCATCTTGATTGGGTGGTCTGTAACAGACTCCCATCACGATATCAGCCTTGTTGACCTTCCCCTTGATTCTGATCCACAGGCACTCCACGTTATTATTACAGACTTCAATTTCTACAGTGTCATATAGGGCTACCCCTCCGCCTCTCCTACCCTGCCTGTCCCTTCTGAAGAGCCTATAGCCACCCATGGTAGCACTCCAGTCATGGGAGTCATCCCACCACGTTTCCATGATAGCAACTACATCATAGCTTTCCCGATGCACAATGGCTTCCAGCTCCTCTTGTTTGTTGCCCATGCTGCGTGCATTGGTGTACATGCACTTTAGCTGGGCCTCTGGTTTGTCTCATACCTTGGGTAGACCACCCTTAGGCTCCTTTCTGGAGAGCCCAGTTTCAACCCCATCCCCCTTCAAACCTAGTTTAAAGCCCTCCTTATCAGCCTCTCCAACTTACATGCTAGAGTCCTTTTCCCCTTGTTAGTTAGGTGAAGCCCATCTGTTTTGAGAACACTAGGTAGTACGGAAGTTGTCCCGTGGTCGAAAAACCCAAAGTTCCGCCGGTGGCACCAATCCCTTAGCCACCTATTGATCAGATTAGTTTCCTAGTTCTCTCCTCATTCAGGTCTTCTATTGCTGGAACACAGGTGCAGGAACACCACCTGTGCTCCTGACCCATCAACTAAATGACCCAGTGCCTTGAAGTTCTTTTTAATCACCTTTGTACTTCGTCCAGCAATGTCATCACTGCCAGCCTGGACTACCAACAGTGGATAATAATCTGAGGGCTGAATTAGTTGAGGGAGTCTCCTACTAATATCCCTCACCCGGGCACCGGGAAGGCAGCAGACCTCTCTGTGGGATGGGTCCGGTTGACATATAGGGCCCTCAGTTCCTCTCAGAAGGGAGTCACCAACTACAACTACCCTTCTTCTTTTCTTCGTAGCTGTAGTTGTATCCCGTGCGGTAGAGAGGGGGCGAGCAGGAGACCTTCCCGAGAGATCTTCCTCTTGTCTGGCCTCCGCCTCATTTTCTGAGTCCAGGGCCTCATATGTGTTCTTTAAGGGCACCTGGGGGGATGGCGGGGGTTGGGAGGGGATTCTTTTACCTTTCCGATGGGGTACCTGTTTCCATTCCCCCCTATCCACCTTGTCTGCAACTACTGTTTGATCAGAGGAGGGGCTGGGTTTCACTGACTCCTTTTGGATTTCTTTTGCAGTCGAAAGGGTGTGACTCCACCAGTCAATTTCCTTTTCACTGTCTCTAATACTTCTTAATCTCTCTACTTCCTCCTTAAGCTCTGCCATCATGCATAGGAGGTCATTCACCTGCTCACATCTCACGCAGACACTGTCCTCAGATGCTAGCACTAGGCTCAAACACTCTGCGCAGCCAGAGGCTTGAACAGCTGCATCCATCTTAAGGGGTTCTGTCTGTGTGGACACACGTTTTGTTGTAACAGCGAAAGTTTTTCCTCTTTTGGATACCATGGCTCCTTCAAGAGAAGCGGGAGGTTGTTGTGACCCTTCTACTTGCTCTAACTGCCTCGCTAACTGCCGCGTCACCTTCCTGTTTGCCTGTTCCGGGTCGCTGGCGCTCCCAGAAGCCACCTAAATCCCTCCTGCTGGTCTGGGTGCCGCCCCCTTACCAGCTGATTGGCCTCGCCAGAGACCCTCGCCGGAGAAAGGGTGTGCAGCACGCTGCCGGTAGTCGGCTGATCTGACTGTTGGACTTAATATAGGACAGTGGGGACTGTATCCCAATTAACAGGATTAATTAACAGGGTAGATGGTTCTGCATGAGGTCTTAACCAGGTGAATTCCTTCCTGTTGAAGTTAGCTTGCCTGTCTCAACATGGTACATGCTTTGGACTGTAAATACCCATTCTATATAGTATTACAGTATTACAGAAGAATTATAGTATTACAGTACAAGAGAAGAGAACCCACATTATATCGACAGGAAGATGTGTAAATGGCAGTGATGTGTGAAATAAACAGCTTTATATACATTAACAGACCTAAAATATGTTGAGAACCTTCACTCAGTTTTCTGGCATTTTGCTGTGATTGTAAAGAAGTACAGTGATTTTAGTGCTCTAAATGATGCACCCCTTACCTCAAGATACTTTGTACCTTATAGTCATTTATGAAAAAAAAAACCACACCATAGAAGATTGGTCAGAAGACTGGAGATAGACATTATCATACATATAGAATTTTGGTTTGTGTTGTAATTTGGTTTTGGTGGCGGTTTTGGTTTGGGTTTGTTTTTTTCTTTGTACTTTATTTCAACATAACGTTTTTGGTTTTTTTTCTCTCTGTGATTTACCTAGTTTACAGATATGTAAAAAAGAGGCACCGGCTTAAATGTAAATGTCAAAAGCAAAAAGATTTAGAAGTAAGGCTGAAAAATCATAACTGACATACTGGGTCAGATTTTTCCTTTGGATGCACACAGCTTTTGCTAAGGGCAGAATGCATGCGGGTACCATTTTGCCCTGAGACACATGCTACTCCAGGTCCCAAAGGCAAAATTAAGTTCTCATTGAGCATGGCTCTAATGCTGTCCATCCCTGAGCAGCAGTCCTGCTGAATGCAGAAGGAGGTTTTCTTTGTGTAAAGCCTTGGTTTTGTCTTTTTGAGACCTGCTCTTTTTCTGCTCTCATACATGCTATGCCTGTACTTGTGTTGCGAGCTGGCATCAGTTTTCTTCAGTAACCAAAATAATCCCAAATCACTGTTACAAGGTCTGAGGCTGCATGGGCAGTGTGAAATCTACTATCTACCTGGTCTGCTTTCTGCTTTTGTAGTGTGATACTGTACTATCAGTGTGCCACTGAACCAAATGGAGAATAAGCTGGAATTTATACTTGAAGGATATCTTGACAGAAATGGTATTGTGCCTGTGCTGCCTGCAGCAATGTAGTGTAGTCAGGCAATGGCTTTCCTCTGCCCTGCTGCATGCTTTTACTGTTGAGGGCATGCAAAAATTAGGGGTGGGAGGAGTGCAATTTGGTCCTTTTTTAAACAAAGTTATTAGATGCAAAACATGAGTGAGATAAAATGTACCTATTTTTAGTAGTCTATTAAATTTTATACTTATTAATATTATTACTTATTAATTATTATTACTTATTAATATTATTTTGTGATAGAAAAAGATAAATTGTTTCTCTCCTCAGTTTGATAAAATGGTTTTCTCTCTCTGTGGGATTATGGCTTGATTTCTGGATGGTCTAATATTTATGTCTTCTTCCCATCAGGATTATAGAGTCAACATCTTTCTAAGACAGAAGTGGAATGACCCCAGGCTCAAACTTCCTAATGACTGGAGAGGTTCAGATACTCTGACAGTGGACCCAACTATGTTTAAATGTCTTTGGAAACCAGACTTATTCTTTGCAAATGAAAAAAATGCTAACTTCCATGATGTCACACAAGAAAATATTCTTCTTTTTATATTCCGGGATGGAGATGTCCTAGTCAGCATGAGGTATTTTATTGATATATTTTTACTCTTCTTTTAATTTTTTTTTTAATTACTTGATATGAGAAATATATACTGTGTTATACTTAATGTAATATAATTTATGACTAATACTTAAATTTGACAGTTTTTAAACAATACTAAAATTAATTCAAATGTCTGTGGAGAAATCAGATCGTTTCAAAGTGTGTAAGTTGCACAGCAAGTACTAGAAATTTGAATTGTATGCACATTTGTATGTCATGTTAAGCTAACACATTAAGTACACTGAATTCATTGAAGAAAAAATTTAAGCCCTTTCACTAATTTCTTGGATTCTTGGAAGCATAATGAAATAGATAATATCTGACGTACAGCTTTCAGCAAAACCCTATCATTTGCTGACCACTTGAATTTCTGCACCAACAAAAGAAAATTATGTTTATTTACTAATGATATATATGGAAAGGCAGAAATTACAAACTTTGTGAATATCAGTGTTTTGTAAAAGTACTGGGATATAACCCTGATTACATTTTATGCCTTACTGGCATAGATTTTTTTCAGAAGGCTCAAAAATGTTGTTTAACTATTGTTGCAAATTGCTGTTTTGTGGATTGAGTTGGTTTGTCAAAGGTAAACACCATGCCCTAAAAATAATCATCCAGTGAAAACATCAAATTGCTAGACTAAGAAGGATCTCATAGTGAATTACAGATCTTAAGAATTTATAGACACAATGATTTGTAGAGACTAGAAATATAGAAATTTCTAGAAATAGAGAAAATTTCCTGAAAGTGAGTGAATTTTATTTGGGTGTGAACTGGAACATATTGCCTTGATAGGGAAAAAAATTATTACCCAAATTTACTGCAACTTAACAGCTAAGTTGGAAATATTTCTGAAATTCTAGTCACACAGACTGTTTCTTCCCATGGTAGAGTTTGCTAGAAAAAAGAAAGAAGATGGGAAAGTTGGGGTTCTTTTTTGCCCATTTCAAATCAGGCTCAGAAAACTCAATCTCAAGACTTTTTGCCAGCAGTAATCAGAAAAGAAAATTCATTGGGCAATCAAAGTATTTCATTTAGCTCACTCTGAAGGTCCTGATTCTGATTCAGTTGTTTCTGTAGCATGTTTTACGTCTGTAGAAATAATATTTCAAAATAGAAAATATCTTTTCAGCTTTAAAGAAAATTTTTCATTTGAAATAGCAAATATTAAATAAAACATTGAAACCTAATAAAAATTCCAGGTTCCAGCTATTCATAAATGAGATTATTTCAGTCACTAGGTTAGGTTAGCAAATAGTGAATATTCATTGAATCCTACTAGAAGTGTTTCTGATGGAAAAATTAATCTCTGAAAACTTCCAAATGACAAAACAAAATTCAATAACATTTGTAGTTAGTGTTGTCCTCTAAAAATATTCTCTTTGACTTTAATAATACATGATACTCATTAATTTTCTGAGGCACTGTGGTTTGGTGACATGATGCTGAGATTTTAAGATTTAAAAATATTTAATTGCTGTGCCGTGTATTTTTACTTCACAGAGGTGTTATCACACAAGAATGAAAGAGTCTCCAGTTATCAAAATACATGTTTATGACAAAACGCATGTGAGAGAAAGCTCTTTCCCTCATAAATAGTTATGAATTAGGAAACTGAATGTAGGAGTAAACAGCTTGTAGTCATATGAGGAGTAATAAGTGGTGAAGTCCCACAGAAAAATCTCTTCTGGTTCCTGTTTTGTTCAACATAAATCATCTGGAAAACTCTGAATTGACAGGTGTTTTGGATGATGCCAGAATATTCAGGATAGTAAAGATGAGAGACAGCAGTGAGAATTGCAGATTAATCTAGTGAGTAGGCAACAACATATGCAAGGAAATTCAATGTAAATAACTGTAAATTATGCATGCAGTAAGTTTTTTCTTTTGACTTTACATAAAAACTGACTTGTTTTGAGGTGGTAATAATTATTGCCTCTGTGTAATAATGGCTGATTCTCTGAAAATGTCAGCTAACAGCTCAGGACTAGTTGGAAAAGTCAACTGAATTCTAGGTAGTTTTAGGGACTAAAGAGAACGTCATGCAGCTATGTAAATCCATGCCATACGTGCATCCTGAAAATAAGGTGCAGTTCTAGTCCTGCCACTGCAAGAAGGGAGACAAGGATGGTCAAAGGTACAGATTGGCATTCTTTATAAAGAACAGCTATGCAAGGCCACCTTCACACAGGAAAAAAACCAACAAAAAAGATAAATGAGGTAGTGGCATTGAGGTCTCTAAATCATTAATGGCACAGAGAGAATGGATGGACATTGATTTTTCACCTTTTTTTCCAGTAAAAGAACTATGAGACAGGCTCAAGATAAATAAAAGTAGATGATTAGAGTGTGTGCAGCTTAGCTGTGGGATGTGCAGAATGCTGTGCATGATTTCTGTGCATGATAAAGCTTTCACAGACTCTGGAAAGCAACTGGAAAAAAAACAGCCCCTTGGAGACAAAAAAATCTGTTGAGGTCCCTTAAATACTGAAGTGTCACTTCTGGTTTAGAAAATTCTTGAGGTGCAATATCTGAGAGACTGCTGGATATCTGATTTCCTGATTGCTGGAGTCTCATGTTCTTCAGGAGGTTGCTGTTGGGCCACTGCTAGAGACAGGACTTTGTTCTCTATGAATATTTGGCTTGGCTATTCTTATGACATACGTATTGTGTCATTTATTTATTAGTAAGTCTCTAGTAACTAGCTCTAACTAGCATATGTTTATAACATTTTGTTCTTGGATTACTAGAGCTATCTCAGTTTCAACCTGCTACTTACGATTTTTAAAAATTTTCTGCTATTTTAGAGGCTGAAAGTCAGATACTTGTTTGGTTTTTTTTTTCCTTATTGCCATCTACTGCTTACCTGGCAGCTAATACTGTTTTTAAATTTCTGTATTTTCAGATTGTCTATTACACTGTCATGCCCTTTGGACTTGACCTTATTTCCTATGGATACACAGCGCTGCAAGATGCAATTGGAAAGCTGTATGTAAATCACTCTGTACATAAAAACAGTTGCCTTATAGGCATACTTGAGAATCAAAACCAAAAATAATCAATTCTGTGTTGTTCAAGTCAGCATTTTTAATGAATTTTGAAATAAATGTTCACAGGTTCATAGCAATATACAGTTCCCTATCAAAAATGCTTCTTATGGTTATAGCACCATAAACTCTGTTTTCAGCTTTTGCTATTAAGCATGACAACTGATGAGCTTTATAAAAGCATTTACAATAAACATAGCAAAATGGAGACACATTTCAGTTAGAAAAAAAATATCCATGGTTTCCCCAGGAAATTGTAACTTCCACAGCATGTGCTGCTCTGGAGGTTTTTGAGGTCAAATTTTTACCCTTGCATTGATGTTTCCTGGTATTTTAAACTCTTTTGATACAGTGCCAAAGGAAAAGTATTTGGTGTCAATACATCAAGAGCATTTAATATGAAACCCCTTCTTTGACAGTGTTTTCAAGATGTACTGGGGATGTAGTCAGACATCTCTTCCTTATCAGTCCTTCCTTGGTCTCTAGGTGATATGATCTCATGAACAGCCAGGTCTCATCTCTGAAGGGCTTCATGCCATGCTGGAAGTTGCAGCTAAATTGTTTCTGAAACCCATCTGCTTTCACGCTCCCCAGCTACAAGGGTACCTATTCAAGCACAGCTTTTTCCCCACACTCCTCCCTGAGGATCCCACTTGCATAGTAATTCTATTTTCCTGAGTAAGGACAAGTGTGAAGCTTGCTCCAGTCTGCTCCTGCTGTAATACAGAAACTTTCCTGTTACTCCACCAGGCCGGGTGGGGAAGGGGAGGATAGGGAAAGGAAGACAACAGTGAAGAAAGACCAAGGTTAATCAGGGCTGATCAGGACATCCCAGGGGTACAAGGATAATATTAATATCTGAGCTTTACAATTTAGTTTTTGATTGCCAGCATTTACCTTTAGAATTGTAGTATGTCCATAGTATTTTTGCCCTTTGCGAATGTGTAGTTATTAGCGGAAGTAAACTTATGGTCAAAAAACAATAATATTAATGCAAGTTTGCTGAAGTTTTCTCAATCTGGGTTTAATTGCAAGCTTTTCAAGGTAATGGTTATTCAAGGATGAACTAATGAAAAAAAACTCTCTAACTTTATCTAAACAACTTAATTGTCTTTCTCAATGCTAAGTTGACATATTCAGGAGGAATTTGCTCCTTTGGAAAGATTGTGCGCTGAAATTTCTTCTACCTTTTAACTCAGTTTTCAAAAGCAACAATGTTACCCATGAGCTCCTGACTGCCCCTCCAGTTCCAGCTGTAGGCTTGCTCTCACTGATAGCCATTGGTAGTTTTATTCTACTTAAGTTATTTTAACATCAATATTTTGTTTCTAGTTGCTGTATTTCCAAAACAAAAGCCGCCACCAGTTTTTACTAAGCTGTTCCTATATTTTGACCCCTAGTTCTGCACACTCTCTAAGGACAAAATTTTAAGTGTCCAGGAACTGTTATCATAAAGGATCTTGGCAATTTTGTGATTTGCTGTTTATTGTAGGGAGGTGAAACTAATTTTATTGATGAAACATTAAAACAACTATTTATTCTTTTTTATAGTATCTTCCATAAAAAGCTTTGAGACACTGTGATTTTTACTAAGTTATTGTGAATCTTAAAGAAGTCCATACCCAGGAAATAATGAAGGCACTGAATTGATTTATAGTAGGTCTATACATCTAATTAAATTCCTGGTCAACTGTTTGCTGAATGGCAACTCTTTCATGAATCAGGGCCTTTAATCTGAACAACTAATCAGAAAAGTTTTTTCAAAGAAAGCCCAAGATTCATCACAGTAATTGTGTTGTTAAATTCTTTTGAAGTTTTTAGGACTTGTGAATGCTGTTAAAGTTCAGAATATTTTTCATGCCTTGCTGGAGTATGAATGAATATGGAAGCTTCAAAACTGTGGGGAAAAGAGCTTTGCTTTCATTGTTTAAGCAGTAAGCATTGGACAAAACACCTCAATAATTGTAATATTGCTGATATTGTAATGTTCTACCCACCATGTCCAAACTTAGGCATATATAACAATTCAGTTGTAGATTATTTTACTTTTGTATTTGATTATTCGAGCAGGAAATATAAAAAGAGTGAAAGACATATGATAAATATACGCTAGATTTTCTTGCAGAGTTTGCTCCAGTTGAGGTGATTCTTTTAATGATTCTTATTATTTTGTTCTTGTAGTTGGTTACACAACTGATGACTTACGGTTTATCTGGCAGTCTGGAGATCCTGTCCAGCTAGAGAAAATTGCTCTGCCTCAGTTTGATATTAAAAAGGAGGATATCGAATATGGTAATTGCACCAAGTATTATAAAGGCACAGGTAGGTAATATAAATTATTTCTTTCGTAAAAAAATGAAAGCTTCCTTCAGTTACTGTTTATTCTTAATGGATAATATTTCAGTTCATGTCTTGCATTCTGTAGGCTTAAATAGATTACTTTTAACATAGTAACTGTCACATGCAATTAGTTCAGACTAACCAAATCTAGAAACAGCTAGGTTAAAGATGAGGTTAAATGTTTGTATTGCTTTTGCTTAGATGTCTTGTGATCTTACTATCACTGGTTTGTTTCTATAGTGCTTGTACCCATTTATGTAAGCGGCCAGCTTCAGAAAAGATATTCATATGTTGCAGCCAAGTAGGATAACTGTGGTTTACTGACAGATCCAATTAGGAAGGTCCTTGCACACTGAATGGTCAGGCCAATAGATACTATTCTCTGCTTGATGAAAGATGTTACAAAGCCATACAGAATGCTTTTCTGGCATAAAGGAAACAATTATTTTGAAGGTCATCCCTCCTATGAAAATAAAACCTCAATATATCTGGAAGGTATTCAAAAGTTACAGAGGAGAAATTTGTGAGACAACAGATTGCTGAAGAGGATAGAAAGATCTGTGATATACCCATATAGTATCTTCTACACAAGGAAGATTTTCTTTAATTGCTTTTATTGCTTTGTTGTTTTAGTTATTGTATGCCAGACAACACTTTCAAGATGCCTTATCATTCCATGGTACTTAATTGAGAAAATATAGACGATGAATGCATATATTTTTGACAGATCCTGTCTTCTAAACCAGCTTTGCACAACCTTTATTGATACAGAGTGATCTGAATTTTTAAATTACTGTGATATAACATGTCTTTTCCTTGTGATAGAATAGTTTATGAAGTTCTTAATTATAATACCAAAATGTTAATATTAACATAAAAATGCCAGTTCTGCTAATTGAGTAAAAATATAAACGTAATTTTTTGTCTGGTTATCAGACTTCCTGATCCATCTGTTGCCTCCAACAAAACCTCTGTATTGTCAGTTTTATTTTTGTATTGATTTCATGTTAACAGATATCAAAAATGTTTGGATGATTTAGATCTTCACTTTTTTACTGGTGAGAGTATTCCTTGTTTGCAAGAATAACAGTGTCTTTAGAGTCTTTTTTTAAAAGTCTGAATGAATTTTAGAAGTCACATGTACTAGCTTTCAGTACTGTGGGAATCTACTTAGTCACAATCAGACCGCCTCTGTCCATTCTAAACTTTTTACACTAATATATCTTAATTCCATCTTTTGCACAAATTAATGATAAGTAGGAGTTTCAAGTGAGTTTAAGCCAGTACAACTGCTGGACCCCATTGATTTTATCTGGACTGCATCCTGAAGACAGCATCAAGATGGGAGTTTAACTTTAACTGCCTGTCCTGATGGTCTGTGAAAAGTCAGAAGGTGCCCTATAGAGCACAGAGAGTATGACCAAAGTTGGCAGCTATGTAGAGCTCTGTTTTCAACATTTATTTTTTCAGATTGTACTATTTCCCTTTATAATGAAAATGAAGTTATTGACCTTTTGCTCATACATAGAAAAGGCCTAGAAGATATGGACCTGAAGAGGCTGAGCTACAAAGCACAGTAAACATTAATGAATTTATTTCTTTAAAGGTTATTACACTTGTGTAGAAGTAATCTTCACTTTAAGAAGACAAGTTGGATTTTACATGATGGGTGTTTATGCTCCTACACTGCTAATTGTTGTTCTATCCTGGCTGTCATTTTGGATCAATCCTGATGCAAGTGCTGCAAGAGTCCCACTGGGTAACCTGTGTTTATACATACTGTCACAGTCCAGTGTCACACCATTGAGCCATTACCAGTTGCTTTGACAACATGATGCTGGACATTGAGAGCAAATTCACTTCCATTATCCACTCATCATTTTCACTGAAATCTCCTCATTCCTAGTCATGTAAAACCCATTGAGATACTGGTTCCAGCACTTATGTGATAAGCATGCTGTCTCTGCTTTTCTCCATTCAGTCAAAGCTGGTCTTACATACCAGGGATGCAGCAGAGACTGTGGCAATATGCACCTTACAGGGATTTGAACATCTGAATAATCAGTAGAAACCAAGAAGATAAGTAGGGCTTTAGAGAGACTCTGCCTCTTGGGGCTGTTTCTCTGAAGAGTAATAGAAAAAAAATTATGTCTGGAAGAAAATAAGCATCCTTGTTACCTGATTTGGTTTACTTCATTAGGGCCTCAGTTCCTGAGAGTACTTCAGGCTCGTGCTACCCGGCTGCTCAGCACAACGCAGTAGGCAGGCCCTTCATTTATTACAAGATAGTAGGACACAGAGTTAATCAAAACAGTATTATCTTGACTAATTGGATTGTACATGGGACTCCAGCTCTGGGGTGGCCAAAACCACTAATGCCAAAAGCTCTCTGAAATTCAGAGCCAGGCTTCTGCTTTCTTTTCCTTTTTGGATTCCCATCCCCATGCCATGATCTCTCCTCCCTCTTGCTCTGACCTCCCCATGCTCCCCTTTTCCCTGGCACTCCACTTATTTTCCAAATCTTTTCTGTGTCCTAAGAGGCTCAGCATACCTGTTCTCAAGCCCCCAGGGGTGCAGTTGCAAGAATCCCTCCATCCCCCTGCCTTCCTCAGAAACCTCTCATCCACACTTGAACCACTACATCCCCACAGGACTTGAGTCCCATGCAGCCTCCCATGTGTCAGTAAGCACTGGAGACTCTGGGAGTCAGGACCTGCCACATCATTTTACCAGGCTATGTCTGTGATCCATAAAGTCTTGGAGCAGTGAGTAGCTGTCTTAAGAGCCTATTGCAGAGGGAAGGGTGCCTGCTTGGTTTTGCTAGGTGGAAAAGTGTCCACATATCCACTGGCATGAGTCCCATTTCTCCCATCTCAAGTCATCTACTGTTCCTTTTCCTCCTCCACTGAAGCAATGAGCAAAAAAAGCCTAAGAATTGTAAAAATCCTGGAGAACCCTGACTGGAGTGATACTTTTGGCTTCAGAGTCAGGGTTGGCTACATAGCTCTAATTAAGTGTGACATAAACACTATCAAATTATATTTAATGTATCCTTTCTCTAGGGGGTTGTTTCTAATACAAATCAGCTTTGTTTTTCTTGACTTTTAAAAATATTAATAGTTACTTGAGGAGAAGTCACAATCTGTATCAGTTTTATAGAAAGTAATAAATATAATCTCTTACCTTGAAAAGTAGCAAGGATGCATTCCATAATGCAAAACGTGAGACATTTTAAGAAAAGAAGAGTGGGAAAAAGTAGCATGCCTTAAATTAAAAAGGTAGAAACACAAACTGGAAATATTTTTCATGTAGTGAGCTCCTGTATGATCAAAATCTGAGCTGTATTTCTGCTGTGATAATCCTGTACCTCTAATGTCTGACCAGACAGACTTATTAATTATGTAATAGATTTATAAGAGAAATAGTGCTGATTTATGTAATGTGGATGTCTTTGTGACTAAACATGCATGCTTATTTGTTGTTTATTATTTTTCATTTATTTGAAGTGCTTACTGTAGTCTTTTCTGTATTAGGATTTCTGAAATAATGCTTTTTCAAAACATTTCACTGGTTATGTGACTTTTCCTGACTCCCCAGAGAAGCAAAAACTGCTAAAGCTGAGCATCTTTTAGTCTTGAGTCAGTACTTGGGAATGCAAGTTGATAGATTCATGCAACTGGAATAGATTCATGTTTTTCCATTTTGCAAGGGAGCAACAGATTAATTCTTCTATTTACATCCCTGAAGATAAATTGGCCTTGAAATCTAACAAGATTAACTTTTCTGCATGAAGTGGTTTACATCTAATCTCCCAAAAAAGTGTTGCCAATGGACACCACATTCTCAATGGCTAGATACAGGTCTCATCAGATGAGAAGCTACTTTAGATTTATTAACGAATATCTTAATACAGTCATCCTTAGAATTAAGTATAATGGTCTACTGGTCCCCGTGGTTAGGCATCTCAGAAGTTTCCAGGTAATTTAGGGGATTCTTAGCAAATCAGTACTCAAAATATATCTTTGTAGACTGATAATTGTTCTGGGAGAAGGATATCTGAAGCAAAAGTATTTGCATAGGAACTACTTTAGTTGCAAACCCAGTAACATTTCATCCATTTAGATCATCTGGTGGCAGGGAGGTCCACAAAAGACTGGTACCTGGGCAGTTGGGGCTAAGAAACCTTGAAGTTGATATCACTAATTGCTTCTTTCTAACTAAATGCTGGTATTTCACCTTTTCATGGGCCTGGCAGAGGACTCTCTGGTTCTTTAAAGGTGGATAGTGTGCAAGCATCTGTTAAAAGCCCTTTCTTTTCTTCACTGCAGTTTGACCCCCAAAGGGAGTAAGATCTTGGAGTTGTAGGGATCTGATGTACATTCAGACTTCTGTCCTTGCACAGCAACCTGGCAGCATGGAGCATGCAGGGGGGGTACAACAGGGTACATGGAGGCTTTTAGTAGTAGTGATAGATTCCACACATACAAAGGACAGCTGGATCTGAGGCCAGGCATGCCCCCACCCTCTCCTGTCCTCAGATCTGTCTTAGTTCTGTTCAGTTCATTTTATAAAATTGCAGCAAATGTAGGGCCTCAAAGGAAGATGTAAAGATACATGTGCTATGCAGAGGGATTGGCAAGAGTATGTCTTTAAGCTTATGAAGTTTAATGAGATAAGAGAATGTATTAGAGGTATCAAATTATAACAAAGATAGAATATGACCTTTTCCAGTAAAATTAGTGAGATGACAACAGACATTTTAAAAGCAGTAATATAAACCAGAAAATACTGTTTCATACAGTATATAATTAACCTGTGGAATTCACTGCCCGGAGATAGTGCTGGGGATCAAAAGTTCAGTGGATTCAAAAAAGGAAGATTTATTTATCTGGCAACACATGCTGAATTGCTTTGCTGGATTGGCACTTTCTGATATTCCATGTGTAACTTGAGACAGAATTTTTAAAACAGTAGCTCTGTACAGTCATGCTTTAGGCTGGGAGCTAAGTAACCTTACTGATTAGTTAAATTTTGCCATTGAGAAGGATGCCTCTCTAGAGGCAAAAATGCAGAGATACTTGCTAAAAAAGCTAAAAAGCCCACTTTACTTTGCAAGTGTAGAGGGAGGAGTTCTGTCCTGTCTCTTTAGTAATCCCTGGAAAGAAAATGGGAGGATTTTTTTGCTTGTTTAATTAGTAATCTTGCAGTTTATTCATTCCTCTCACTGAGCGTGAGCCCTGGGCTTTGAACCGTGTTGGGTGCTGCTGCCAGAGGTGTAACTTACAACTCTGGTACTTGTGTCTCCAAGGCACTCCCCACTCTGATCTGGCAGCAAATAGTTGCTTAATTGAGTATTCTGTGCTTTTCTTTCACTTTTTTGTTACCTTGAAAACCTAGAAGTTTCTCAGGCTTCACGAATGAGTTTTTCATCCTCGGAATTCAGACAAATGGAAGTTAGTGGCAGGTTACTGTGACCTCAGTTGGTCTTCTGAATAAATGGATGGAAGCACCACTAGAATCTCTTCACCTAGTAGAATTTTTAAGTTAGTTTTCTAGAATTAAATCCAAAATTGTGTGAGATAGTATTTTAAGCTCTACAGAGTGGTTGACCATGTGTTCTAAGTACCAGGCATGATAATAACATTTGCATATTAAGATAGTAAACGTATTTAAAGTTAGTAGGAAAAAAAAATATCCAAGACGCTGAGCCAGTCATTGGCTACTTGCTAATTTGGTTATTCAGGGTACAGATGGATGCTGCCTTTCAGAAGTCTAGCATAAGCATAGCATGCTACTTGATACAGTACACTGTCAGATAATGAACAGAAAGGTTGGCATAGGCAGAGATGTCCTTTATATGTTAAGAGGAAATACAGCATAATTTGCACCTGTTACTGCAGTTCATTATTAGTGTTCAGCTGAAGACAGCTGGTGTTGGTCAGTGGAAATAAATTTATAAAAAGAGAGACTAATTGATGCTGACTTGGTATCTTTTTTTTTTTGATACTTGAATGCTGCTGATACAGTAGTAGGAAAATAAAACCAGAGTGGACAGTGAGGTTTGGTAGTACAGTATTAGGTCTGTCCTTATGATCTGACATAGCACATTCTCTCTTATCCCAGTGGAAAAAAAAATCTTTTTTTTTTTAATTATTTGTCACACATTTCAAAATAAAACACCATCGGATTATATGTTCTTAAATCATGTGACTGTAACAATTTTTTATAGTTTCTCTGGAGATAAATATCAAATAAGTTATCATATCACTCTTACTGAAATCCTAATATGAATAACAGCAAAATAATGATTGTATTTATAATCAACTAAAATTTAATACTTTCACAGGCCCATAAAGGCACTTTCAATTACTATTTATTAGAGAATGCTTGTAGACCATCAGTCACCTCAGTGTTTTCATCTTCACAGTGAATTTGGAGCCCAGACTTTTTAATTGGCTGGTACAGTTTTACTCTTTAGAAAAACTTCCTCTCCACCTAAATTTTGGATATCATACTTGTGGGCAGGTCCTTCAGAGGATTTCCCCTGCTGTATCACAGTTCTGGTTTCTTGGACAACAGCAGCTCTTAAAATTTATTTTAAAGGACTTGAAGTCTTTTAATGTAGGTATCATATTTCTCCTCCATCTTGCCAGACTTAGATGCACGTTGTAGACTAAGCCTCTGGACATCCCGTTTCCCATTTGTGCAGTGTGTGATCAAGCTGGAAAACTACAGTAAATACTTCTTTCTTTCCCCATTTATAAAATGAAGGTGCTAATAATAACTAATCACTAACTGTAATATCCTCCATGACTATTCAGTTTAACTTATTTGTTGTCTGAAGACATCTGCATTGTGTCTACCCACTGCAAAATAAACCAACCACATTATGAAGTCCCATTCACTGTTAGAAAAAGCATCATTCAATGTTGTCTTTTTCAGAGACAGCACAGCCAGCATCAGTAAGGGTAAGTTTTCTCTAATCAACGTGTTGGGGTTTTTTTTTTTTTCTGTAGGTATTTTCTCAGTACTCAGCTTGGCATCTGAATGTACCACTCTTGCTGCCGAACTTCCCAAAGTGTCTTATGTGAAGGCCTTAGATGTCTGGCTGATTGTTTGCCTTCTCTTTGGGTTTGCATCTCTGGTGGAGTATGCAGTCGTTCAGGTAATGCTAAACAATCCAAAGAGAATTGAAGCTGAAAAAGCAAAGATTGCCAAAGCAGAGCAAGCGGAAGGGAAGGGTGGAAATGCTGCCAAGAAGAACACAGTGAATGGCACAGGGACTCCTGTCCACATCAGCACTTTACAGGTAGGAGCTGAGAACCTGTGTATGCAAAATCAGCATTATCTTCTCTTAACATAATTCCAGTAATTTGCTGTCTTAATAGTTTTCATCAATGCTTAATCTTAGAAGGAATTAAGACATTAAAAACCTATCGGTAATTACTATTTAGGAATATGACCGATTGGTCTCTAGTGATTTGGGGTCAGAGTTACTAAATGAAGAATTTGTCTTTTAATATCCTAGCACCATGGTTGCTGCTGAGCTTCAGGTAAATAAAGCAGCAAACAGCTTTACAGTTGCTATTTTTCTCATAAGAAATAGCAGCTGTCAAGCTATAACTATACAGAGGATGGGACTCTCGGTCAGTATTTGCTGAGAGTGGACTCAAATAACACTCATCTCATTGCTTTCCTCGGGATGGCCACAGCTGCACCACACTGCATGTCAAGCATCTCTGAAGGCAGGGATTCAGAAGCCTTGGCATTTGTAAACAAAAGACAGGTCTGTTTGTCTGTCAAGCAGTTCCTGCATTTCTTGTGTTTCCAGATAGAGTTCATGGGTAAGTTGGTCAAATCACGTTACGTGAAGAAGAGGAGATGTACACCTTAGTTCAGGCAAGAGTTTTCCATCATGCTTCCTGGTTGTTGTATAACTCCCCCTTTGTGCTCCAGTAGTTATCTGACATCCCAGGCCAACTGCCCTCAGTCTTGAGTGATATTTAAATGACATTTATTCTACAGAAGAAAATATGTTATGCTGAAATATAGGAAATACAAATTTGGCTTCTAGTTCACTAATTCAGTAATTTAGATGTAGAAAATAGCGTTATTAGGCCAGATCCAAGTATAATATTGGCAGTGTCCAATGTGACTCTAAAGCTTTTTTAAGGAGGGAGTAGTTTATGCTGGAATTGCAGAAACCCTGTCCTAGTATCAACCTGACATTGTCCCATAACTGATTACCCACCATCCAGAGCAGCTGCAGAGTGGTGCACTGACTACCATAATACTCATCTGGGACAAGAGTCTCCTGGGAGCTGTTTTGGTATGCAACCAGGCTCAGCTTAGAGCAACCCAGGCCCAGGCCCAGGCAACATGAGAACTGAGTAGAAAGAACAGTTTTACTTCCTCTGAACTGAATGTGGTATTTTTGCATTCGGCAATTTGTGAGTGCCAAATTCAGCTGTTTCTTGTGACAAAGTAATTGCAACAGTCCAGTAGAGCAGCATAAAATCTGTTTATTCCTATTTCGTACTTAACAAGTGAAAGGGTACAGTTTGATCAATTACAAGATTAATAAAAAGCTACATTTTACAGTAGTGTGAATAAAACCAAATTGCTAAATTACTGAGTTGCCTTAGTGTGTACATCCTTTAAGCTGCATGCCATTGTCATAGCCATAAGGAGAGTAGAATGATAACCCTTACCACCTATGCTATCCATTCATCTTTAAATAAGATTTTTCAAGCAGGTAAGTTTGGACATATGGTGCATTTTAAAACTTAAAGGAAGGGGAGTCATTGTCCACAAAAATTAAATAGCTTTCCCCATGAATGGTGTCGAGTAGTAGCCTGAAAGTTTTTAGGATTCAGACCTCAGTCTGCCCCCCAAGTTCTTGCAGTGTTTCCCATCCACGATCATGCAATGTCAAGTCCAGCATCTCATGGTTGACCTGCAATTTTCAGAGTCTTCCCAATTTTTTATCAGAGACCTTTAACATTCCAGTATCTATAATATCTGCAACAATAATTTAGGTTGGATATACATGGAGTACTGTGCATACACAGCTTCTGATGATCTTTATACAGAGAGTTACTATTTGTTTAGCAAGACATACTGGAAATATGTATTCATTGCTGCAAAAGCTGGACATGTTGCTGAGTGGTCACCTCCCCTCATGGGCAGTGATCCAGCTTTTATCCAGCCTCCTAAATCGAAACAGGTCTAATTTTCTTTTGGTAGCTTTGGCTCCCAATCCAAAAGTAGGCCTGACCCACAAAATTTGGATTGCTCCCATACAGACCCAATAACAACCAAGTAGAAAATGTACTTGCCATATGGCAAATATGCAAGGAAGGGAAAAAATAAAGAAACAGATAATGGAAAAAAACTGTGTTGAAAGACATAAAGAATATGAAACAAAACCAGGTCAGAATGTTGTCCCAGAACTTCAGGAGCTGTTTGTCATCAGAATTGTGTATGATCTCTGTGTGAGGACAGAGCAAATACAAGTATCTGAAAAAACTAAGATGACTCAATGTATAGTTTTAGAAGAAAAAGAAGACAACTTGGAACTGCATCCCTGACATGGGCATGGTTCATATAGAAGAGCTCAAGGTTGTTCTCTTTCCAGATAGGAGGTGATACTGAAGCAAAATGACTGAGGGTGTAGCTGGAAATCTCACCTTAGCTAGGCTTGAAGCAGTGGATAGACCAGATGGGGCTCAAAGGTAAAGCCAACATGAATGATCTGGAAGCAGAAGGCTTCAAGTAGGGTAAAACAGAGACCATTAATAATTCATTAGTAAATTTTTCTCCATCTTAAATGAAGCACTTATTATTAAAAGACATAAACTGAAGGGCGCTGATACTAATAGAAGGGAATGCACTTTAAAAAGACAAATTACTTTATTGCACTTTAAAGTGCCCCTGATCTGACTCCAGGTTGCCAGTGTTCCTCAAGCAGCAAGTGATGCTCTTGTTGGCTCTTGCAGCCATGCAGCATTGCAGCAGTGATATCTCTGCTGGAGATTTGGAGAAGGGGACAGTGTTATAAGTATAGCAGAGTTGTTGGGGTGGAAGGCCCCAGGTGTGGGGAGCATCAAAGGGAGTGCAGGGAAGAAAGTGATGCAGTCATGCACCCCGGGTCCCAGCCCTTATGGAACAATTTGCTGCCATGCGTGTGCTCCATTTCTGAAAGATAAAAATGGCATCTGGTCTGGAAACTTGGTGTGTTTCATACAAGTAGAAAACAAAGCATAACAAAACCATGTCATAATACTTCGAAGTACAAACAGCTATTGTTCCTTTTTTATGACAAGGAATTGGGTAAAGGGGTAAGGGCTTCAGTGCATCATAAGAATTAAAAGCTTGATGCTATTCCTAATTGAAGGTGGGTAATTTTTCAGTGGAAAGCTGTCAGTAAAGTCAGTGATGGCAACCAATAGTCATCAACAGCAACAATGAAGATGACAGGATGAAAACAATGCTCACAATCTGAGAATCAGCCAAAGATGGAGAAAGCCCTCTGTGGATGCATAACTACTTCTCCTCTCCACAAAACCCTGCGTACTGCTGACGTAAAAGCTGGGTGTTGTCAGCATATGCCAAACCCCCAAGTCCAGGCTTTATGACTCATGCACCCTCCAAAAAAGCCCCTTGAAATGTCAATGCCATTTTAAGCCCATAGGTTATGGGCTTAACTATAACTCTCTGATTAAAGTCAAGTGTTCCATCTGGCAAAATCAACCTGAATCTGCAGAAAAAAAAAAAAAAAAAAAGAAAAAAAAAAGAGAAGATTCAACGTAAGCACATTGACTGTGTTTGCTAGGAGCTGCAGTGATGATGTATTTACAGGCAAGAAGCCATGAGAAAGAGCAGTTTGGTCCCCTTAGCTACTAGGGGCTGCAAGGAGATGTTCTGAACAGAGAGATTATGCAACCTGGTGGTAACTGCTGGCAGTGGCTTTCTCAGTGAGAGTTTGCATGTGTTTCCTAGCAATGTAACATCATACAGTGAGGAAAACAAGCAGCAAGGCAAATGTTTTGAAGATGAATCAGTTTCTTTTTGCTTTCACTGGTGGCATGATTGCTGGGGGAGATTGCACTGTTAACTGTAACAATACCCCTCAATTTGAAAAGTCACATTTTCATCGAGCCCATTTATAGAAGCTGGGCCCCCACTGATATGTACTGAAGACTGGAGAGAACATTTGCTAAAAGAATGGCTCAGATGAGGGGTGAATAGTGCTATGCAAGTGGTGATAATAGCTCTAAACCCAGTTATTTTTAAAGAGAACTTGTGCTATTGCTTGCCTGATGTTGTCAGAGCTACATCTAGGCTCTGAAACCTGATATAGGTTATGCTCATCTCTACTGATTTGCAATCTATCTGACCACTGGTGGTGACCAATAGTGACCTGATCTTGGCACTCCAGACTCAGATTTCTCTTATAGAATCACTAGAAACCCAGTATACATTTTATGTTGTACATAAAACCACAGACTGGCTATTTTAATATATCCTGACAGTATTTCAGGTACAGAGTAAGTTCTTTCTGCTCTAGCAATTCACATATCTATTGTTGGATATAATTCAGAACCTGACTGTAAAAAGGCCGTGAGCAATCTGCTTTGAGCAGGGGGTTGGTCCAGATGATCTCCGGAGATCTCCCTGCCAACCTCAGCTATCCTGTGATTCTGTGATGTTTTATGTATAAATATTTTTGTACTGTACTTCGCAACTAGTGGGGTAATGAGAATTTGCAAGGAGTGTAATATTTGGAATGTGATGGTGAATTCCTGCTGAGCTTCTCCATAAAATGTACTCAGTCTGAATACACACTAATACTAAACAATCATTACTTTATTGATGATCTATGTCTATCATTATGGCAAGAGCCAAGAGAAAAGAACAAAACAAGTGGAAAAAAAAATTAATCACTGAGTTTGTTAGAACTACTCCTTCATCTTGTATGGAAGACTGTCACACAATTGACAGCCCTAGTGACAGATCTGCTTGGGGTCAGCAGAAGGAATTATTTTATGGCAGAGGAGAGGTGCTTTGTAGGGCAGGGAATGCTGCATTACAGTAGGGAGGCACTTCAGCCCAAGGGACACATGCTGAGCTTGAGAGGCTGCCAGTGCTGTAGCACGTTTGAAGCTTTGCTAGAAATTGCAGACATTTCTGCTCTCAATAATTTTTGAATCCAAAATGATGGCATTTTGTATTACACTTCATCCAGGTGGATAAATAGGACTTCATTATAGGATGAACAGTTTAAAAGTTTCCTTATTCTATTTGCACAAGTTTAGTCAAGTCTTGGTATGTTTGGTGCTGTGAGAGGACAGATTTCACAACCTTGAGAAGTATTTTTTCTCATCTAGGTAGAAGAATTTAAACAAAAAATATGAATGATGCTGGTGAGCTTTCTAACAAAGTTTGAAACAGCTACAGACCAGGAGGTATACTAATTCTAAAAATCAAGCAAACAACACAATTGAAAATAAACTCTCCAAAAATTGAAAACTAACTTGGCTTTAAGCATTTCTCTTTTCTTCTCACTGAGAAGTCGATAGCAATTAATGCAAGTTGAAACCTGGAAAATAGGTGTAGATAATACGTGTAGGTAACAAAAGGGATATGTGGTTAGTATAATGGAAAACAGCATGAAGTTACTTTGCATATATAGCAAGAATACAAAACTAGTACAAAGAATATTGATCCAATATTAAATAGAGGTGCTGTAAATATAAAGAATTAGAAGAAAAGGCAAAAAGTATTGAACCAATTTTCTGCTGTGTTTGTGGAAAAGCCATATATATTCAATCAGATTACGAAATAGCTTTTATTGGCAGTAGCTAATGAGAATGTTAAACAGTAGCTATTAAAGTTAAACATTTTACAATTGATATTTCAGCTTAAGTTGCATCTAGAAGACCATGAGCGCTGTGCAACATTAATGTTGTTTTTTTAATAATTCATTTAAAACTGGGAGGATTCCAAAAGATAGCAAGAAGCTAACATCATGCCAGTACTTTTAATATATGCTAAGTGGCATAACATGAATAATCATAAGCCTGACATCAATCAGTGAAAAATATTGCATAGTGAACAGGAGGTTGACTAATAGTTATTATTCATAAGTATTAATTATCCCTAATATTATTCAGCATTCAGCCCCAAGTTAGCTAATAAATTTAAATGGGTCAGTGAAATTAAAGCTTATATATGGGTTTATTGATTTGATCAAACAATATAATTACTTAAAAGATTCTCAATTAGGTTGGCAGAGGTAATGATGTAGAGGTAAGAAACGCAGAAGAATATTTGGCTTGGCTTCATATGTCAGCCTGGTTACATCATCTGAATTATGCAAAATCTAGGTTAGATTTGTTACCATCTGTAAGTACCAGCAGTTAATCAGACTAACTTTAGTCATGCCTCATGACTGAAAATTGAAGCCAAATAAATTCAGGTTTGAAATAAGGTGCATATGTTTGTGAAGAACAAGTTCATTGAAAAATTTCTTCATTCTGTATGTTTTTAAAGGAAAAGTTGGCACAGGTAGTTTGGGCAGTGAATGTGGAGAGTGGTGATGTAACATTTAACACCATTTTACTTTTTTACTAGTATTCAGTGTAATTCCCTAAAACAAGATCCTGTGGTATTGTTTTCCATTGAAATGGTTCTTTGGTGTCAGGAATATCATTAGACTTCTAGCTCAAACCAAGACAAGATGAATAAAAAGCAAATAAACTACTTTTAGAATGTATTTTCTCTCTTTGTTTAGGGAAAGCTGTAGGTTAACTGAAGGAAATTTAGATTAAGACAACAGAAATATTGGAGAGTTGAAGAGATATATGAAAAGAAATTTTAAAATATGTGTAGGCAGTAGAATGTGGAAAATAGAATGTAGAAAATAGAAACGTTAGATTTTCAAAGCCAGAGAAATGAAAGAAATTATTTTTAAAAGTAACATATAACTTTAACTAAAGAAAAAAATGGGTCGGGTTGCTCTTACAAGAGAAATTGTGTCACCCTGATAAAGCAGTACTCCAGGTGACACTAAACTGAGCAGAGCTCTTTGTGAATATGCTGCAAACAGTGCTCTGCTTGTTAGGCTCAGGTGTTGTAGAAGCCAGTGCCAGAGTTCCCTGTCCCCCAAGAGAAAGAGACCTGACCTGTGGCAGCCTCTGGATGCTGCAGGTGGAACAGGAGGAGTATTCTTCACTGCAAATCAGAGCACTTAGGCTACCATGAATGTCACTGAGTTTTACAGTACATAGCTGGTAGTATGAGGAATGGACTACAAGTCTGCAAATCCGAAAGGTTTATAATTTCATACATTATTATAATTCTTGTAATGGCCTTACTAAACTTTGCTAGTTTTGACCATGGAGAAAATGTAATACTCCTGTGACTCTTCAGTTAACATGCACCCCAGACCTCGAAGTTAACCTTTCGTTGCACAAGAGTCTGTTTTGTGTCTTTATGACCCATATCACTGGGTATGACCCGATGGGAAGAAGTCTCTCAGATCACTGGCTGGCTGCCCCCATGTCACCCAGGGTCACATAATCATGTTCATACATGTCTCAATCACCACCTTTGTAGAGAGCTGGCCTGGCTTGTCCAGTATTGAACTGTCCCAGGCTGTCAGCTCTTTGGCAAATGCGAAACAGCTGCAGGAATTTTTACGTACAGCTTTGCTTTACCATCATGGAACAGTGTCTTGTTTTAGTTTTGTCACCTTGGTTTTGTTGTGTAACCTGCACTCAGTTTTAGTTCATTGGTTTCAAAATTGTCTGTTTTTCTGAGAAAGACAAGTCTGGCAGATGTGGGGAGGTGGATCCATTCTTTGCTGAGGGAGTCGTCTCGTGCTTCTCTTCCATGTTGCACCAGAATCAGAATTGTCAGTGATGGGAGTAAAAGCTCCAGTCAAATTTATCTCTCTTCCTGACTGCTTCAGTTTTTTCTATTCAGGTTACCTTGTCAGTTGTCATTGAGAAGATAATTATATTCTCCAGAATGTTTTTCGTTTGTCCATAAGTCTGGTACTATAGCTCACTTAATTTAATTACAAAATGTGGTGACGCAGATATCCCAAATTGTCATCCTAAGACTGCAGAAAACCAGAGATGGGCAAAGCTGAGAGTAAAATGCCTGGAGGCATTGTGGAGGAGAGAGAGGCTGCTGGGGAGGAGGCACAGGCAACTTTTGGAATAGCAAAGTTTTAGTGGTTCAGTGGCTCCAGGAAGACCTACCAAAACTTCAGTTAATGTCAGTTGTCCATGTGTATAGCCTGATTTGTGAACCAACATTTTTTCTACCTAACTCTCAGATTATATATGGGAACAAATGGCATTATTAATAATGCAGTTAAGTTTCATAACCTGTTTTTTTTTTCTCCTTTTTTTTTTTTTCTGCTTTACTGTATAGTCCATTTGAACTTCAGGAGAGATTTACCTTCCTCCAACCTTCCAGAACAGTGTGAGGGTGTTCATCCTGGAGATTTGTTGCACCTGAAATATAAACATTATAAAATCCAAGGATGCAAACATAGCAACTGTTGAGGTTTTTTCACAAAAAACATTTCAGTTTGATGGCACCATACTTTCTGTTAATTTTTTATTGCCTGTGTCAGCACAATTATCTAGTCTGTAAAAGAGAGGGATTCACCCAGGGTTACCCCATAGCACAGTGGTACTTGATCCCGTTGAGCAGTAACAGAGCTGTAGGAAAGGCTCAAAGTCGGATTTAGATGTCCCTGTTACACAGTTCCTCAGTGAATAAATGGGAAGTGCTTAGAACAGTGTCACATCTTTGTTACCTGTCTTTGGAGAGGCACCAAGGACTTCAGGTACAAAGAAAGTGCCTTCTCACCATGCAAGGTGGTCACCCAAGGTTGAGATACAGGATCTTAAGCAGACTCCTATATAGAACCTAAAACGACTTGTTGCATCAAACACTGAATTTTAGGGTTAATTCTGACTGTATCTTCTAGGCCTCAGAAAAATGTAAATATTGAATAGTATCTGTCCTGCAAGTTCATCAGCACAGAACCAATTTCCAAAAATACTCTATGGGAATACTGTCTCACTTTCCATCATCTTAAAATGAAAGAGTCTAACTATAGCATGTTGCAAATCATGTGGCACCTTGTGCATGAGAAAGTGCACAATTGTGAATGTTTGGATTACTTTATATGATTGACTGATCTCCTTAAGTACTTTATAATGCCACCATTCAGCAAATGAAGCTGATGTAATGTGTCCCTATCAACAAATACTTTCCTGTATCTTTGTGTGCGCTGTTCTTTAGCAGCTGTGTTGAGTTTTCTTGTGAAATACGGTGAGTAGACCATGATTCCTCTCACTCTTTATTTCATAGGTTGGTGAGACCAGATGCAAAAAAGTTTGCACTTCGAAATCTGATTTGAGATCCAATGATTTCAGCATCGTTGGAAGCTTGCCAAGGGATTTTGAATTGTCGAATTATGACTGTTATGGGAAGCCCATAGAAGTCAACAATGGGCTTGGGAAATCTCAAGCCAAGAACAACAAGAAACCTCCTCCTCCCAAGCCTGTCATTCCATCAGCAGCAAAGAGAATCGATCTTTATGCAAGAGCACTGTTCCCTTTTTGCTTTTTGTTCTTCAACGTCATATACTGGTCCATATATTTATGATAGTTCATGATATTTATTTATTTATTTATTTATTTATTTCATACGTGTAAAATATATTCCATTTCATTACCCCAGTCATGAAGGCCACTGTGTGAAATTATTTGCATTTGCAAAGCAATATGTTGCATTTTGATGCCATGTGATTGTACTGAACTTATGGCATCTGAAATTTGAATGAAAGCATGAAACTGCAATGTCTGTGCTCTGAAAAGCATTGTATATAAATGTACAGCATACATCCTGCTTTAGGAATATATATGAAGGACAATGCATACTACATTATAAAGCTGAATAATGTTCTTCAGTTATTAGTAACATACAAAGATTTAAAGTGTTTCTGACAATGAAACTGATGTGCACGTTAAGTATTATTAAAGTCAGTATTCTAGTTTATGTAGTATATAACAGCTTTTCTGCTGACTTCCAGAGGAGGAAAAAAAAAATATTTTGTTTTTGTATGATTTTAGGTGGCACCTTTGAAGGAAAAGCTAAGCTGTAATTCATATTATTTAGACTTTGTACATGAAGATAAAGGCAGCATTGAATTAGCCAGTCTTGTCTATGTGAAAAATAAAGGTCAGAGGATTACTAATTTTGTAAAATCAGCTCATTTAGAAAACCAAAAAAAAAAAATCAATTGTATCTATCAAGCAGGCACACTTAGTGTTTGAGAATATGCTGACAATAAAACCTTGGGCCAATTTTGACTCCTGTTTCCTTAGGTGTAAACTATATACAATATGTAAAAAAAAAACCCGGACCACTTTCTAGATTAAAGTTATCAGGATTTTTTGAGAAACATCACAAGGTGAAGTTCAGTATCAGGTTCTTCCACTTTTTTTGCATTACTGGGCCCTCTTGCTTATCTTCTGTAGCATCTGTCAAGCCTTGTTGCATTGGCTACATCTTACTCAATTTGGTTTGTTTATCCCCTTAAAAGCTTTCAGTTTGAACAAATCAGTTCCTGTCAAAATGAAATTCCTCGTTTATCAATACTTTTTTTTGTTTGCCAGTTGTAGTACAGGTGACCAAAGTTTACACCAAGCCACCAGAAGTGAAGATGTGTCCAAAAGTCTTAAGGGGCTGAGGCTCTTATATATATCGTGAGATATATGCATGCATATGTGTGAATTAGTGACTGCCCTCACCAGCTCACTGGTGACATAAGAGACTGTTAGGACACTGATAGAACATAAGAGACTGTTCTCCATTTTCCAGTGGAATCCCTGTGACATGGAGCCTACTAAACATGATCTTCTCAGGATGTTTAGGGCAGGACATGTGGTCTCCTGTGGGTGCCAGGGTATATCCCTTCATAAGGGCAAGTCATGAGGTGAAACAGCTGAAAGAAAGCTGCTGGGATGTAGGTGGACAAGGGGCATTTGTTCCCTGGAAACACATTGGGATGGGACCTCAGTGTTTGAGAGCATGCTTTAGAAAAACATGTCTCTGCTTGTAAAGTTGGGGTACCACAGCTAGTTAAATATCAAAGTAAGATGGTTCTCACTACCCTGGCTATTCATAAAAAGAAATACCAGTTATTTGCTCCTCACATGCTAGGAAGGGACTGAATTAAATATGTGAAACCTTCCATAGCACAAAACCAGACACAATCCCTCTTGTTGTGTTACATTTCTGTATCATCCAGGATGTGCTGAGCCAATGCAGGCCACAAGTGGGCTATCAGAACACTTTGTTATCACCCACCATGTGAATGTTGTCCATGTACATCCAGTGAGAACAACCAGAAAGTCACGAGTGGGAATGTAAAAAAGATGCTAAAGCTCCCCACATTGGTTTCTCTGAGCACCTGGGTTTTTTTTCAAACCACTGCCACTTTCTGACCAGTAGCCTGGTTGATACAATTCTTGTCTGGGCTGAAGAGTTCTGTTCTTAAGAATATGGTCATGAAGTTTCTGCCAGCTTCCTGGAATATTTCTCATGGAGATTTCAAGGAGTCACTTTACCAGGCAGTCATGGTTTGTTCTTTGGATTTCTTTCTGATCTGAGGAAAAGGAAGGGAAATGCCAGATGTTACTGAGCCAAGTTGAATGGGAGGGAGAAAAAAATTACATCTTTAAGATCTAGTTCAAAGTTTCAATATTTCTGTCTGTTGAAGGTATTTACAGAATTGTCAGAGACTCTAAGAAGCAATAAGGAAAAGTCAAAGAGAGGAAGGATGGGAGGGGTAATTTTTCTACATACAGAGTGCTATATTTATAGAGATTATTTTTTCTCATACTTGTATTTTTTTTCTTACAGTAATGGAAGGCAAGAAAATAATTACACTGTGCTGGAAATTGTATGAATTTTGGAAGTTGACTTTTTTGTTAGAACTCTTATTAAATGATTTATCTGTAATTAATGTCCACATTCTATCTGTGTAATCTCAATAATAGATTTTATTGTTAAATGAATCTTTGTTCCTTCTTGCTTTCCTGCTTCCTTGATGGCTTTTGTGTTTTATCATAAAACATTTAATCAATAATATGCTTTAATTGCTTTCCAACTCACACAAAAGGAAGCAAAAAGAATATGTATTGTTAAGATAAAGGCTTTTCATTTATTACAGCACAAAAACTGAGGATGGAAGCAAAGTTAGCAACAAATTTGAAACAAAATCTAAAATAAAACAGTATCAGCTATAAAGTATTAATTTTCTATTTGCTTACACTAGATAATATTTCAGTATTTGTATTACTCCAGAATATCTTAATGTGTCCTACTGAGCAGTAATTATTGATTTATTTTTCTTCTGTCCACTAAAGGTCACTGAGGGATTTGCATCCTGTATCACATTATGGTCCTCCAGCACCCTCTAGTTGTAAAATTATGCCTGTTGACTTATATTTCCAGAACGAGGTGCAAATATAAACCTGTCAAGGCAGTTTTATCATAGGTTGTTTCTTGGCAGTGAAAATACAGAGGGGGAAAAAATAATAACTTAAAAATACATGGACATAAAATCAATGGGCAGCTATAAAAGCTTGTCAAGCAGTACGAATTTCAAAGTGTAGAACTGAAGACATTCATGTGGTAGCAAAGGTGAAGCTGATGAGGTACACATTCATAACTAGATTAACTAGTCATGATTGAACAAACTACATAACAGAAAAATCTGTTTCTGAGGGAGAAACCATTTGTGTTTCAGCTGACATTTACTTCAAGTTCTCCTGTTCACTGGAAGAAGCACTACCAATTTTTGTTCTACCATTAAAAAAAAAAATTCAGTATTTTCTTGGCTCTAAGGCATCAAGAGGTAGCATCCAAATAGCACATTCCTTTTTTCAAATTGTTACAGCCACTTACATTTCTTTCTATTTCAGGATTTTAGAACAGATCCAAGCATTGCATCAGGAATGTCTGTGGAGATAAATCAATTCATTGCTTAACTGCATCCACAAATTTAAGCTATACAGTAAGTAAGGATGTGAAGTGAAAAATGTAACAGCTGCTTTGCAGTAATTTCCTGTTGGGGTGTGTGAAATATACTGTTTGGTGTCCTCCATACCTTACTTTCTTATGTTGGCTCTACTCTTATTTGACAGCCAGTTTTAAAAGAAGCTCTGTAGTGTTTCTTGGCAGCTTTTATCTGAGATGGTGCCTGTGAGCAGTCTGTCTTTTGGGAGAAGAAGGAGTTTATTTCAGTAAGTGGAATATATTTGGTTTGTATATTGGATTGTACATATAGTCGTATATGTACATAGACATACACCTATACATACATATCTACATAAAATACATGGATTGACCACTTGGAAACATTGCCATACAGCTTTCATTCTTCAAAATCAGGAAATGTGTGGGTAAAGGGAGAGCATCCTCAGAATCCAATAATCCATTAAGGAGAAAGTAGTAATGTTGCATTTTTGGGCAGTTTCAGTGAGCACAAACCAAAGAGGTTAATCTGGCTGTATAATCATCACATTTTCAGGAAATGCACTAATGAGTAATGATTATTCCAAAATATCTCACACTGAAGAGAGACTGTAACTTCCATAAGCAGACTGTCATAGCTGTTAAGGTAATCTGTTAAGAGATATTATAATACAGCTGAGACCACTGGACTCTTCTTCAATTAAAGCATCTTACTGTTATGGTTATTAGATTACTTGTGCTGAGGATATTCATAGATTAGATAACAATAAATTATTTCTTTCCAAGGGTGCACAATATATATGCAATGTCAAGCAATTTTTCAGGCTATAAAGATCCCCTAGTGCTGAAATGAGAACAAATGCAGTGTACATCAGGTAACGGAATGATAGGACTCCACTTGATCCATACTAATTTGGGGATTAGGGAAGATAATGTGACAAAAAAAGAAATTCAGATGCTGAGAGGATCAATAAGGAAGGGGGGGTTGTGTCTAAAATTTAAAGTAATTGTTTCTAACAATTTACTTGCTCTACTTGTTACTAACAATTTACTATGGAAATAGTATCCTATAACATTTAAATAGTCTTTATATAAAGACTAACTAAAAAAAGGAAAAGTTAAGATCATCTGTGGTGCCAGAAAGATAGAGAAACTAGTTGTTTTCATAGGAAGCCCTACACTTGAATAAACAATGGAAAATACAGAAAACAAAACGTAAATCTTTTCAAGACATAGAACTCTTCTTGTAGGGTTTTTTTTTATACCATTGTACTAAATAAATCACAATCAGTCTGGGCTTCTTGCAACCCCCCCCCCCCTTGCATTTTGGTTTACTCAGTAAAGTTGCCGGCTCCTCCACCTCCCAGCACCTGTCCTCATTCCATCAGTGCTGATAGTTTCAGCAGACATTTACAACAATATTTCATGGCTATTTGAAGTCTTTCTGATAAACCCTCCATTGCTATGAATATATCTACAGTGCAGTCACTGAAATGTCTGCAGCTAATGCAGGCTTATCCAAATTAGCTGTGAACCAGCTGACTTGGGGACGACTGGCAACGTAGCCATGGAAACAGTGAGCTCTGGCTGGGGAGCCTACCTGCTGGCATAGGAAATGAAAAAATATACTTCAGTGTTAACCCCCACAAAGCTTTGTGCTGCCTTGGCTTTTACACTTGAGAGTTGGGTTAAAGTTAGCTTGTGTGGGTGTTTATCAGCCCCTCTCTGCAAAACGTAGATGTACGCTGGATGACACACTGTGTGCTAGAATTGAGTTATTTTTTCCCACTGGTGATGTGAAAGATGCCACCATAAAATACTCTCCCTATGGGTCTGGATGACATGGAGCATTTCTGCTATGTTTAACTTTGTGAACTCACAAGGGTGTTCACCCACAGTGTCAAAAACAAAACTCATTTTTCCAAAATGCACTTACAAAAAAATGAGGTGAATTTGGCCACCTAAACATGAATGAGGTTGCCTATGGAATCTGTGTGTTGAGACTATCCTGTGTATACATCGAATGTGGGATTCTGTTCAAAGTCCCTAACTCCAATAGTGGATATTAGGTTGTAACCTTTTCTATGAATATTGAGGCTAAAGAAATTAGTGAAAGAAAGACTACAAAAGTCTTTTTTGTCTTTTAGGTTCTCCGTGGAGGTCAACCATGGTTTTGAGGGGCACTGATTGCTTTTCGTCATAGTGTTTCTCAACACATCAACTCCTTGAAATGCTCTGGAGAACAGCACAGGCTGATTCCTCCAAGCTTGCTTGTCAGCTGTCCTTTGGAGTATTGAGTTAAACCTCAAGCCTGCCTGGCACCAGTGGCTATCATGCAGAGACAACAGGTACATTAAGCACAGGTCTTTGAGTACAGGAACATTAACAGTCTTTTCCCTTATTGACTGGAAGTATGGTTTGCAGTGACAAAAAACAAGCAGTAAGGAAACATGGGTTGCTTTCTATCCCACAAGCCATGTGATGTATTTGAAAGGAAGATGTGGACTGTGGAGTAGAAAGGATAAGGTTTTGGATAACTGTTCTCCACCTGAGGAGTTCTTCAGGCTGTGGCAGTGGGCAGTGTGGATTTTTTTCAGATATAGTTATGTGTGTCTTTTTCTTTCTACGAATATCCACAGTGGGGGGTCATTTTTCACTTGAGAAAGGAAACTCAAGAGCTTTTTAGCCTCAAGAAACCTGAGTACAGGAGGTCAAGCTGCTGTACCACTCACTGCCTGTGCAAAACCTTTCAACTCAGACGGATTCTTCTCTAATGTCATAAAATGAAAAAAAAAAAAACCCAACAAAAAATATCCGTGACTGCTGCTGAGAGGAAAAGCTGTGTGTAGGCAACCCCTGTGTTCCCACCTTCTTTTGCTGTAGCATACATCATGATAATCAATAGCACTGTTTTGTTTTTCTGTTCTACAAAGCACTTCTTTTATCAAGACTGAGTTATTTCCTTGGCAATTCTCTTCAGCTGTTCTACTTTTCATCTCCATCCAGTGAGAGCAAAGTTGGTGCCTGTGACTGACGGAGCTCATGAAGAAAAAACAGTGCTGATGTTCAAGAATAGATGAATGGTTATATATGAAAAGACCTTTGTTTCTCAGATTTTACCACCATCTACATTATCTTATTTTAGTTATTTCTGTATAACTCAGAATATTGTTTTATTAGGATAGCACCTGACTACATGAATTACATTTTTGAGTTAAGGGTAATGAATCATGTATTTCTTCTCATAAGCAGAGTATGAGAAAAAGTAGTTCATGTGACATTTTTTTTAAATGTTGCTTTTCTCTATTAACCTTAAAGCCTGCATTTGACCCAGAGGCTACATAAATGTATTCTGCAGTGTTTATTAAGCCTTACATTGTCATAACAGATTTATCAGTGTCTCAGGCACACTTGCTCTTTCAGAATAATTTGGTTGTTTCTTTGACTCCCAAGGGCCAGCTCATTGGAAAACATTAATTTGAAGATTGGCTATTTCAGAGGCATAATACTGACACAAACTGACTGCAAAGACTAATGTTTTGGCCAATACCACTCCAGCACCAGTTTCTGATTCTGACAATGTCTAGCTTGCTAGCTGCTCCCACTTCTGACAAATCCTTTTTATCCTCAGCCCACCAGAGGGTGTAAAATCTTTGTAGGATTCTTAAAATATTTGTCCGATTGTGTCATCTCAGGCAGCCTACTTCCACTGCCCTCCTGGATGTGCTTCAGGACCAGGTTTATTACAGAAAAAATCTTTTTATAAGCAAATGCAAATGATAAGAAGCAACCACCGTGAGCTATAGACTACTCCATGGAATTAAAGTTTATCCTTTGTTTATTATATCTTCATATTTTCCAGCTAGCTTTTTCCCCAAGGTGGAAACTTAAGTGAATAAATAAATGTGCACTGCAGCAAAAGATCACATCAGCCCTTCTTATTTTCTTTGGACTTAAAGTGCTTTCCTTGCTGTGGTCTTGAAGCCAAGAAGACTTCAGAGTATTTACTGCTGTTTGAGCTGGTATGGATGCCCTACAGAAGCTTGGACAAAGACAAGAATCCCTGCATATCACCTGCTCAAGGCAAACTGGGCACAGGAGAGCAGAGTCAGGTTTCTCAGACCCTCTGCCTTTGCAATGAGTTCATCACATTCTCTGCTTGATGAGTTTTCTTGCAACAGGGAGGCACTTCATTTAGAAAATTAAAAACAATGGTGCCACAGTAATAATCCCCAACACTGCATTTTCATGGGAGGATTTTACCCCAGTGCTGTAGCATACAGGATATTACACATTTCACCCTGGGAGACAAACACAGAGAATGCACATCCAAGTTGTCAGCAGTTTATTATCTGTTACTCATAAGAAAGGCTTTATTGCTTTATTTATCATATGCTTCCATATTGTTCCTATTTCAAGAACAGCATCTTAAACTGGGATTTTTTCTAAATATATGAATTATTAAAGCATGTTGTGGTTTATCTTGTTTTTTCTCAGAGGAATGTAAGAAAGAGATAGGGTCTTTTACATTACAGTGCTCTTGCAGCAAGTTTACTCATCTCTGCAGAGAAAGTTTTGATGAAATTAAATAGAAGGAAAAAAAAATCATGAAGTGTGCAAATGAAACAGTCAGGAATAAATTCATTTATGCAAGACTCATGCTGAGAGTCTGATGAGCTTTGACAATTGGAATGAATTATTTTGGCTGAAAGGAGATCCCAGCCTTAAAAGAAAGGACAACATCGGATCTTCCAGCAGTTTTCATTTCTTAGTTGAAAAAAAACATTCAGCTATATAGAAAAGACCAGGTAGTCTTGTCCATGATGTCCTCATATATGCTCCTTATCAGCGTGCTCTCAGGTGATGGAGTCTTTCTGCTACTTCATGCTGCAAGAATTCTATTATTTTTTCCCCAGCCAAGCTGAAAGGTGACTGCTTTTCCCTGCCTGCTTGCATGGTGCATGACTCAAATGGCTCCACACACTATGCAAGTTTGAATGTGGCACCTCAGGCTCAGTCTGTAGCTCAGCACCCTCTGCAGCAACCAAGGAGAGCCAGATCCCCTCTGCAGTTCTGGCAAACTGTTTCTCCTTTTTTCTTATGTTCCTCTGCATCAAATGAGAGATGGTAACAATGCTGCTTTCTGGTGTGCTAAGGGCCTTTTATTTAGATTGGAAGTGGCTGGGGTGAGAAATGACCTGTTGCTCTGTGTTGTACCTTGCCTTACAGCACTACTGTAATTCACACAAATAATAAAAATTATTCCAGTCATTATTAATAACAGATCCAGTGGTATACAGCACTGATACATGCATTTGTCTTCCCCTGGCTTAACATTTCTAAGAGTATTCTGGCTCCAGTTTCAAGTGCATAATATTTCCCCTTGCTTACATTAGTTTTACACTGCAGTGCTTGCTGATTTGCTCTAAGAGGAGGATCAAACCCACACCATGTATCCATTCTTTCCTTTCTGACCTCGGAAAAGGAATCTTAGAATAACTTCACAGTTCCTTCCTCAAATCCAAACTCCACAGAAGAATCTGCATAATAACAAAGAAACTGTACCTTTTAAAAAGGTATATTTATTAAATTATAATTTAATGTACATATGCATGAATATCCATCTTTAATATAGTGGAATTCTTAGGAATAAACTTTCATAAAAACAGCTTGCTGGAATTTAATAACTTTTTCGCCTTCCATTATTATTATTTTGTTTGGCAAGTATTTTCAAAGTACATCAAAATCATACCGTGCATTTTTTCAGTTCCCTGTATAATAAATCATTCCCTGCCATGGCACAGAGAAAGCTGCGCGGGCCATGGAATATTAAATCACATGCTGGAGTAGTTCCTTCATTGCAGGGTCAGAACAAATTTTGTCATATATGAAGTAATCAATAAGTACTATTTTAAAAAGAAAAACAGTGATAAATTGGCATCTCATTTTTTTTTTCTAGATTGTTAATCTTAGTAACATCACTTAGGAAACAATCAGTATATTAAGTTAATTACTAGTAAATAAATTAATGAAAGGGATACTAGAAAGTATAAATAAGTTTCCTAGGGTTTGTTAACTAAATCTTTGAGGTGGGCACCTCACATTAGGCATTCCAGTCTCTCATTTGTAGGACAATGACCTAACAGTACTGTAAATACAATCACCTGAGCTCTGCCTTACATTCGGGAAGAGTGGAAGCCCAGCCCTACCTTGTCAGAAAGCAGAGTTTCCCCTCATGTTTGGCATTCAGAACAAAGATTGTGGGAGCCCAGGAAGGAGGATATTCTCAATTCATTTAACTGCACTGTCATTTCATGGGACAATAACTGTAGTTATCCATATGTGTCACACAATCATTTGTTAATAGCACCAAATTGTCTATTTGTCTAATGAGGCTCTACAATGAGATAATTTATGATTAATAAAATTATAAAATAATCAGATGACAAATTCCACTCCAAAGCATAATATTTCTGCTACAGACATTTTTATGTTCAGCATGGCAATAGATGTGAAATAATATTGCATTCCCCTGTCTTCTTCAGCTGTAGCACTCAGAGTGCTCATGAGAGCTGTGATTTTCCCTAACTGCCTCAAATAGCTGAGCTCTCCTAACTGTAAAGAACTAAACTATTGCTACTATTCTGGTATGAAAACATCAGTGAGAACTGTATCATTCCGGGTACATGTTTGAGGCTAGAAGTTTCTCATCTCTATTTCCCTTGCTTTTTCCAAAGAAGATCTTGTGTGTTTGGGGTAAGTTCATTTCATTGCCTTTGACATTTATTTGGTATAGCTGACCAAGCTCTAAAATTAAGTCCAAGCTTGTTAGTACTACTAAAACCACAGGGAGCCCAGAACAATACAGGCAAATGTTGGTGAGGGTTCTTCTCCAGAAAATGCCTTTCAGTGCTCTTTTTTCCTTCAGATACCACCAGTGAAGACTTTACAATTTTATTTATAGAAAATAAGATCTTTAGATAACATTAGCAGATGTGTTTGATTTAACAGGAAGGCATAGAAAATATATTCACTGATACTAACAGGTTAGGGTCAAAGAAAATTTGGGACAGAGGATGAAGGATCCCTATAGGAGTGTGCCTGTCATTGGTCCACATATTTCTAGCTGTAGTATAAATGCTTTCTCTATCTGTAGGTTTTCTTTGTAGCTACTTTAGAACCGGGACAGTGGTGTTTCTAAATTCTAGGTTAGGATTTTGTTGTGTACTTATAACTACTGCCCCTGAGCTGCCCTTGAAACCCCATCAGCCTTTCTTTTTCTTTTTAACCCTTGGTGAATCATGTTATGTTGACCTGTATTATGTTGACCTGTTATGTTGTTCTGTAGTGAACAGAAAGTGTAAATTTAAAATTGTTACAAATGCAGCTACCTGCATGCATAATCTTTGTGCATTCTTCTAATTAAGGCAATGCAATTGGCAAGGAATAAAATAAGTCTCAGATCAATTGGTAACTACAAAAACTCTAATAGTGGCTGTTAATCTTTATAAGATAATTTTCCATTGTAACACAAATGAAGTTTCAGTAAAGACAAGAGGCAATGATTTAGGCTGTCTTTAATGCCACAAATATTATGTGCAGAATTTTTGCTACTATAAGCTCTGCAATTAAAACCTGTATTTAAAGCAATTAGGCAATTAGAAGAATGCTGTTTTCTGCACATTTTCTATGGTGTAAATGCATTTCATGTCCCATGTATGCAACTAAATGCCTCAGAAGCATTGTTTATTTTTTCTTACATTTCTGGTTTGTTGCTTTTCCTTCTGTAAAAGCTTGCCACTAACACCACACTTTATCACAATCAATCTCTGGCAAAATGTGCCCATGCAGAGGTGAAAGTAAAAATATCTTACCTCTGCTGTGAACTAGTTCTAGGTTTGAACCACTGAGGTGGCTTTTCCTTACTAAAAATAAATGTCTCTAGAACACAGCTCTCTGCATTTCTGTGGTAACTCGAGTGAGTTGCTCCTTGACAAGATGATGTTGTCAACATAAAAAATATTGATGCCAAAAAGTTAATGGTGAACCCAAAAGACATTCCTGTTTTTCTGTTGCTCAAATCATAATGAGAAGTATAAAAGAGCTAATGTTTCAAATCACAACAGTCCTTTTAATTTTACTTCTAATCCTATTTTTAATATGATTTAAAAAAAAAAAAAAGAAAACGTGTAAAATGCTTGCAGTCAGTAAATGAGCAAAGCAAAAAGCTTTTTATCTTTTTGGATATTTCCTGAAGAAAAGAATTAATATTTTGTCTCAGGCAATTCTATCTATTCCTCCAACTTAATTTATTTTTAATGTTGCTAAATGCCTGAGCTCTGTAGCTTAATTTCTGCAACAGCACAATATGTCTCTTACTTATTTATCCAATAATATACTTTTTTCTAATTTTTACTGAAGTATTTTGATTGATATAGTGATTAATATAGTTTTGCTATATTTTTTATGAAAAACATAATGGGGAACATATGTCTGATCAGTATTTAATCTCTTACTCATTATAGTTTGAATTTATCTTTATTTTCTTAGTGATGGAAACCCTGACAAAATTATAAAACTATAAAAGTGCTCTAAATAAAATGTACAGTGATAACATAATAATTTCTTAAACTAAATCCATAGCATGAAAATATCTTTTGGTTTTTTTTCTAAGGTTTCTTTAGGTTTTTTACTTTTTAACATAAAAAATAATTAAAAATGAAGACTTACACAATTTGCTTAAAATGTAGTCTACAATGTAATTCTCCATTACCTGTGGACACATAAAACCACATCACACTTCTGATTCAGTGTGAAGTAGCTGTGAGTCGGGTGCTGGCACAAATGGAAACTGATGTCTGTGTGCCTTCTGAAGTAAGGCTCAAAAGGATAATAGCCCTACAGAAGTAGGAAAATGGAGGTTTCATTTACTCCCATGGTGACTGCAGTGAATTTTGTTGTTCTTTACTGTGGAGGGAGCAGAAAAGCAGCCTGTCACCTCCATACATCCCAGTATGCAATCAGCTGGAGACCAGTAAATTGCCCGAGCTCTGCTGAGGGAGGCATCCAGCCTGCTCCAGGCAGCATCCCATCCCCTTTAGGGCATCCCATCCCCAGGGGACAGAAGTGACACACTTGCCCTTTTCCTCTCCTCTGGCCTGGATCTTGGACTGTTTGGTCTGCTGGACAAAAGCAGGATCAACACTGATGTTATCATTGCAGCTTTCCTGCTTGTTCCAAGAGCTCCTGGTCTCCAAGTCTTGGGCAATGGTTGTGATCAAGATTGTACAGATATTGTTTCAGGCAAGGGGAAAAAAGAAAGATTCACTCGGGTACTGTGGGAAATTATGAGAAGCTGTTGGACTTGGATTAAGGAGTTTAGTGTAAAAGTTGAGGTTAAATGAGTTCTGCTGTGGCTGAAAGCAACTCTGAAAGGCTTATTTCAGTGCTACCCTGAAGCCTGTGCAATGTCATGAAATGAATTAGAGCAGCAGCACAATAGTATTGTTAAAACTTCCATTTTCTGTAGAAGTATTGTGTTTGTGAACTGATTTTACCTTTTAGGGATACAAAAAGAAGTCAGGTCTCTTACACTTTTTGATCTTGTCAAGATACCAGATATGCAGCAGGTTGAAGTTTGGAGGAAATTAGCTGTTTTCTCCAGGTTTCTAAGGTCGGCAGAGGAGGCATATATTTTATGGATAGTTTTTATGATTTAAACATTTAACAGAGAACCTGCCTTCTCCATGCTGAGAATAATCATTTAATGGTCCATTTCCCACAGGCTGCTTTTTGTCCAATATTGTTGTTAAAAATACTGCCTTAGCACAGTCACTACAATGGCAGAAGCAACTTCTTACAATATTCATAAAGTTAAACAAAGTCATAACAAAATGTTTGAGCCAGCATACTCAAAGATTTTAGTATCACTAGTACATATTAGCCTTGGTTTTCAACCAGTCTGCAATTTGTAGGTCCAGAGCTGTTCCTCAGTATCATCTCTTGGGATTCTGAGGATGCAAGATCATTGCATGGTGCTGTGATTGCTGATGGTGAGAACACCTAATTTTTAGGAAACTGCTTCTATTGTACATAAAAAAGACCCAGGTCACAAGTGAGTAGAAATCAGAGCATGAACAACAATATAAGTGTACCTTAGATATGTCAACAGAGAGCAGAATATAACATTCTTGTCAGCCTGTATTTGCCTTTTAACATTTTAGCATCCTTTTTATAAATGCAGAGAACTGAGGTGGAGAGGTGCAGCATTCAGGCTGCATTCAGGCTACCAGTATAGGAAATCTGAAGCCTTCATCATCTCTAAAGGGCTTTTCTTTATGAGTAATACATTTCTCACAAATGACAGTAAAGATTCATGGCTAAAAGGGAATTTCAATGCTGAAGAACTAACTTGAAAAATGGATGTAGAGTTCATATTTCAAACATTGACTTCAGCATGGAAAAAGGAGTAAGAACATGATGAGAATAAAATACAGTGCTGGAGTCAAGGCTGGCATTGCTTGTGGAACAGATGGGAGAGGTGGCAGATGAAAAGAGAGAGGATCAAGGCTGGCTGCTACAGTCTAAAACAAAACCCCAACACATTTGAATCAGTCATGCTCCAAAGGGGGAATGGAGATGGTAAAATCAAGATAACAGGAGAGGGAAAAAGCCAAAAGATTCTGATGGTGATCCTTTGGAAAACCAGATGACAATCAGGCAAGGAAGGAGAACAGTAAGGGAGAAGAGAGGAAGTAGGTGGACTGGAAAAATTAGGACAGGAATAGGAAATTCATTCCTTGGGTCTGAGACAGAACAATTGAATTTGTTTATACTGTTGAATAAAATTAAAAAATATTGCCACAGAAAAATCATGGATTTAGCATACATAAACTATTCTGAAAGTGTTCCTTTTATGTTCTCTCTGGAGCACTAATAAAGTAATTTACTATAATCTCAGTAGAAAAAAAAAAAGCAATCTATAACAAATTTTCTATGCACACGAATAGTTCATCATATACCTAAGTGATTTTATTGGCAAAATAAATATAGCATTTCTTGCAAATAGCACGAATGCAAGTAGCTCAGATAAATATAGTAAATCCCAATTCATTATAAATTTCTCACAATGGTTAACTATGCTAGCAACAAACCTCACTGCTACAGCTACCATACAGCAACAGGAATTTAAATTTGCACAGTTATCACAAATTATTTTACATGAGTTATACCACTGGGTAATGATGGTGCTTTTTTTGTCCCCATCAGAATCACCTAATAGAAGCATCACCTGCTCCTTGGCCCATGCCACTCTCTGGTACAAGCCCTGTTAATGGGGACAGTGTGTGTTTGCTCATCAGAAGAGGAAAGAGAATGAGCACGAGAGATCAGGACGTACTTTTCATTTTTAAAAAGGCTCTTGAGATTCAGAAGGAACATATGGGACTAAGCAATTTAAGAACCATATGAAGCTCAAAATTCTCATTTCCTCTTTATTTCCATTTACAAATATTTGCAAAAGTTCTGTAGGTTTCAAAATCTAAAGACAGCAATCTTTCTTGAAGAGAAGAGTTTCTTAATTGGTTATAAAATCAAAGGATTCATATATTGGCACAACACTTCTGCAACCTACAAAATCTGCACATTTTAATATTCTTTTTCTAATAAGAAATTATTGGCAATAATTCTGAATAGGAAACGTTGATGGCATATAAGGTGTCTAGAAGGGACCACTGTTACCATTAAATCTGAACTCTTGTCAAAGGTCTTTAGAGAATTTAACTTCTTCAACAAGGATTTTCAGAAAAGAAACTGATTCTAACTGAGCATTTTTCAGGGCTGAGAAATTCACTACAAAGCTCATCATGGGATTGCCGTGGTTGTTGATACTTTAATAAAACAGCAAAACAAGATATAAATTTTATTTCTAATCTGAATTTGATTAATGTCAAAATTCAAATATGGGGTTTTTTACTGCATCCTTCTCATGAAATGATTTATATTATGAAATTTACTTTCCTGAAGCTTGTACTCCATATCATCAAGTCAGTTCTGAACGATCTTTTTTTATAAGTATACAAAATGATCACTTAATCTTTCCGAGCCCAAGGCAAAATTTTCCAATTCTTCAGTAATTTCCAAGTTTCTTGCCATGTCTTCTGAGTGCCTCCTGAAAGACACAAACATTTGGTTAAATTGCAGCCACTCTCTCAACCAGGATTGTGCCAGGATGAACCACTGAGGAAATGTTGTCCTGATAAACTTACATTTATTTCTGATTAGAGCATATATTAGCCATTTTTTAGCTTCTTCCACAACTTCTACCTTATGTTCAGAATATAACCCATTAGAACCTATTAAATCAAACAGAGCCATGATTGAGCCCTGCATTCTTTGAAATAAGTGGCAAATCTCTCCTGGACTTCTATGGAATTAGAATTAACCATTAAGCCTTTTTAAGGGTTTGACAGCTTATTATTTGATATCTGTCCTTCTGTAATCTGTCACTGTTTTCATTATTATTGCACTACTATGTGGCTTTCAGTAAGTGATTGATACTTATTTACTAACAGTCCCCATGTTGATGCAACAAAACAATGCAAAAAACATATTTTATGAGTTTTTATCATGGATTTAGCAGAAAACATAAAAGGATGTAATCTGTTTTTAAGATTACCTGACTTACCTCTTGCTAGATCCTTTTCTTATGTGAGATATATTGAATGTGATTCCCAGTAATGCAGTCTGATTTTTGATGCACAGTGTTAATGAGTGTGTCTATTCTTAGCACACGGTCATAAATTACCATCACCTATAAATTTCTTTTTTCTCCTTTGCTTGCTTGCATCTTTTTGATTAGAATTGACTATTATAAAAAAAAAAAAAAAAAAAAAAAAAAAGGAGAGCCTATTTTATTATTAGCATTTTCCCTGCTATTAAAATCTGATTAAATTGTTTTCTTGCCGATTCACTAGCTCATGCTGCTGTCCTCTTCTACTTACTCATCTCAGCTGAAATCTTTTGGTTTTCTCTGGCACACCAACAGTAGAATATGGCCCCATTGTTTGACATTTTTCTACATATTCTTACATAATGATCCAAATCTGTAATTTTACATGCACATATATAAATATGCACATGGTACATGATGTACATACAATTCTGTAATGGAAAAATATGCATTAGAAAACCAACAACCAGAGTGGTATCAGTAGTGATTCCCATGGCAGTTTTTATGGACTCACTCTAAATAGTCTGTACAATATACCCAGTTATAATTGGTAATTAACTTGTTACTTAGGTAATTTTTATTTTATCTGCTGGCTCTGCTGTGTTGTGTGCATCTTTAACTTGAAGGATGTAGCAAGGATACTGCTGTGGCAGAAAGTAGGCTCAGGACCTTCATCTCTAACCTGTTTGATTCACATAAGGCTGTTTGAATGTGTAATGCCCACTACAGTGGGATTCAAACATAGGTTAGCATTTATCTGTGGTTTAGAATAAACAATAAAATAGTACTTTACTAACTAACCAGATATTATTTTACTGTATCTGACAAAGGTCTTGATGTGCTTGTGGAATAGCACTGTTCTCTACAACACAAAAAACACCCAAGCCAACCACCCAAACAAAACAGCTTAGAGATTTAAAGAGTTTCCATAACTATAAAGGCAGTAAGTTCAAAAAGTGGGATTCTTCTAGATTTCATGTTTACACTTTGCATGATCTTAATTCTTTATATATATTAATTCATTACATAGCTGTAATGTATATTGGAAAAAAAAAAAGGATTTTTTGTCTTTTTTATAAAATATTAACATTCAGTCTTGAACCTGAGATCTTTGCTGTGTTTTACCCTCATTTGATATGTGCAAGGGGATTCTTCAGACCCTGGTGAAAAAACTGCACGTCTATGATTTATCTGTACCCCTGTCAAAGACAGGCAACATTCCACTACTTATTAGAAGATGTTTGTACATCTGATTGTCCAGAGCACAGTGAGGGTGACCCAAATGCAAGCTTGCCTCTGACAACCTCGTCTCTTGATTGCTACAGTGATGCTGTTCTCTCCTAGCACAGAATTCCGTGGTGGGTTTTACCCTGAAGCATGAAACTTGACTACTGGGAGGGACCAAGTGGGAGAAGAGAGCATGGAAGGGCTCTGTGCACTCTGCCATTCCAGCCACAAAATGCAATAGGTCTGTAAGATCATTATGTTAAAGCTCTCTTTTACTTTTCCAGGGTCATCTCGTTTTGTGGTAAAAAAAGAGATGATGACACAGGTACAGAAAGAAGCTAGACCAAAGTGCCTATTTCCTATGTCTTCAGGATCTGTGCTTATATTGGAATTTGAATATCTGAAGCTTTGAGACATTTCTTTTTCTCTGGAAAGGAGAAATAAGACAACTGAATAATGAAAAAATAAAAAGAAATACAATGCAAGTACAGAATATTTTCCTACCTGGATATTCCTCATTTTTATTGACAACGATAACAACAAAATGCACCAGCAAACAATTATTTAATAGTAAATTCACTATGACAGTCACACAGAAGTACACTATTTCTTCTGCTTCTGTAAGACACATGCACATTTCCCTGTGCATCCATGTGTGCATCCATGTGTGTGTGTGCTGCATAGCAACAGACTTTGTGCCAAAGTGAAAAATGTTAAATTTAGCTTGCAGTAAATAATACAGCTGGAACTCACATGAAAATAAAGGAATATTTAAAAAAATCCAAACAAAACATGAAAACTAAATGGATAGGTTTAAACCTTCTGGAATATCAAGTCTCTTGGTTTGGTTACGACAGTTAAAAAATAGACTCTTCAGGTGTATTAGGGAGGTGGCTGCATCTAAATGCCATCCCAACGAGTGACATTTGAAAAAAATAAATGTGACTCTAGGACAGAGAGCCGAGATTTGGGAGGATTTCTTTGGTGTGCATGTGCACGTCACAAGCATCTACCGCTGTAACCGAGAGAAACCTGCGGGGCACTGCCCAGGGCTCCGATTTTTACCTGTGTAAAGCGACCCGAACACGCGGGGCTCAGCGCGGCCGCCCGAGGGGCTCCACTCCGCGTACCCTCTTTTGAACGCGGGGGGGATACAGCAGCTCCCGGCGTGCGGGCGGTGGGAAGGGGGCGTGGGGAGCAGGCGCGGGGGTTCTACCGCCGGCACCGGACGGACCTCTCGTCCCTACCCCCTGCTCGGACCCCTCGTCTCGGACCCCTAGTCCCGGACTCCCCGCCGGTACCGCGCCGCTGTCCGCGGTGCTGAGCGTTGGCGGCTCCGTCTCCGCGGCCGCGCGCGAAGGGGCGGGGCTCGGCGGCGAAGGGGGCGGGAGGGGCGCGCTCCCGACGGCCCCTCCGCTCGCGCAGGCGCGCCGCCGCCGCCTCGCCGCTCGAGCGAGGGAGCGCGGGCGAGCGCGTGTGAGGGCAGGGCCGGGCGCGCTCCGGCAGCGGGAGCGCAGCGGCAGCGGCGCCAACAGCACGCGGGCACCCCCACTCCCTGCCCCCCACCCCCTCACGCCCCCCGCCCCTTATTTCCGGAGCCGGGACGAGGACCGGAGCGGCAGCAGCTCGCAGCGGCAGCGCGGTCACCGGCTTCCCCGGCGCCAGCCGAAGAGTCCTTCCCGTTTCTCTCCTCCCGGGCTTGGGTTGCGCCCGCCGGCCGGCGCGCAGAGGATCTAATTTGCTGACGAGCGCGCTCCGCGGAGGAGTAGGAGGAAGAAGAAGAAAGCGCCGTTTCCGTGGCTTTGTGGATGCGCTACTTTTCCTGGAAATGCAAAAGATTATGCATATTTCTGTCTTCCTGGCTCCTGTGTTGTGGGGACTGATCTGGGGGGTCAATTCTAACAGCATACAGATCGGTAGGTGCCCGCATGCCGGGAGACCTCGCTCTCTCCTCCCGACGGATCTCCCGCTCCCTCGTCCCCGCCGCTGTTACTCGGGCATTCCTGTCATGTCGCCCCGAGCCCAGCCCCACCGCGGTACCCGCCGGGCGCCTGCGAGGTCCTTTCTGGCAGCCGTGGCCACCGCCTCCCCCGTCCCCTCACCTTACTCCGAGCCGCACCGCTCGTCCCGCCGCCTCCCCAGTGCTTCGCCGCGGCGGGCGGACAGGGAACGGACCCGCAGCCGGCCTTGCTTCGGCAGCGCTGCTCGAAGCCGGCGAAGCCCACCAGGCACCCCCCACCCAACTATCCCCGGCAGCCGGCAGGGACGCGGCAGGGGCGCGGCTCTGCCGCTGCACCCGCCCGCCTGATGTGCGTGTGTTTCTGTGTTTCCCTGCAGGGGGTTTGTTCCCGAGAGGCGCCGATCAGGAGTACAGCGCGTTTCGGGTAGGGATGGTTCAGTTCTCCACCTCGGAGTTCAGGCTGACTCCTCACATCGACAACCTGGAGGTGGCCAACAGCTTCGCCGTCACCAACGCCTGTGAGTACCGGACGCCGCCAGCCGCTGCTGCGGGGGCGGGGCGCCTGCGCACAGTCGGAGGGGGGGGAAAGGTGTGCGGAGGCTGTGAGTGGGGTGGGGGATGCGGGGGGTGCCGTACTGCCTCCGAGCAGATGATGGAGTGCCCGGGGAAACGGGGCGCGGGGTCTCCGTTCCTCTCCCCAGCCCTCGCCGAGGTTTAAAATGGTTCCTGCCGCCCCCGCCCGGCTGCTCTTCCCACGCGTTACATAAGGCTGCGCGGCCGCCCGCGGCTGCTGAGCTTGCTCGCTAACCAGTGTGGGCACGTCCCGAGCCCCCCATCCCGACAGCAGCAGAGGGGGCGCGGAGCGGGCGGCTGCCGGGGTGATCAGCCATTTTAACAACGTGCCGTGCTGCGGGCTCCATCTCTTCTCCCCGGGAGATCCCCCACCCGCGGTTGCCCCCCGGGGCCTCGCCCCTTGCCTCCCCCGCGGCTTTCGGGGTACCAGCGGCTGCCGCCGGCGCGGGGAGCCAGCGGGGCTCTGCCCTGGCTCCGCCTCCGGCGGGGCAGGGCCCGGCCGCACGCGTGCCGCGGGGCGCGGAGCATATGCGTTCCTCGGGGAGGCGATGGGGCAGCGGCGTGGTGCCAGAGCGAAGAGAGGAGACCCCGGGCGGGAGGTCTCGCAGCGCTCTTTGTTTCTCCCCGCCTCTCGCTGGCTGACCCCTTAGCAGCTGCCCGGCGTTCGGCCCCGGGGGGTGCGGCAGTTCGTCCCCGCGGAGCGGCGTGGCAGGCGGGGGGAGGTCCGATCGTGCGAGGGGCGGTGCGCGGCAGGAGTGCCAGAGGGGGCAGCTGCGAGTGCTGCCCGTGTCGGTGAGGAGAACCGTGGGTGTGAGGCAGGCGTTCTCAGGGCGATGAGGGGTGCCCTCCTTTCCCCGCTGCCCTGCCTGCCTCCTGTGCCCTTCCCAGTGAAAACCGAGACACCCGCAGCGGTGCGGGCAGCGAGGAGGAGGAAGCCCGCGGTTGTGCCGTGCTGGCCCTTTCCCCCCGTCCTTTGCGGGGAGAAGACGTCAGGGACACAGAATCGGGAGGTTAGCTATCAGAGAGAACAGTTTCCCTCCTTTGGCGACGTGCTGTGTTTTATTTTTTTTTTTTTAATTTTTCTTGTTCAGCTACATTATGGTAAGAGCGGTGGTTCTGAAAAGGGGCGTCTTGGCACAGTAGCTGGGATAGGTGGTGCAAGAGTTCAGCCGAAGGAGCTTTCAGTGGCGTGCATGAGGATAGGAGAACATAGTACACACGGCTAAAATCAGAAAAAGGTCAGAGCACGTCATCAGCCACAGTAGTGCTACTTTGCTGCTAGCTGCCTAGGGAGTTACTGCTTGCTTAGGTAGTGAGGGTTTGCAGCAACCAGAACTACATGTGGTTAGAATATACAGTATAAGTTAGTGGGACCCCCCGTCAAGTAAGGGGTTGTGTAGTGGTTAGGGTGTTATTTTGCAAAAATGTGACAGTTCAGTGAAGTCGAAGAAAACCTGAAAGTGATCTGTGTAAAGCAGCAGATTTTTCGTTTTCTACTAATACTAGATACAAGTACAGACATCTGGTCTTTTGAAAAGTAGAGGATACATATTTTTCTCCAATCCCATCACGTTTTTTATCAGTATTCATATGCATGCATCTGCCTTGTTGAGCTTAGTTGTCTTCACTGGAGAACTCTCACCATGCTCAGATGACATGTGTAGCCTGCAGACTGCAGTGATGGAATTAGAGGCTTCCAGCTGAAGGGAGGTGCTGTCCAAATTTTGGGTTTCCCTTTATCTGAACCATGTCCCAGACCTCCTTTTTCAAGCAGTTTGAAGAGTGCCAAATTAAGACATGAACATGTACTTGTTTTATTCACCTCCTCAGTAGCCTCTGGGGGGTTTAGTCAAGTTGTCAATTGGATTTGAGTAGTGAAGCATATGCTAAAAATATGTCTAGTATTTCCTTTGCTACCTTCCAAGACAGGTTTGATTGGAGAACAAAGAATTCAGAAGACAGACACTTGCTAGCTAAGAAGAAGTAGCATTTAGCAGTTGATTATAGAGCACTGCATGTGTAAATGGTTAAGAAGGAGCCGTCTTTCTTTGTCCCCTTCAGTTGTTTTCAGTTAAAATGTTGAAAAATCTGCAGGTTGGGGTTTTTTTTCTTTTGTTTTTTGTTTTTTTTTTCAGAATACTGACAAAACCTGAGTTCAAAAGCAGCACTATGAACAGTTAAACAATACAAGTGTAAAAGAAGGTCACAGATAAGATAGGTTAATACGAAAGCATTTTCATTTTCATACTAAGTATTTCAGACCAGCAGCAAGAGTGATTTTTCCCTCACAGAAATACAGTGGCAGGCTTACACTGTCATCTATGTAATGTCCTTTTTCTGCCCTAAGAATAACAAATTTTCTGAAATTGACAACGAAAATACTCCAGCTTTTGATGTAAAAAACCCCAAACCAGGCTGCTGTTAGGCTGCAGACACTCCTGATATGGCTGTGTGCCCTGGCAGAGTGGCAGCTGGGTCCTGCTCTGGTAACTCATGTGCTTGCCTCCCTCCCAGCACTTAGTAACCAGTGGGAAACTGGGGCATGCAGTTCCTTCTGATTTAAAAGCAAGCAAGCAAGCAAACAAACAAAAAACACTGTAACATTATTTGAAGGAATCTTCAAATTTATGACCATCACATCACATCCACAGAGTATGTGGATGGGGCAAACAGTTTTTAAATGGAGGAGCTTTGTTGATGGTGCTACTTGTAAATTAGACTGTGGAACTTCAAGAAAAGAGGAGATGGTGGTCATGTACCATGAAGGGATGTTTGAAATGGTGTAAGATGACCTGTGTCATTTAAAGGTGACTGGAAGATCACCTGCTATGATAGATCCTCTTCTGTGTAGCAGAGGAGGAACAGACACTCTTAGTGGGCAAGGTTGTTGGACTGTTGTTGCAAGACTCTTCGTGGTCAAGTCATCAGAAGGAGCTGTTAGGATCTAATTGCAGTTTGACACATCGTAAGTAGTGTCACTGGGAGCCTTAATGGTTTTGATTGAGAGATGGTGCAGTCTTTCTTCAGACTGATGGCACAATTAGGAGAAATGTTCACTGGCACTGGCCAGGACTGCTCTTGAGTCCTTCAAAGATAGGGGCTAGGCTTAGCCTCATCCAGAGGCTTACAGTCTAGACAGTAAAAGCAAATGTTAACAAAGTAGGTTACTTTAACAGGAACTCTGGCTCTAAACATCTGGGGCAGAGGTACAATACTGCAGGTAATTAATATGGTAGAATTTCAAGATAGCAAAAAACCCCTGGACTTTATTGTCCTTCAGCAGAGTGTAATTGAGTCTAGTCTGATTGGAGAAGTGCTGGCCATCAGTGATATCAAATTTGTATTAAATATTTCTGATTCTATCAATAGGAAGATGGTTAAAATGAAACCTTTGCATCTTAAATCCACCAGCTCAAACAGGGATAGTTGTATTACGTACTCACATAGTTTTGCACCGAAAGGATATTATTCAGCTAAAGAGAGATTTCCTATGGGGTACTATAAAACCTCTGTAACTGTAACAAGTTTTTCATACAGTAGCTCCAGCACAGGGGTAATATATGCATGATCTTGGATGTTTAATGCTGCTGGCTCAAGAGCCAGTGTTGAGCTTTTCTGTTTTAAATCAAGTCTTAGAGCTCTGCAGGGATCACTGCACCATGACATTATGACAAAGGGATGCTGATTCATGCATAAACCTTAGAGCCTGTCTTATATCTTCAACCAGCAGCTTTGAAAACCTGTGAATATCTTGCATGTTGCAATTTGGGAGTCATGGCAAGGGTTTTCCCAGCCCTTTTGGAATATAATGCTATAAGCTGCATTCATAAAGAAATGCATTCATCATACTGCTGGCAAAATGATTAAAGAATAAGAAAAAAAAATCCTGTAGTAGTAAAGATGAGAAAAAATGAGATGAGTTTATTTGAATTAAAATGACTGTGGACCAAGCTCAAATAGATTTCACAATAAATTATTGGAACTGATTTTGAAGGAAAGGAGGAATTTATTAAATGCTTATGTTTCGAGGACATTTGTATTCCTGGTCCTTCTCTTATCCTTTTAACTATAAAACATTTCTCGGGCTCAGTCAGCAGAGGTGAAATAGGTTTTGTGTACCATTGTAATTAAAATGAACAAGACCAGATGGGTTTCTGTAGTAAAATGATACAGTAAAGCTAGGATGTAGCCTGCAGTAAGAACTCCTGTGCTGTTGCTGCTCTCAAAGCATTTCTCCCTTCAAAATCAAGCTCTGTAGCAAACTTCAAACATTATTCTTCTCCTGAGAGTTTTTCAGAAAGAAACCTGGGGTATTTTTTGTGTGACAGTGTGTCCCTGCTGTGCATCTTTACTCCTGATTCCTAGAGCATTTTCATACAGCCGTGATCCAGTGTGGGCAGTTGCAAATCCAGCAGTATTAGCCTGGCTACTTGTCTTTTCAGACTTTTATTATGTGATATTGCATTAATTTTGTCCCAATGTCTGAAATAAAAATTTAACCATGAGGTTTTGAGTGTAGTATGAATATGTATTTTACGTTTACAAACCTTAAAGTGAGTTACATTTAATAGTTTGTGAGTAGCTTTTCAGTCAAGCCTTGAATATAATAATCAAGGTCTTAACCAATATTATTAGTCTCTTCAGTATATTAATTTGTTCCTTTATGCTTTTATTTATATTGAATATATGACAATTTAGTAACTTTTTTCTGTTTATGCTAATGAAATCTTTAATTTACACAGACTCTAGTAGGACTATTGATGGCATGTAGCTGGGGATGTGCTTAACTGCTTATGTATAGCACCCACTGGTTGGTACAGTAAGTGTTACACATCTTAAACCAAGGGCCACTGCTTTAATTGATAATGTTACTGCTGATTTCTTTACTTCTTTTTGAGAATTAAGGCATCTTTATTAGGTAAATAATTCTATTTGAACAGTTGGTAATTATTAGGCAAATATATGAACGCTGGGAGCATGTAATTAGTTTGAAAAAGCATTAAACAGGTAAAGGCTATACTTCTACCATTAGGCAGACAATTAGGATAATCAGCATAATTAATCTATCAGGTATCTTAAGTGAAAATATAATTAAATTGTACAAAAATATGTCCTCAGTATTGTAAAATTAATTATTCTCTAATATGTTCCAGGAGGACAATTTTTTAGGAAACTGAAAAGAGGAAATAACCCATAGTAAAAATAAGTGTGTATATCTATATGTGTGTTTACACACAGGTGTGAAAACTTACATATATATGTACTTACATAGTAAGCAATAAATAGTTTATTTTTAATGTCAAATAAAAAAAAGCATGACATTGGTTGAACCTTGCAGTCCATTTTCTGAATAGGATTATCTCAGATCTTACTACTAAAATAATTTATAACTTTAAACCAGTGTTTTTACCCCTTTGAATTGACTGCGTGAATTACAAATTTTTTATATTAAAGGTTCATGTCCATAATCTGGAAATAACTTCACTGTAACTGAAGCCAACAATTGCCAGGTCAGATTGAAAGTTAACACTGAAAAGGTACCCGAGTAGGTAAAAAATATGGTTGTATATATCAAACTATACATATATATGTGGATGGGCTTCTCATATGACAATTTTTCTATTATTTTGTAACTTACTGTTGCATTTAGCAGAACATAAATACAGTGGCATCTGCTTTTAGAAGACTGGACATGGGTTTAATTCCTTTTGCAGTCTAGATTTCTGAAAAGGTACAGGGCAAAAGCCTGCGTATTTTAATACAAAATATGATGTTTGTGGAGTATCATTACTGCTTTTTCTTGAAACCTTACTGTTTTCCTTTAATAAGCTCATAAAAAAAAATAATCTGTCTTGCTAAAATTGAGCAAAGGCTTTGATTTAAATAAGTGAGTTGTTCCAATAACGAATTCTTTATAGATAAACAATAAGGAGTGAATAAAGGCATCAAACATAGTGAATGCATGTTGTAAAATGGATCAACAGTAAGGAGTAAAAGCAGGCTTTAAATAACCACGTGCTGAAAGAATTCATATTGCACCATCCAGAATCAATAACTGGGTTTAAAATGCTATTTTATTTATTTCTGTGCTGTTAGAAAATGGTATAAATGTATTTTGAAATACTGTTTACCTTTATCTATTTGTATCTAGACCTCCGTGTTTAACAGTTATTCCAAGACAGATATTTGATTTATATTTTTTTCCCATTTTTTTTAAAGAAAGGTTCTCAAATCAGACATTTTATGGGGAGATTACCTTTTTCCCCCTAAAGTTCGATTTGGAAAATTAGTATGGAGAGTTAAAATTTCTGTCCTGGATTGGATTTAATGTACAGTTGCTTAATGCATTTACTATGGCTAGTTGCTTTAGGAGAGTGTAAAAAAAGAAAATTTGCAAGAAAAAGAATTATGATTCTCTGCAACAAGGTCTGGTTCAGCTCCATCTGCTACTGTCTCTTACCACCTTCTCCCAAACCTCACTCAGAGAAATTAATAGGATTTTTTGAGGGTTGAAATGTTAAACACAGTTCAAGTAACAGTCATGGAATCAAGCACAAAAATTGTCTTACTTCAGCTGTAATCTACTATTTTACTTGATACCAGAGGAAGGATATTCAGGTTTGTATTTATTAACTTCAATCAGCATGGGATTGCTTTGCATGCAGTAGTGGTTTAAGGGTTGGACTTGATGATCTCTGAGGTCCCTTCCAACCCAGCCGATTCTGTGATTCTATGTTTGGGGTGCTGGGTTTGTAACTGAATTGCCAGTCACTTCAGCTGGACCAGGACTGACTTGCTGGGCTTTATTGCACATGGAAATAGTATCTTCATTCCTTAAGTACAGAAGATAAACCTGCTTACATTTTACTGTTGAAAAGAAAGAGTATTTTGCCATTAGTATTTTGAAGTGGAGGTGTTTTTTCTGAGTTATTCTTCAAATGAGTAGGAGTTGGACAAAATTCTGTAAAATGTTCATATTGGCCCTGAACCATAAATGCGTACTCACACAACTGGCAGAAAAGCTTCAAAGCTCAGTGAGGGACAGTAGCTTATTATATGAAATGTTCTAACTGCAATTTTTCAGGGTGCTGTTGTAAAGATTGTCCTACCACTCTAATTTATGCTCATTATAAATGTGTTTAAAATTTTAAAAATGACTTGACTTGAGCTTGAAAAGAGGGCTCTGTTTATTGCAAATGGCATGAACTAATTCTCTTGCACAGACTTTGAAAATTACAAATAAGAGATTCTTTCTAGGCACTTTGTATGATAGATAATTTAAAACAGCAAGGTTAGGTGTTGTGGAGGTTTTCTCATCATCTACACAGAGAGGATTGCTTTCAGAGGCCATGTCAGCAACAGGGCTGGAGAGCCCAGCAGAACAGTTTTGCACCAGCTTTGCAGCATGGAGAAAATATTTGGTTTAGTTTCTTTGGGTTTCTCCTTGTATTTGGTAATTGTGGCACTGTGATCTATACTCATAAATAAAAATGCTTACGTGGATTATCCCCATTCCATATAATGTTGGTAAGAGAAAAGATCTTTGAATGTGTTGCATTCCTTTGTGCTGGTATAAGTGTCAAGATGTCTGCAAATCTATGCTAATGAAATAGATAGTACAGCTCTGAGCAGGTCAGAGTACAATGTTGAATAATCTCATAAGTCTTTGAAATTGACAATGTTGAGAGTTAACATGCTTAAAATGTTACTCCGTTACACTAGTTACCAATTGTTTTTGACAAAATGTTTTCCAAGCCAAAATGCTGATTTATTTTTTGATTTGTTTTTCTCTCACATGAATGTAGCAAATTCTTTAAGGCTTTTAATAGTACAGTCTCAGAGGGTGTTCTTGGTAGAAATGTGGGATCCTGCAAGCAATAAAACTGTTATCCATTATTGTGCCTTATGCAGATGTACTGGTATCAAGGAGACTATTTTAGCTGTAATACTTGAAAACATAGTAAAGAGTTTGTATGGTTACTGCATACCAAGCTCATACTTACATAAGCTACAGCAATGTTAAAAAAGCTGGATTGGGCCACACTAGAATTGCAGTGAATGGTTAGGAGAATCATCCAGGATTTAACCCAATTATTTCCTATCTTGTCCATGTCAGACAGAGGACCTGAATTTAACCCTTTGTCTTTCACTTCCTAGTTGAATGCCCTTAGTGCTGGGCCATTTTTGTTTTGACATCATTCTCCCTCTCAGTATGTCATTCTTCTACATTTTTCTTGCCTTGACTAATTTTTGGTGGAAAAAAAAAATAATCTCGGTCATCTTTCTTGTGTCCTGATGCTGGAAGGGCAAAACCCAACGTTTTCGTTTTGAGAGCAGAAAGACAATTTCCTGCCCTTTGTTCTTACTGTGATAAAGCATACAGGGGAAAAAAAAACCCTCAACAGTGCTAGGAAAATTCAGTTATATTAATTTAAATAATTGCTTAATTAACAAATATTATTTGGCCAGATTTATACAGCCCTTTAAATTCTGAAGCCATTTTAAGTGAACACCTGGAAACATAATCATATCATTTTATTACATTTAAAGAATAGATGGATTTGAGGGATCTGGAAATAGATGAGAATATGAGTTGCAATACATTATAAATTGCAGTATAATTGTGGCTTTAATTTCACTCAGAGCATTACATGTGCCCCATTTTAAGATGCTTTCATTTGGTGAGTCGATCATGCTGAAATTCTGAAAAGTCATGACTGAAAAGTCTTTCAGTCCTTCTACTGACTAATCAGATTAGTTCCTGTATTCAGCAACCTGAGCTCGTAGTCTGGGACTACGAGTAATAAGGCCAGAGAGTAATAAGGCCATACTATTTTCACTCAGTCAGAGAAATGGTCAAGCTTCCACTGATGGTGGTAGGAAGAAAAACAGAGATTAAACAGTTCCTAAAATGTGCTAAAAAGTATGAGCATCTACTGGACCTACAGAATATTTTTTTCCAAAGCTACTAACATGTCCTCCCCACCGCTCTTTAATAATTGCACACATTTCTTAAGTGCTTTGTCAGGATTCAGGATGGAAACCTTAGAAAATTATTACACCATTTTAATTTATTATAAATATATAAATAGAACTGTTAGATTTGTTAGAAAAGAAGGAAAGGTTTGATCTGTGCTTCTCTAGGTGAAGAGGAAAACCATAATGCTTGCTTCCTTTGCATTTTGATCATGGGTATTATTTTTGGTGAAATCTTAATTAAAATGAAATTTTCATTTTTTTAACTCCTTTTTCATGTGTAGGAACATGTATTTTGGTTTGACTTCATAGAACTCAGTAGTGTATTTCCACTATAGAAGTAAGCAAGTGCCTGTGAGCTGCATATAGTTCACTTTTAGCAAGTGAAGCACCTAATGTTTCTTTGAGCTTGTATTTTCTTTTTGATATGATAAAAAGAGAATATATTTGTCAATGTCTCAGTTTGTGGAGGCACTTTTAAATTCACCTGTAATTAATATACCTGAAGACCCAGTTTGTTATCCTTATGCTATCCTGTGGTGGGCTCAAGGTGCTGCTCCAGAAAATATGAATGCTCTTTAAGTCTTGTAGCACATCTGGGAGCCTATAGGAATGCCTTAGACTCCAGTGTGGAAAGCAGTGTTTGGTACATTCACTTGGTAATTTCCTGAGTTTCACAAGAAATGAGCGTGTCTGTAAGTACCCCCAAAATTTTAAGAACTCTGACATTTTTGTAGGGATGTTAAGGACTGTTGCAATTAGTCGGTGTTTGTAGTAGAAGGCATGTATCCAAACACATCCATCCTTTCAAGGATACTCTATACCTATCCCAGTATGTTCTAGAGCCTCCAGTATTAATATATATCTGCTTTTCCTGTTAGCTTTGTCCTTTTGGAGATGCAAAACACCTACTTCTGTTTTTTTGTTTTCTGTATGGAACTGTTTCTGGCTTCCTTTTGGTTCCATCAGTACAGGGGTTGAGTCAGTGTTGGAAGTCCTCGCATTACTTTCTATTTTCTGGTGCACAGAATGATAGTTCCTTGTGCTCCTGTTTGTGGTTTCATCTTGCGCTTCAGGAACTTGTAGTGTACAATTTTTTGCAGTATTTTGTTGTTACATTTGACATTCTGAGATGGGTACGTTGCAGGATGTAGAAGCCATTTTCCAAGCTAAGTATCATCTGCACCAGATGTACTAGAAAAAGTAGTTGTCTTGGTGTGGGGCCTCTCTTCTCTTCAGAGGATGTATTTCAGCTACTTCATTTTAGTTTGTTTGGAGTTCTTTGCCTTTTTTTTTTTTTTTTTCTTGTTGTGTTCTCATAGTACTTAATAGTTGTCCAAAACAAGTGTTATGGGTGTACTGGGTGATTAAAAAGACTGGGAAAGTAATTATGCTAATAATTTCATTTTTGAAGCAAGAAATTTTTCATTTCTGTAGCAAGAAATTTATGCCTTTAAAATTAAGTGTCTTATTTATTATATGTTATTTGAAACTTTTTGACGAAGCTAGCAATGTTTGCAGGAACAGTTAACCTGGTTGTATCACAACATACAGCGTGAGCTTAATTAGATACAATACAACATAAGTATCTCTGCTTTTGACTTCCCCCCCCCTTTATTTTTAAGAAAAATTCAGTTTCTCTTCTGTAGGCTTCCTTTTCCTCCTTTCATCATTGCCAACCAGCTAAATACACTGAAAGTATCTTTCAGGAACTCTTAATTAATTCTAATTCATCTCATTAGAATTGTTGTCTGCTTTCTAGGTTCAGGATTGTTAAGAACTCCTTGCTGGGTGACTGATTTTGTTTAGGATACAAATTTCATAACAAATTACAGTTGGGTGATAATGACATGAGTGATGGATGTAAAATGGTGATTTTTATTGTTTGCTTGGTTGGTTTTCTGAATGCTTTCTGTATTGGAACTCAAGAGCTTTCATCTCACTCTAAATGTGTATGGCAGACCAAAGAGAGACTGTATAACTTGACAGGGTAGGAAGAGTTATACCTCGATGTACCTATGCTGTAGGGAAGGGTTTTTTTTTTGTTTTTTTTCAGGGGGAAGTATCTCTTGCGGCTCAGGTCTGTCCTACGCATCCTTCCAGACTTTTGTGCCAGAGGTCAGATGTGCACATTGCAGTTTAGGTTACTTCTGGGAATTCCTCATTCTATAATAACCCTTTACATACTTGCTGTGACTCTTTCCTAGCTGTAGTGACATCTCCAGTTTGCTTCTATGGAGTAGGCCAATACAGGCCAGTTGCCAGTGTGGTTTGGCAGCTGTGGTGCATAACGCAGTCAGATGACGAACTAGGAACTTAGAACTGAGTCCAGGAATGGAACAAGGCTGGAGGCATCTGTATTACCAAAACATAATGCTGAAAATTAGATGCCTAACAATAAAATTGGCAATAGTTATCATCTAAAGGAAAAGACCTTGTGAGCCTAAATGACAGAAGGCTGATATTTAGAAGCTTCTTAACTGAAATTGTCAAAACTGTTTCTCTCTGTTTTTTTGGATCACTAAGTGCAGCTCTGAGGGCAGGGAAGCAGGATTAATGGCCAGAAGCTACTTTCTTGCCTGTAATGGGTTTAAATGCTCTGGTTGTATGATGCTCTGGATTCTGTGTAGATATTCTACCTTTTGGTCAGAATAGCCCAGCAGTGTAGAAAGGAGAGAGCCTGGAACTCAAAGTATGATAGAAAAGTGGGGATGACTTTTTGCATTATCTTTGTGGTACACAGTCTGGGCAAGAGAGGGAAGGATACTTGTTTTATACACGAGAAGAGAAGCAATTATATGATCAGTTTTCCTTTTCTCTGGGGTGTACTAAGATTTCTTATTAGATTGAAATTGTTCATCTTAATTTGTACTAGTGGACCTGTATTTTTGAACTGGGTATTTTAACAGAAAATAGGTCTTTTTGCCTCCCTTTGGAGGGATTGATGTTTGTTTCAAATGACTTCGCTGTTATCCTGGAGTTAAAGTTTGTATTTTGTACTCCATATGGTGGTAGAAGTTTATGCTGTTTGTATTCTAAGCTGCACTGGCCAGGAGCAACATAGTACTTGCTTTTCCCATGGGTCCAGTAGCTTCATTGTTTTTAGATTACAGATTAAACTCCTTGCCCTCAATGTAGAGTTCTGTGTGTGTTTAGTTCTGGCAACATGAATTGAGGTTTCATCTTTTTTAGCAGTTATGGAAGCTACATTCATGGACACTTAAGCTAATGAGCACTAGATTGAAAGATCAGGGTGCTGTTGACAGGATGTTTTCCATGAAGGATGTTCCACTTTTTATGAGCTTTTCATGATCTGTCAAATAATGTTTCATCTGAAGTATCTGAGGAAAGAGCTAGCTGGAAAATGAGAAGATAAATTATTTTTAGGAATGATAGTTTCCTTTTGGTCAGCAGACAGAATAGGATTGACATATTTATTTCCATATAATCTTCATGCAGGGAATGATTAGTTCTTAACAGGCACCATTTCTATGGAACGGAAGTTCCATTTAGGGTAGAGTATATAAGGAAAGCATCTTCTGTCACTTTTTAGAGACACGTAATATATGCTGTATACTATGCTGATTTTTCATTTCCTGTGTAGGAACAGGGAACAAAATTTCAAGGACAAACAAGCTTACAAACAAAACAGTGTGGTCAAGATTTGGATTATTCATACGTAGCATGAATAGTAAACAGTTTAGATCTGGAAGTCAGAATAGCTGTATGAATAACTGTAGTGATACGCTGTTGAGTAGCAAACACGTGCATTGAGAGACATGAACAGAACAGCCTTGTTCTGGTGTGTCTGCACCTTTTTACAGGCAATGAAATAACAGCAATCACAAAATCTGGTGCAGCCCTCAGGATTAAGTTTACTAGATTTTCCTTCAAAATCTACATTCAGTTGATGTAACTCACTCTGACAGCTACTATAGGGCTGAATCCTGAAGGATGAAGGGTACTTAGCATGCTGGCAACAGTTGTCTGGAATTGCAGTAGCTCAGCAGGCCTGTGATTCACAGGGTTCTGGTCTTCCCCATGCACTTGACTGCAGTTCATCCCATTTTAGCTCACAAAAAAAAACCTGAAAACATTTGAAGTATAAGAATAAACATTACAGAGACTTCACAAGATTGAATTAAATGGTGAGTTTTCCTTTACTGAATTACTAAGGCTGATGATGAGTAGAGGCTGTAATTCTAAAACTGTGATGATATTGACTAGGTGCCAGTGCCCACCACCATTCTTTTTGTTTTTGTTGTGTTTCTGAATTTTCTTCACACACAGAGTGTTTCTGAAGGGACTCTCAGTTCTCTGGCATTGCTCTCCCCCAGGGGTCAGCAGGAACTCTCAATCACACCCAAGAGTCTCAGGAGGGCTCCTGAGTCTGCTGTCCACAGGTAGTCACAGTTGAGTAGAACATGCAGTCCATATTAAAGTCATGCTTTTGCTTAGGTAGCAATAATACCAACTCTTCACAATTAATTTGGAATACACCGACTGATTGGCTTAAAGAAACTATAGTTGGTAAAAAATAAATGAATTCTTGCATTTTTCGAGATGGAAATTCCTTTGAGCCACTCCTTGTGCAACACAAATACTCTTCTGGAGATTGGAAAACATGATTTAATCAAGAGAAATCTTGTTGAACAGAATGAACTAGAGTGAAAGTCTGCATATGCACCTCTCTGTCTTAAAATTATTTCTTCTCAGATTCGTTGTCTTTGTATCTTTAACCCTGCATCTCCCCTCATAATGAATGTCATGAAAGGTTTCTTTTTTTGAGAAATAGTTAATTTTAATCACCTCTAGTTGTAATTCACTGTAAGCTGTAATTGCATTCTTAAAAGGAATAATTTCAATGAAATAATCAGCACTGGAGTTGAGTTTTCTGATAAAACGGCAACAATTATTTGATTTTTCTAAAAGTGTAACAGCTTGATGGTATTTCTTTCAGTCTTTTAAATTCTTCTTACAATCTCTGTGACAACAAATGAAATGAACCAAAATGTCTCTGTAGAAAATACTTGTGTGTACCATCTTGTGATGGTGATGATAATGTACCAATGTACCACTATTTAAGATTCAGGCAACACATGGAGGCAACAAAATGTTTTTTGTTCACACTTTGTGCATAGTCTAAAAAATGTGCACAAGAAGAATTTTTTTTTTTTCAGTATCAGTTGAAACTCATGATGTAGTGGTTTGTTTTTTCTCGAGTTTCACATTCTGAAACTTGAAAGGTATGCTCATTTGGCAGAAGCTTAACCTTTTCTCTGTTTTGCACCTGGTAGACTAGATGGTAACATGAGAGAAAAGAGCTCTTCCCCTCTAGTATGACTTTAGACTTGCTTCTGGTCGGCAATGGTTCCAAGTGGTTGGGTCTTAAAAAATAGGGACCTGTGTCAGTGTGAAAAAAATAATAAATGTTCCTGTGTATTGTGAAGGGATGGGGGAGATTCATTAGAATTCTTAACCATGTATGTTCTTAAAAATTGAAGTTATTTTGACAAGAGTAAGAATTAGAAAAACTTGAAAGTATTTATGAAGTAATTTTTCAGTGACATATAAAAGAATGTGTGTTGTAAAAGGTTATGTGATGGTGATTCATAGTGACTGGATATGCTGTAAGGTTTTCATGAATGAGGATGTAGGATTATCTGATTAGCATGAGTGATTTCACTGTTAAATAAACTTTGTAACTACTTATTTTGCAACTTTCAAGTAGTCTTCTCTGACTGCTGGTAATGCCTTCTAATGTGCTGTCATCAAGTGGCCTTGTATCCGTAGTTTCTGCTTGCTGCGCCAGCACTACTCAGTTTGATTTATGCCATTTAGGTGCAGCCAGTGTCCAGGTGTGGTGTAGGGCATGTGCAGGCCAGGACCTGTTTGCATTGGGCAACCTGAAAGTGACCTCTGTTTTAGAGGGATGAGTGTTTGGGTTTTTGGATGCAAATTGCCCAGCCAGTGGCAATGGGGATGGAGAATGTGTAGGGGCTCATCTTGTTTTTTGTGTCACTATTGTATTCACTGTTTTGGGATATCAGGGATTCACCTGGCATATTGTAGATGACTTAAAATCCTCCTGCCTGTTTTTCCTTTTTTTCCCCTTCTCCTGAGGTTTTGCATATCCACCTTCTAGAATATATGATCTGTTAGAAGTACATGGTAGGCTGAAGTGGAAGGGGACAGACTGGATGGAGACAAATGTTAAGAGTGCATCACTTTGGAACTCTCCTTTGTGTGACAGAGGAGAGGGGCAAACCTCGTCACCATGACACAGTTAAGGACAGACTTGAGTTCACAGCAACATTCTAGATGTCCTGAATACAGAGAAGTGTCCAAGTGTCTCTTTAACCGTACTCCTTGTATGACTTGATCTTTGGTTTGGAATATTTGATAATATGAACCAATGTGCTCCCCCATGTGTGCTTTCAGTAATGAAAAAGATTACTCTTCCTGTGTGAAGGGAGATACTTACAAAACACAAAGCCAATTTAAAGGACTTTACATTTAGCTTAAGAGAATTAAATCTCTGGAGAAACACATAATATTGCATTTATGGTAACATGCTAAAAATCTTTTCTTGATACAATATTCTGTTGTTTCATCTTACATTATTTTTCAGTTTTCTAATTCTAAATAAATTCGCCAAAATAAAGAGGGAAGAAGTCCAAGGAAGTTGCTGTGCTATCAAGAAAAGGCCATGCACTTTTCTGACAGAAAATACTCAATGTACTGTGATACATCCTTCAGGGTGCAGTTTTTTCTATGTTTTTCTGGAATTCTGGCAATGCATTACAAACCCCAGAGACTGTTTGAGATGCTCATGCTGCCAAGTTCAATCCATACAGAAGTTACAGACATGATACTTTTTCTGGGAGAAAAAGACATGACTATTTTAAGAGCTCTCCTATGTTGTTTTTCTGTTCTACCTTGTGTAGTGGTAACACAAGTGAAATGTTTGATATAAGAAATTGATTGTTTCACTGGGTCTAATTTAGTCCTGAATGTGAACATCAGTGTTTGCATTAGTCTGGAGTTCTGTTCAGTGGTGTGTAATTCTACTCTAGGATTGCATGCTTCCCCTCAAGAAGAAACAACTGAGGCTCAAGAGTGGCTTTTTGATACCAAACTTCAGTCTAAGGCTTTCTAGTGTCATCCAGTCCTTCCTGGTAGGATACAAGCCTTGCAGAGAGAACTTGCAGGCCACCCTTCCCCCAACCTCCCCTCCCTCATCCCCCTTTTTTTTTTTTTTTTTCCAAACTAGAGGCTGGTGTTCCACTGGGCTTTAAAAATGAAAAAACGAACTGATTTTTTTTAAGTGGGCTTATCTTTGAGCCTTAGCAATTCTGTGGGATTCTGTTTTTGTTTTTTTCTTGTTTGGGTTTGTTAGGTTTTTGAGTATTTTGGAGATAGGTTTTTTTGCTTGGTGTTTTTTTTTTGTTTTTACTTAATTCATTTATTGAAAAACTTAGTTTACGTTATGTTCAAGTTGAACAAAGTATGTATGCTCTGGAATAAAATAACTGGTCTGAATATTAATCCTTAGAGAAGATCAGTGGAAAAGGAAATGCATCTGTCAATCAGTTGGCAGCGTAGCATGGAACACTGGATTACAAATGTGAAGATCCTGATTTTGAATGCACACCATTATTCATCAGACACAAATCATATGTATGATCATCTCATAAATCACATCATTACAACTCATGCCATTACAAGTCAACATACATGAGACTGGAAATTTGTTTGTAAGTACTTTTTCTAAAGTCCTGGTATTAATTTCAGATTATTTCCATTTCTTCAAGGATATCATACACTGGTGACAAGGGGTGTGTTGAAGATTGAGAGGCAGTTAAGAGACACTGGCCCAGGTTGCCCAGGGAAGTTGTGGATGCTCCCCTCCTGGAAGTGTTCAAGGCCAGGTTGGATGGGGCTCTGAGCAACCTGGCAAAGGAAGGTGTTCCTGCCCATGGCAGAGGGGTTGATCTTTAAGGGATCTTCTAACCAAAGCCATTCTAGAATGATTACATTTAGACTGATGTGCATCTGTCAGTGGTTTTGAGGGCTTTGAACTTGGTAGCCTTTTTGATAATTCCTTTTTGCATCAAACTGCTGTCATATATGGAATTGCTAATTTGAGATAGCTTGGTTTGGTGTTCCAAGAGCTTGTAAGTAGCTCTGTATTTAAAAGCAGGTATTAAGAGTGACTGCTGTACATTTAGTAAGTGTGCAGACAACATTATGGTTAGAGCCCTTTGGAAGATGTAAATACCAAATGGTTTGTACTGCAGAGCATCACCTGCATCTATTTGCATTACATTCATGTATAGTGTCCTTGAAGGTATTTCAGGTCTATTATATTGGACATTGCATGGCTGTGTAGGTGCCAATCCTTGGCTCAAAAAGCTCAGAACCAAAGTATACAAGGGAGACAGGAGAACATTCTTGCCTCTTTTCACATGCAGTACAAGGAGGGGTGGAGGGAGATTAAATTGTTTACTCAGTGTCATGATGAATGTCTACAGCAGAGCTGGAAATTAGATTTCCTAAGGGCTGGTGGGGAGGCAAGAATTCTTTTTGATGGAAAAACTCATTGTTTTTACATGAGTTACCTTTCTAGTAAGTGAGGGAAACAATCCATCAGACATTTCTTCTGGGTTAAGAAGAAAGAGAAAGTTGAAAAAGAGGTGGAAGATGCAGGAATAGAAAATAAGTAGGCAGGAAGGGAGGGAGAAGTACGGCAGAACGTGTGTATGAAAGAGGGAAAATGAAAGTCAGTTTCTCCTCTGCATGATTTGGGTACTTGAACCAATGTATTGTATTAAATAAGAGCTCTTTGGAGAACACTTTACCTTTTCCCTCTTATTTTTTTGTTTGTGATGTAAAATTCCATTTTGGACCTTAGAAATTCTGTTTTAGGGATGAGAGGGAAGAAGGAAATGGGCAAAAAATGGATTTTAACAAAATGATTCAGTTGACTAGAAAATTAATATCTTACAAAAATATTTCTCACCGATGCTGTTATTAAATTCATTCCACAATTTTAGGTCATCTTATTTTTCTTAATTACTGAATTACACTGCTTTCAGTCAAGAATCATTATATTCCAGAAGGTGTATAGGTGGAGAATAACAGATTAACTGTGACATATCCTCTCTTTCAGAGAAGTTATACAAAGACAATCAAAATCTTTTTTCCTGGTATATTTATTCTTAGAGCAGTTGTGAATTTCAATATTTGATTTAAAAAAAGTACTTCTAAATTCTGTTTAATAATAAGTTTCTGGCTGGTGACATAAAAAAGGCTTTGCATTGATTACTGGTATCCACAGCAAACTCACAGTAGTAATTAAGACAAAAATAAAATGAAGACCATTGCAGAAATAGATACTAAATACAGACTTCTGGCCATGGGATACAGGTTTCCCAAGGTGTGAGCTGCAGTGTAGAATCTGACAGAATCTACGAAATGTTTAATCCTTTATTTCTTAGCTGAAATGTAAAACTTTATTTTGCAATCGAAAAATGTCAGATGGATTTTATGGGGTTTATTCCATTGCTGTCAGCAGGTATCTCTAGCAGCAAAGAACAAGTGAATTAAATTAATTTTGTATCATTAAAAATGTTATTCTTAGGGGTACATAGAGAATCTCTTCTACCAGGCAAAACTACTTCTCTTTCACAAATGGTTCACTTTTTACACAGTTATGTACTGTGAGAGAACTTTTTGGCTGGAGGCTTCCTGACAGGTTTATGCATTATCTATATATTCAGAATCCTCATTACTGCTTATTATCCAGAGTGAAAATACAGGCTTGAAACCATCAGCTTCCTGCAATATTTTAAGGAAAGCAACAGTGAATGAGAAAAAGCAGACATGAGGTATGGACTCGATGATCTCAGCGGTCCCTTCCAACCCAGCCAATTCTATGATTCTATGAAATCCTGCTCATCTCTGGTCTAGAGGTATTAATTCTGTTTTTTATACTAACTGTAAATACAAAATACTGTGTAGAGAAAAATTAGAAATCTCCACCTAGGTAGTGAAATACCTTTTAAAAAACAATGTCTGAATATGGAGATAACTGCCTGGAATTGCCTCCTACATTGCAGAGTAAGATCTCTTGGTTTGCATACAATGAGTTTTAGAATGGTTTGGATTGAAAGGGAACCTTCAAAGATCATCTAGTCTGACTGCTGTGAATTACATGAAACAAGACCTATGTCCTGGTTTGAGCCAGGATAGAACCATTTTGTTTTCTAGGAGTTTACTTTTCAGTTAAGTCTAAATATCTGCACTTTCTGAAATTAGCAGCATGTTTCTCAGTCAGTGTCTACTTCTAGGACTGATAACACTCAATTTATATAGCTGCTGCTGCTAATGGTGTGCACAACCAAGGTGACTGCTTGGTTCTTTTAAACTTCTTGTGTGCTTAAAACAAATGGTAATAAAAGGGGTTATAGCTGTGACTGTCCCTTGGAGAGTAGCAGGCTGGACAGGTGACCCAAAATTGACTGAAGTATCCTTTCCCATATGCAGCATACTCTGTATAAATCTAAGGCATCATGGGGGTCAAGCTCTCTTCATCCATGTCTGGTGTCCTGAAAGGACTCTGTCCCTTCTTCTACCTTTGATTCTAATCGGTTTCTCTGAATCCCTGTGTTCCTGTGTCTGGCTCCTGTCTGCCACTCACTCTGGAATTTTCCCAAGGCCTGTCCTGCAGCCTCAGTGCTGACGTGAGCATTATTGCGGGGGGGACCATAATACTGGTTCTCTATATATTTCTACCTATTTCATTACTATTTGCTTAAACTATTTGTGTAGTTTAGTTTCCAACCTGTATGTCTCCTGCATGCTTTCTTTTTGGGAAGGAAGATTGGATAATAGAGAGCATCTGCCATCTGCTCAATTGCCACCCCAGCGTAAACACTGACAATATTCTAGTTTTATGAGTTCAAAACTTCTTTAAAGCAATATTGCTTTTTTTTTCTTATGAATATGAGGTAATCAGTGTTGGTGAGTGTGCTGCAAGTAACCAGATTGGTAGTTCTGGTTCCATTTCTTACTGTTTGTCATAGACTTCTTCCTCTGATTAGAGGAAGCAGTAATCTTTGATCCTGTAGAAAGCTAGGCAATGTAAATTTTATGATAATAACCTTGATTAATGAATGTAAAGGAGAAGGTTGCAGGGCTTAGTTTAGCTGGTTTCTGTGTCAGCAAATTCTCAGTAGTGTAAGAAAATCTGCATTCTCAAGTTTGTTACTTCAGCTGCCATATTATTCCCACTCCAGAAGAGGGTGAAGAGGTGGCACCCTAGATGGCACACTTTTTTTTCCTGCTGTTTGTTGCTATTTTGCATTGCTGGTGTTAAAGAAAGCTGGATTAATTTACATGCATCCAGTCTTGAGGGAAATGGAATATTCTTCGGTCAGTAGCATGGAGTTTTTACCAGACTGAAATGGCCTTAAAAAACGAGAAACTTAATGAGCAGAAGTAGAGCTAAAATGCATCTAGATCAATGAGGAACATAGTGCTATGAGGTGATGTCTAGATTGAAAATGGTGTTTGTTACAGAACCAGGCTTCCCACCCAGGGTGCTTTGCCTCCCTTATTTGGTTTTTTTTTTTCCATTGCATTTTGTGCATGGGAGCTACTGTTCCTTTTGTCCTTGACTGATTGAATAAACTGCTTCCTTCTTGTTTTCATGTTCCTGAAGGTCAGAAAGCAACTAACCTACCTGAAACATGTAGCAGAAGAAATGAGGTGGTAAGCCACCAATTCTAATTATCTTAATAAAACTAATGGTTATTTAATTAAAAGAAATCCTAAAAATAAAAATAGTTTTATAATGGGTAAATGCATTTATGACACTAAATTTAAATTTTTTTTTATACCTTGTAAATAGAGAACATTGCTTGAACAAGAAAAGAGACATTGTTTAGAGAGGTCTCTTAATCTTAGCCAGTTGTACCAATTGTCTTCCTTCTACAATCTGAACAAAATTCTCAGAAACCAGAAATTCTGTTTCTGTTGTCATTGTAGAGATGTTGTTCTTTAATGACACTGATTTTTGCAGTATCTATTGTCATTTTTCTGTAATATTTCAGACCAAATCTCTGGTGGTGTAATCAGTTTAAGACTAACTGTTGGACTACTGTAGTGTTTCTAATCGCAGCCAGGGGAAAAAGGCAATATTTTGTCTTAAATAATTGCTTTTGGTATGTACTAGAACACCTTTGTTTAAGATTATAGCATACTTCTTACTAAAAATAAAATTCTGCATCAGAATTTTAATGTATGAAGAACAATTTGAAAACTGGTTTGACATTGCAGTGACCACTCTATCTTTTATCAAAAAATGAGACGTACTTGATCAGCAGTACTTGGAGGATCCTGCTTCCAGAGAATATATGATTGTGTAAATAGGAGTGTAATGAGGCAGAGTTCGTATGAGATTTGTTTCCAGGATGATCCTGATGTGATACAGTGTCTAATGATAGATTGAAATTTGATTTATTCGGATGTGATGGTGGTGCAGAGAATAGTAGGTTCTAATCTTTAGAGAGAGAGGAATACATTTTGCATTCTATAAAGAAAAGATGGGAGAATATGTATCCAGACTCTTTGCTACTAATTCAGGAAATTAGACCCATTTTTAGACCCAAGCCCAATGTTAAAACTCTATCAATGATAATACTGTCTTAGAGAAATTAATTTTTACTTTCTTCTCTCTAAAAAGCAGCCAATTAAAAAGTTTAATAAGGATCACTGAAGACAGAGCTGGCTGTAAACCAGAAGAAAGATATGGAAAAGACCAATCCTATCCTCTTAGTATTACTCTTTGTAATTCAGCCTGAATTAAATGTGTCATATCTGTGTTCATGGATATCAGATCAATAATAGGTGCTTTAATTGCTAAAATTCTGTCCTAAAGTTAAGAATATATTGCAAATATTCTTGGATCTGTGGTCGGAATTCACCCTGTACTTCAGGTGTGACAGAGGAGAAGGTGTTACACCTGGTAAATTACTTTAATCAGCTCTCTATGGCAGCCATCATTGATTTCCTCTAGATTTAAACAGATCAGTTACCCATATCTTTAAGAATATTTGAACAGATTTTCCTTGAGATTCTGTTCATCTTTTCCCCATTAGCTCAGCATCTGATTTTAATCCTTTCTTACATTTGAAGTACCTGCTTAGCCTGGAATTGCTTTATTTTTATTTATCACTTCATTTTTTCCTGGGGCCCTAAGTCTCATTTATTCTGTTTTTTATGCTAGTTTATTTTCAGATGCCAGCAGTTTTTTTTGTAGTAGCAAATACACATGTCCACAGTTTGCTTCTCTTTTTATTTTATCTTTCTAGAAAAGTTGAGTGATTGAAAATAATCAAGACAGGAATTTCTCTCCAGAATATATTTTACTATAAGGTCATACATTTTTATCTCTTAAGATCATGTACTAATGTCTTGGCATTGAAGAAGCTTGCTGTTTGCCAAGAAGATGATCAGTAGAAATGTTGCAGTGCTGCCATGTGTATACTAATAGAATACTGGACAGTGAAGCAATGGATATTTCTACTTTGGATCTGAGTGAAATGTTGATGAATTTGTTGTTGTGTCATGGATCAATGGAGTTTCTATCTATAAGCATGCTGCCCTAAGTCCTCCTTTTGAAGTAGCATTTGATACTATTTCTGTACTGTCATATTACTTTGAATTAAAAAGTGATACAGTCTTTATGTTTTGGAAAACCTTGTTGAAAAGCTATTTGAACCTGATTTTCTCTCCCCTTTTTGTTAGGTTGTAGTTCTCATAGACTTGTTGCCTTCTGCTAATGTAAATAAAAATCCTGGTAGGCAGTTTAGCATTTCTTATGCTACTTTATGGGATCGGTGCCTTTAGCTGCTTTCCTCTTTCTCACTGTTTGCATCCGACCTACCAGCCTCTATTTGCCTTTAGCTTGCTCCAAAGCGATCTGCAGTTTACTGAGATACATACACTGCCAGCTCACAACTTGTAGGCTGGGATTTTAAGAGCTTTGGTGGGTTCCTCTCTGAGGCTGCTGTGTACTCGACTGTCACAATGACTTCATCTTCTGTAGGTCCTTTAAGTATTTAATTTTTTTTAATAAAATTTTTTTTTTAGTGTAGGCAATACACCAGAACGCAGCAAAATCCCTGCAAGCCCTTTCTTTCCAAAGGACTGTTAAAAAAGATTGGTTTTACTTTCTGGCTGACCTGCCAGTATTTAGATTGAGCATTTAGTACCTTACATGAATTTGTTACAAGGGATTTCAGCTTTCCTGAAATGCTGCCTCTTTTGGATCTTTGTTTTAATCATAGTATGTATGATTTATTTTTTTTTCACTGAAACCACTCAGCTAAAACACTTAATAGTGCCTCAGTTTTTATTAAAATGAGGCTGAAATGTGCCGTACATAGGAGATGACTTTTCTTGTACTCTGATTGCCTTGCTCTCTGATGTGGGAGCCCCACTTGACTGGCTAATGTGGCTCATCTAGATTGTACTGGCATGATGATGCAGAGTAGTTTTAACCTGTGCTGTAAAGCAAAGATACTATTTCCTTGTGCTGGATATCATTACTAAATAATACAGGCTCTGCACGGTTTCAGGTAATTTCAAATGCCATTTGCCAGGGAGCTTATCCATGCAGGAGCAAAGAACTCTGTAGGGCTGTGCAATTTTTGGTGTTGAAACTGAAACTGCTGAAGATGATGCCATATTAGAGGGGGACAGAAAAGCAATGTATGTAGGACTTTCTGTTGAAGACCACCACTGAGAACAGCAGCTTAGCAGCAATGACATAGCATTCTTCCTAGCTATAGCATAGAAAGAGAAAAAAGACACCTTTAATTGTTAAGCTCTCTGGCACGAGAAAACAGTAAGGAATATGGAATCAAGTCCTTTAATTGGATAAATTACACTTCTCCACTGATGCTTTTGCAGCTCACTCTTGACTTTGTCTTTACCTTTCGCATAAATTTAATTTTTTCTTTCTTTCTTGTTTCATCTGCTTCCCTCTTTCCATTTGTAATTAAAGTTTTTGACTTTCTGTTCTGGCTGCTTCTTCTTTACTTATAGAACTTGTGTTAGCTCAAGCACTCCTGTCATAAACATCCTCACACTGTGGAATGAGGTCAGTATAAGGTGCATCTAATGTTACTGAAAAAAAAAAACAACATAGATGTTTGTGTAGTCTTCTGTGAGAACCTTAGGACTCAAATTTTCTTTGGTCTGTGCTATACTGTACTGATTTAACTTGATGTCCATTAATCAATGTCATAACTATTTAGCCTTTATTACAGCTTTTGAAAGCAAATCTAATATTTTGGCTCATTTTTTTTTTCTTTATTTGTAGTGAAGCCTTTATTTCTTAAGGAGTATTCCAGAGTAAGAGTGTGCACAGGAGAGTTACAATGTCACAATCAAATGAATGTCATTAAATACAAGTACTTAGATATTTTAAAAGATATCCATTATTTTTACATACTGTAAAGGGGATTATTTTTTTCCATGTACCTTGAAGATTTGTTACTGAGGTAAAAACTCATCCTGTAAAAGATGTTGGTACTGTGCAGTAATTGCAGCTTAGCATCCACTAACAATAATGTGCAGTTTAAGACTTGGCTTTTGCAGTGATTGAAAGTCTGAGATTGTCTCTGCAGACACACCCAGCAAGTATTAGGATGGCTTTGCTAAAGTCAGAATGTGTGTTTTAAAACCTCACCACAGGGCATGCTCTGGTGAATTAAACCCCCTTCATTGCTGTAAGTTGGTGCTTAAAGATAATTTTAATGTACTTTGTCATTTAATTTTACAGCTTTCACTGCTTAGCTCCCATAGTGGATGGAAGATTTCTTCATGATATGTGGAAATATTTAGTAAGAGATGCCACTGGGTCCAAGACATGGTCCTGACCTGGAAGGACAGTACCTTAGATGAGAATATTTTTGCAGTCTTAGTCATCTATACTGCCTGTGATTTTGTATAGAACTGGTAGGAAGTTTTTTGAATCCAACAGAAAAGTTGTATGGACAGCTTAGAGAACTCAAGTATCCTAATGCTCAAACTACTCAACTACTGCAATGCTATTGTGCTAATAATATAAAGAACTGAAAAAATTAAAAAGGACAAATGAAGTTGAAAGTAAAAGAAAATAAAGCATTGCACCATTTAAAAAATAAATAATTATTTAAATCATCAGTTTAATGCAATTTCATTAAGCTGGTAACCCCCAAAATGAATCTGAGACAGAGTAAGCTTTTCAATGGAGTTCAATAGACACAGGTCAGGTTGCATTTTTACATAAAATATGAACAGTGTTGAGATATTCTTTGCCTAAGGGTCTTAGCACATGCTTGTCAAATTCTGACTTGTATGGTTACAATTTGAATTTTCCAGGGAAAGCTGGGAATGGTTACATTTATATTTAAAAAGTCATTTATTTCCTGTATTTGTGTGAAGCAGGTTAAAAAACTTTGCCATAAACAGTGTTGATTAACCTTTTACTTGTATACCTGCTCCGTATTATTCTGAACTTTTAATTTACATCAAGGTTTATTAATCTATTTTGGCACTGTTCTCTGTAAGCACTATCTCTGAAAGCGCAGGTAATTGTGTCCACTTACGGAAAATAATTCCTTATTTTAGATTAAATCCCTAACAAGCACATTTTACAGCACAGTCTACCTTTATAAACTAGCAACAAAAGCAGTAAAAGATATTTCAGATTTTTAGTTACAAGAAATCCATACCTCCTTTGAAATTAACAACTATGTATTGAATGATATATCTGCAATATTTCAAGGACATCATATTTACCTAAGTAATAAAAAATAGTCCCTCTACTTTGAAAATGTTTTTAATTTGTCATTTGAATATACAAAGCATACATATATATATATACACATATTTATATATATGTATGTATATATATCTTAGTTGATGATGAGGATGATGTCCCTGCTGATGGCTCAAGTGTTGGTCTAGGTGACCTTTAAAGGTCTCTTTCAACCCAAACTACTGCATAATTCTATGATCTTCTGCATTGCATGCAGATTTCAAAGTCATGAGAACAGACTTGATTCTTATGTTAGGAGAGCCTAATTGTCCACATTCTTGGCACAATTTTCAACTTGTATGATACTTAAGATACTTAAGAGCCCCTACTCATAAGGGAGGGGCTTCAAGCCTTGGGACACTGCATTAAGCAGAAAACAAGGAGAGGTTGTGCTTTATTTTTGACTTCTAGCAGCTTTTGCTTCCCCTTCCCCCTTTTATTTCCTTCCTTTTGTTCTTCTGTGTCAGCTTTCAATATACCATATAATTGATATCTACACTTACAATGAGTTTACTTAACTACTTTTTGTCTGTAATTCTTGTAATATATTTTTTTAAACTGTAAGTATGCATCTTTTTATGGTATAGTAGATGTGTATAAAACCTGTCAGGCTGCTGTGAAAAAAACACCTTTGATTATATTTGCATTTTTATCTCCATTCATATTAAAAGGGAACAATTCCTATATTCACTCTAGATTCAGTTCAACAATATGGGCTAACAGTTGGTGCAAAAAAAATTTATTCTCAGGCAAGGGATCTGCATATAAATTGATCAAGACATATGGTTAAGGTGTCTTACAAAGGTTTGAAAGTTCTCTACCATTCTGTTAGTCTGTCTCCACTGTAAGGGTTGGTGAGGTATTTGAGGAGCATTTATATGACAAAAGATAGCAGCAAAATGTACATTATTGCCTCTGTTATTTATTAGTATCTAAACAAATTTATTCTTGCAGTTACATAAAATATCCTAGTAAAGCTAAATACTGTAAAAATGCATTTTGGTTCTAGATTGATTAAAACCAAATATATCTGTGCATGGAATTGCTTTTCCTGGTGTTCTGCATTCATAACTTTATAGAGTCATTGGCTTCTTCAGTGAGCTAACTGGAGAACCATACTTTCAGAGGGATTTACTTGGGTGTCTGCAAGGTGGTGAGTTGTGGCATGATGGATGAATTGTTCTCAGTATTTCCGTGGTAGAAAAATTTTCCATATCTTTGAAGAGTGAGGCTTCACTTTTTCCTGCACAGCCCTATGCTGTATGTTACACTTGTGCCTTGAATTAGTTGAGTGCTATTTGCACAATGCTGACTGAACGTGGATTATTAAGCTTCTCCTGTTTGATTTTCTTCCTGTTTCAGTAAATAGCAAAACTTCCAATGACTCCTGTGAGAATAAGATTAAGCTGTTACTGTATCTCATATATATACATACTCAAATTGTTGTTCTTGCAAGTGTTTCTTGTTAATTTCAGGTATTGAAACACCAGCTTTGTTTGGGACAACTCTGAAACTGTTTTTATCTCTTTTCTGTTTTTCACAAAGGATGAAATAAGGCACTTGTAGTTTTCAGGGCAGGGCATTTCACAGCATCTCTAAAAAGAATGCTTGATGAAAAGGTGAAATAGCTGGGGGAGAAAAAGGGAAAAATCTGGTTCTGGTTTACCTAATAGATTCAGCTTGATGATCTACAACATTTTTAGCATGCCTTGATATAGAGAGAAGTAAGAAAGTTTCTCCTGTGGTTGAGGCTTTTCTGATTTATGAAGCATGAGAGTGTACCTATGATAGTGCAACAAAATGGCAGTGCTTGTCTGAAATATAGGAATTCCCTGTGAATTCCAAGTCTTCTTGAGGACAAAGCCTAAAGAGCTCAGAGTGCTTCTTGAAACAGAATTTCTGTTTGCCTGGTGCAAAGCAAGGGAGAAACAATGCACTGATAGAGTGGGTGTAGTTTGCAGGCATCCCAGTTCTGGAGTAAGAACATTGGAAGAGCCAAGACTGGGAAAAAACAGTGAGCTAGCTGATATTTTCAGATGTGCCTCATTAACAAGTGAGCTGGAATAATTGAGTTTTTTAAAGAATGTTAGCAGTTGGAAGGGACCTCTGGAGATCATCTAGTCCAAGCCCCCATGTTAATGACTCTAATTCAGAGGAATTTGGAGACCCCATTTACTGTTGGTCAGTTACTCTAAATTTGTCCTTTTAAATGCATCATCCCTGATCTGTGGGTTATGTCACTGGCAGTGAGCTTCACATCAGGCCTTGTTCTCCAAAGGGAAGTGTGTATGAACAGTCATTAATGTAATTAAGTTACCAATATTCAGGTGTCATGCATAATTTGTTTCATGTAGTAAACCGCAAGTAAATTCATACAACAGAACTAGCATTTCATACGTGATTAAAAGAGCTGATTTCAGCTTTGTCATCTAGCTCGTGAATTCAAGTGAAAGAATACACACCTGTGGTTTACTGGTGGCTTGCCACCTAGGATGAGCCATATGGTTAAATAAGTGTTATGGAACAAACTAGGTGGCATGCCCCAGCTGAGATCTAGGCAGGGTCTTCACATCACTGTTTTGCATGCCATATGCTGCAAAGTGCTGTACTTTTCTGCATTACAGGTGCTATTTTAAAAGCCTGATGCTGTACGTTCTAAGATGCTGCATGTGCAAAACCTGATTACTCCAGGCAAACAGTACAAGACTCTAGATTACCCTGAACAAAATTATCATAGTGCAGGTGGCATTTCAGTTAAATAGAGTAATTGTGGCTTACAGAGATAAATTATACTTTTAATAATCATAATTTTGAATAATCTAAATCTTGTTTCCTGATCTAACTTTGGAAAAATACCAGAATATGCAAGCATAGAAACCTCCCAACCTTATTATCCAAAATTTGGGATTTCAGGTAGGGGAAGCCCTAGAAGGCACATTCTTCAGTATATAGGCTAAAGCAAAAAGTCTTAGCTGTTAAACTTGAACTTCAGCAGCTGATGGTGTTGTTTCCTAGTGGTGACAGTTGTGGTCTCCATCAATGAAAGAATAACACCTGCCTCATTCTAAACTTTATCATTCTTGCATTTCTGTGAGGAGTCAAGAAATACTTTCAGTCTATAAATAAACCCAACTCGATTTGCCAGAAGTAACAGAGGATGTTATTAGAGCTGAGGCTCTGTAGTTTTTTGGAGCTCAGTTGTAGTTATGGCTCTGGAGTCTCATTACTGTCTGCAGTGCACAGCAACCACTCCAACTGGCTTGTCTTGCAAATTTTAAATAGCCACTTGTAAGTGTAATAAATCAGTCTTCAAGATCAAAAGTATGATTTACTGGGTATTGCCAGCTGTGTTCACCTCATGAGACAGAACCCACCCAAAACATTACAATTGTTTGAAAGTCATGTGTTTTTAAAAATAATAGGAGAGAAGAGAGGTAATATTTTGGAAGTGATGCATTTAGAATTGTTTTAGTCAATTAGAGTTGCAAACAAAACCTGAAGCCAGACACAGATGGTAGGACTGTGCAAGGTGTCAAAATGGGTACATAGAATATCTTTTGGTTGTTTTTTATTTAGTTTGCTTGCTGGTTTGGGCTTTTCTGGGTGTTTTTTGTTTTGGGAGAGGGCACGTGGGATCTGGTATAACCTGTTTATATTTCAGTGTGAAGAACCTCATAAAAAACACAGTTAAAGAAGACTTTAGGCTTAATACTTCTGTTCTTGGGATAAACTCATTTTTAGAATGCTGTTAGCTAAACAACTTGAAATAGTCAATTCAAAATTTATACCTACCAACATAGCCAGTTCTAATGGAGCCATCACATCAAATTTTAGTTCAGTCCAAATGGAATTATGTTTTTCATACCTGCTGAAAATACATGGTGCTTGCACCTGAGTGATTCAGTTTGGATTAAGAATGTTTTTTCTGAAGGAAATTTCCTAATCAACCCAAACTCTGCTGCTTGGTGCTCATTGTTTGATTTACAAGCATAAGAAACACATTATTTTGAATTAAACTTGACTGCAGGATGTGTTTCAATAATATCACCAAGGCACTCAGACTTCTAGTGGGTACTTTGTCCATGGAAATAACCTCATGTTAGCACAAAGTAAAGCCCCTGAAACTCATATATTCCCTCTTCAATACCAGCTTTCCGTTCTACAGTTGTGTTCCTCAGGCAGTGGCCTTTGAATGGCCTTTTGATGTGCAGTGCATGTGTTTTCTTAAATTTTTTTTTTCTCCCTAATGGCCAAAATCTATTTCTACTGGGATTGTCATTGGCTGCTTTAAGATGATGTAGCTTTGTGGAAGCAACCTGCAGTTTTCTGGAAAGATGCTGTACTAAATCCTTTTTTCTGATACTTGGTACAAAGGAGAAGTAGATTTCAGTTTTGTGATGTAAATGTGCCTCGAAAAGACCATTACTTGCCTAGAAGCTCTTAATAAACAGTCAGTTTTAGGTGACTGTTTGCAAGGGAAATTGCAAGACTTCTAATGTGCTTTAATAAATTTACTAAATAGTATTTACTAAAAAGTGTTGGTAAATATTTTAGTGATTGTTTACATCAGTTAAATTACGATAAGTTTGAAAGCGTAAAACCAAATCCTTATGGTGAAAAAGCTCAGTTTACTCAGTTTACAAAAATTAGTTACTGATCTTATATCCACAGAGGAAAGCTTCCTGGCATTGAAGTGGGCTCATTGACTTGGGCTCATCACAGAAACAGCAGTAATGATCGGTGGGTGGTATAATTTTATAAAGCCCAGTCCAGTAATCCTGTAAGCCTCTGAAAAACTTATGTACAATCAGAGAGCATGTGTGGTATGTCTGTGACCCTCAGACACTATCACAGTGCCAAGCAGGAGTGTGTACCCTGTTTTAGACACTGGACACATTTCCTCTATAAATTAATTTCTTTTGATGTCATGTATGTCACCAAATTATCTCAGGTAATGTAGGTTGAATTTAGAGGTCAAAGAGTGAAAAAGTTCACCTAAGCTAATTAGCCCTACTGAACACAGGAGGGAAAAAATCTGAAACTGTAATTTCAGTCAAAATGAAGCAGATATTGCAATATTGACCACTTTGACAGATGAATCATTGCCTTGTTAAAGTAACTGGTAATTACATGCTTTATCACATCTTTAAGTTTTGGTTAACAAGAATTTATTCCACCAGTGCTAAACTGAATTTCCCTAAAGAGGAACCAAAGAGTTAGGATCTTTCAATGCATTTTGAAATGTATCAAGTTGTCAAAGATTAAAGGAGTGGCAAAGAATATAAATTTTCTTCTTGTGCTTGCAGTAAGTGCTCATTTGAATAATTTTAAAGCTCTCCATGCTTTTACTTTTAATAACTTATTCTCTTAATTAAAAAAGTCATATGATCAGAACCATAATCTGTTCACTAGGGTGTCCTAATTAAAAGGATTTTGCTGCATTTCTGATTTGTATTAGTACTTATTGAATGGTATTTGGATACTTCACAAATAAATAATATTTCTGTTATTTCCACAGTCATTGAAAGAAAAAAAAATCTTGCAGATAGGAAGGTATGTGATGTGAATCTGATAACCCAGCTGATTATCCCAATGAATGTCATAAATCTGTAAGGTTACAGGAAATTAGACTATGTCTGGAAGTGCATCCTAAAAAGCCACTGAAAAATCACATATAGGTTTAAGCCATGTTTTGCTGTGGGTCTGGTCTAGGTGGGGACAATGCTGGGTGGAAGCTGCTGCAGGTGGGAGAGGCCCACCCAGCCTTTCTCCTGTGGGGGGCAGAACATGTTAGACGCACAACATTGCAGGAAATTGAGGTCTCTTGTCTTGCTCATTTTTACATTTAAACATTAGTTTGTGTGAGATACTTCTGTCTACAGAGATATTTATGCCAGGATTTTTAGTTCAGTGAATTATTTTAAAATCAGGTTCAGTAATCTTGTGACAAGATGTAGCCTGGACTGTGCTGGGTGGATGAAGTAGACTCCCAGTTGCATCATTTCAGAGAGATATGTAAGCAATAAATGCTTAGGACTAAACATCTTGACTTTCTCATAATAATTTGTATGGCAGGACACAAATGACCAGTCGAAAGATAACAGTTTGTTCCTTTAAAAATGTAGTGTGAAGTCTGCTGAGAGTAGCAGATCACTTACATATTTGCTATGTTCTTTGCCTCTGGAAATGCTCTCATTTCCTTAAGGCACTTTCATTAAAATTTTTGCCAATTTTTTTTTTCCCCCCAATATTTTTACGAGGGAGCTCTAGTCTTGTAGCTGTTCCTATCCTTCTAAGAAACTTCAGTGCTGGAATTGTGATTCCTTTTAGGTAGTGTAAGGTGTTCACAGGCAATGTTAGACAATCTGTTCTTTAGTAATTGTTGCTCCTTCTTGCTCAAGAGAAGAAAAACAAGTTTTACAACTTGAATCCAAATCTGCCAACATTGTAACAAGAAGTATTTGTAGCAAGCAAGTTACTTTTATCCCTTTCCACAACCTTTTACAGTTTTTGAAATGCTCAGTTTTATACAATGACATTTTCCTGGGAACTAGGAGATTATCAATTTAATGAAATCTAGAAAAGATGCTTCCATCATTGCTGATTAAGGGGAAGAGGAGATAATGAGTGTTGTTGTATATAACTGTTTGAAAAGTTTTTGTAAACTACCACAGTAAAATAGGGAGCTATAGTTTTTTATTTGGGATAAATTGTGTTGGGTGTGTTAAATTCAGTAAAATAACACTGGTGATACAAACTAAGAGCCTGGCCCTGAAAGAACTGACTTCTGTATGACTTGCAGCGTGGCTCTGAAATGCCAGTAATCTCTTGGAATTTATTACCTGCTTCTAATAATAGTTTGTCAGACACTCACAATTCTGTATGATTGCAAAGTTGTTATTGTTGGGAAAGGTACAGCCAGAAAGCTGGACAGGCAGATTTGCATAATGAGATCTTAGATTTGAAGGAAATAAATGAGTTAAATTTCATGTACTTTAATGGAAATATCATGGGTTTTATTTGGGATGGTGGGAGGAGAGAAAGAAAGCAGGTGGGAGAGAGAAGCTTACTGAAGAATGTCCTGATTTTGGTGACAGCAGCTTTTGGAGCCAAGATAAAGTTGTATTTTTGTTACTTAACAGAGGTGCCAAGTCACCAGAGTAAGGATTCAGGAAGCATTTTATCTCCTTCAGCTGGCAGTAATTGCTATTTAGATTAATACACTAGCATTCTAACACTTCTGTGAAGAGCTATGTAAGAACTGCATGGAGCATGTGCTATTTTTTGATGAGAAGACTTGCATTGCATTTTAATTTTATTACAGGAATGTTATTTTATTTGTAGAAGCATGATTATTGTAACATGGTTCTTTCTGTGGTGTTTGCAGTGGTTTCTTTTGCATCATGGTAACTGCCCTAGCAATGAAAAAGATTCTCAAATGATTACAGTGCACAGCCAAGCAATATTCAATTGCAGCTGTCATTGAAACAGACTGGTTTTCTGACCTGTTGTTTAAATCTGAACATGATGCTTATTTACTACCTTCATTAGTACAGCATTAGCATATAGAGAAGCAGTGCTCTATCATCATGTACTTGCCTAACATATGGCCACTAACTTCTTGAAGGCTTTTTGTACTTGCTTAAAATATTCCATATTGGCACAAAATTTATTTCCTTGGTGTGAGTTATGATTGACTGATTGAAATAGATTAATCTGTCTCTCCTCTGGTCTTAGAGTTCATTTCATACTGCAGCAAGCCAGGGTTTGACTCCTAATTTTGCACAATGATCAAAAGCCACTTCTGCTAATAATATAATGTGGAAAGTTCCATTTGGTTGCAAAGTCTCCAAACAAACAGTTCAGGTCATAGCAATGACTGAGGATCACAGTTCTGCCAGGAAAGGTGGAAAAAATGTCCTTTTTTATTTCACCCCACTAGCTGTCCCCTACAAACAGCCTAGCCTCAGGATTTAAATTGTACTTTCTTTCTTCTCTGAGGCTATGAGGATTTTCCTAGTTGCCTCTGTGCAATGCTGAGACCCCCTTTCTGTTAGATTTTTTGTTAGCTGACTGCCTAGCTGCTGCTGTATGTTGTTTTGTTCTTTAATGCTGAATGTAGAGGTGAGAAACTCATCACTGAAGTATTTATGAGGTTCACATCATTCTTCACTTCTCATAGAATCATAGGATGCTTTGGGTTGGAAGGGAGCTTAAAAATAACGTAGCTCTGACCCCTGTACCATGGGCAGGGACACTTTCCACTAGTCTAGTTTGCTCAAAGCCCCATCCAACCTCATCTTGAACACTTCCAGGGAGAGGACATCCACAGCTCCCCTGGACAGCCTATTCCAATGTTTCACCATCTTCAGAGTAAAGAATTTCTTCCTAACACCTAATTTAAATCTACCCTCTTTCAGTTTGAAACTGTTCTTCCTTGTGGTATCACTACATGCCCTATGTAACAATTATCAGGCCATTTTTCCTTTAGGTCCCCTTTGGGTACCTGAGGCCACTATAAGGTCTTCCCAGAGCCTTCTCTTCTCCAGGCTGAACAACCCCAACTCTCAGCCTAGCTTCATAGGAGAGATGCTCCAGCCCTCTGACCATTTTTCTCACTCTCCTCTGGACTCACTCCATCAGCTCCATGTCCTTCTGTTGGGGACACCACAACTGGTCCCAGTATCCCAGGTGGGGTCTCACAAGAGCAGAGGGGGAGAATCACCTACTTTGACCTGCTGGCCTTGCTTCTTTTGATGCATCCCAGGATATGGTTGGCTTCCTGGGCTGCAGGCACACATTGCTGGCTCATGTTATGCTTCTCATCAACCAGTGCCCCCATGTCATTTTCTTTAGGGCTCCCCTCAAGCCATTGTTCACCCAGCCTATGTTTGTGCTTGGGATTACCCTCAACCTGTGTGCAGGACCTTGCACTTGACCTTGCTGAACTTCATGAGGTTGGCATTGGTCCATCTCTCAAGGTCCCTTGAGATTGCCTCCTTTCTCTCCTGCGTGTCAACCACACCACACAGCTTGGTGTTGTGGGCGAACTTCCTGAAGGTGTACCCAATCCTACTATCCATGTTGCTAACAACGGTGTTAAACACTGTTGGTCTCCATACAGCAATTCAGACACACTGCTTGGTTGGGTGTGAATGCTACATTTTTGTGTGTGAGCTCAACTCTATGTACTTTCCCTCTGAGGTGTGTTTTTTACCATGATTATATATATATATATATATATATATATATATATATATATATTCACACACACACAGACACACACAGTCTCCAAAGAGGAAGATACGGAGTCTAGATAAGTATTGAGTGGCTGTAATTTCAACCATGCAGATTGTCTTCAATGCTCAAAATAAAACAAAAATTTAATGATGCTGGAATTAAAAATCATGTAAAGGGACAAAAAAGGATGGTCTTCTATGTGATTCAAAGTTTTGTCATCCAGAAGTACAGCTCATTGTAATTCTGATTGCCATTGGTGTTTCCAGTGGCATCAATTTGTCTCTCAACTTCAGTAAAGGATACCATAAAATTTTAAAACGCCAGCCTTTATTTGCTTTCTCTGTCTGTGCTTCACTGATTCAAAGCAAGAAGATTTGGTCCATTGTCTTATCTTTTGACTATTGTGCTCTTCACTGAGCCTTGGGGAACAGTTTTTTCCCAATTTTAGTTGGGCTACCATGGCCCTAGAAAAAGTAACTTAATCTCAACTTGGGCTATTTAAAAATCATAGTCCTAAAATGGTTAGGATTGGGAAGAAACCTTGAAGATCATCAAGATCCAAACCCCCTACTCTTGTATGATGCTGAATAACACTTTGGATGGGTTTTCATGATTCCCTGTGCCTTATTTGTTCTTCCTGAAGAGAAGTTTACCACTTGCATCTGGAAGGTAATAATATAAGTTGAATGGGTACAACAGGCCATGCAGATTATATATATAATGTTACTACAAAAAATTATTTCACTTATAAAAATGTACAGTATACTGTATACTTCCTGCTATGCTGTAGTTTTCTTAATGGTTTTGAAAATGATTCACATTGGGTTTTATTTTTTCATAATGATTTTCTGGTGCAGTTTCAATCATAAGTGAATTCTTTTTGGCAGCTGTGGTTCTTGCTTATTTTTTCCTGCTTTTGTTTGATGTACTGTTTGTGGTTCCTTTCTACTGGCTGCTTGTTCTCAATGTTGCCTTTCAGAAGCTGAAATTAACAACTGGGCATTTGAATTTTCTTGTCTTGTTCCTGGCTGCTTCCGGCTCATCCATCAGCTTTTCAGACCATGAGTGTTTCCTTTGTGTTTGGTCCTCTTTTGTAGAGTTAGTGCTTGACTCCTTCTTTCTACTTGTGATATATTCTCTTTCTCTTAGAAGTAAGAGAATGGTTATTCTATTGGGTGCAATTAAATTATTTACCTGTGTTAATATTAAAACAGTTTGTTAGCACTGTAGTAAACCAATTTAGTATAATAAAGTAACAAAGTCACAAATACTAGACAGCATTTAAAATCTTAAGTACTTTCTTAGTCATTTTTCATCTTTGGACAGAAACCAAGTATAAAAGCTCATAAAAGATATGGATATACTTTAAAAAGTCAGAACAACGTTAATAGTCATACTAATATTTCTGGGAAACTTACCTGTATTCACATTCTATTCAACATTTGTGTCACTATTCAAGTGAGCATTTTGCTAATTTTCTATTTCCAATTTAATTGTCCCTGAATGTAACCAATTATTAGGTTCATTACTCTCCCTTTGGAAGGGAAACCTTGGCTTAGGAAGACTTTATCCAAAATAGTTTCTAAGCATATGTATTCAAATGCAACTATTTCTAAGTGATTTTATTACTCCAATGTTTCAGGCCTTCCATCATGAAAATGAACTTTCATTCCTAAACTGTCATGTTGCTGTATTTCTTTGTTTTTGAAGAATCAGTTGCTGCCACATGGCTAAATACTAGGTTATCCTGCCTGTACAGTTTATTGACAAAAATGGATAGTGAAATGGAGAACATGCAAAAGAGAAAGTTCTGAGAGCATTATGATAAAAAGAAGGTCTAAAAAGAAACAAGTGTTGTTAACAATGGAAGAGAGAATAACTGAGCAAGTAGTTTTGTCCCTCGTCTGACAAGGAACCTGTTTCTTATTGCTTAATTCTTAAGCTTAATTTTGTTGTTTAATAAATGTGGGCCCTAGCTCCTGGAAGAAGAGACTGGGACACATTTTCAGTTTTCCAGAAAACAAGGTCAGACTAGGTTTTTGCCTGGCTATATTAGTAGAAGAACAAGGAGAAGTCAAATATAAAGTACTTAATTTTTAACTATAGTGAGGCCTTCTGGGAATTGTTATTTCTCAGGTACCTTTAATTATTTACCCTCTTTCTTGAAATTTGCAGTTTCCTGGACTTGAGTCTCTAGAAAAGTCATTGCAAAATGAGCTGTCTCTTTTCTTACCTTCTTGTTGCTAAGTAGGCCATTGACTATTTCCAGAAAGGACAAACATATGCCCAAGGAAAAACAATACATATAGAAGAGCTTGAAAGAAATTAATCCTGGCAGTTGCTTCTAATGTCTGTAATAAAATAGATCTTTCATTTTTCAATGGCTTACAAGTCCTAATTGTCATGATTTTTTTTTTAAATAACTGAACAGCTTGTGATTCACCATTATAAAACTAATGTCTCCCAGCAACAGCAGACTAAAGTGGTAGTCCTGCCAAAAACAATTACACTTATTATCCACTAGACCACCCAACATATTTGGAAATACCATTCCTTCTTTTTCCTCCTGCTTCTGAGACCAGATGCCCTAGAAAAATTGTAAGCATTTATCTTGAGATCCAAAAAGTCTAAATGCTTATTTTAGCAAGTTATTACATGGTACAACTGTGATCACCGCTGATGAAAATTTTATTTTTACCTGAGTTGGGGTGATCCTGAATTTGTCTGACCCACATGTCCTTAATTTCGATGTTTGTGTTAAAAAGAGTTTTAATCTCCCATGCAGGGTTTGGATTAAACTAGAGTTTATATCTGTGTGGCAGGTTTCTTAATAATTTTAAAAATATGAAATGTTTTTGCTTTTGCCTTGGTATTTCTCAGGATTGTATACATGAATGTGTAGAATTCAGCTTTTTAAGATGTAGCTCCTGCAAGTTGCTAGAGGAGCAGTGAGTTCACATACCCAGCTGGAGGTGCTTTCTTCTTGTCCCTCACTTTGTGCAAGAGAGGAGTTGAAAATACTTCATTTGCCCCTCTTCACCAGAAGTCACATAAATGTGAGGAGTGATTTACCTGCTGTAAAGATAATTATAGAGAGTTCTCTGTGTTAATCCCAGAGAACCGTTTGGTCAATAGTCAGTAACTAGTGAACAGTGGTAGTAGGAATCTGTGCTGTGTCAGGGAGGATGTTCACTTTGGAAGAATAGCAGTTTTCCTCTAAAGAATAGATAGGGGTACAGAACTCCTTCACACCTTTGGGTGCAGGCCAGTGGTATGAAGAGGGCTGTCCTGTGGGCAGAAGGTGGAATAACATTTTTCCCTGTCCTGAGTTCATCCCAGCCAGCAGCCAAGCACCCAAGCAGCTGCTCACCCACTCCCCCCTGCCCCAGTGGACAGAGGAGAAAATAGGAAGAACAAAGTGAGAAAATACATGGGTCAAGATGAAGACTTATATGTAATAAGTATAATAAGTGAAGAAAAGAGGGGAGGAAAAAAAACCAAAACCAAAACAGCCAACTGATGCAAAGGCAGTCACTCACCCCCTGCTACAAGCAGACTGATGCTTAGCCTGTCTCCAAGCAACAACCAGGATGGAGGTCAGAGACCCTCTTCCTCTGCTCCAGTTTAATGGCTGAGCATGACATGGACCATTCCTTTGACAGATTTGGATCAACTGGCCTGGCTCTGTACCCCCTCCCAGCCTCTTGCCCACCACCAGCCTACTCACTGAGGTGACAGCAGGAAAAAGATAAAGCCTCAGTGCTGTGCAGGCAGACAGCTAAATAGTGGTGGTTTTTTTTAAATGGAGGTGGATTTCTGTTTTGTTACATGAGTTCAGGAGCCAGGACAGAGCCTTAATAAAAACTTCCCAACAGCACAGGCAGATTGTTACCCCGAAGATGCTTAGCTGAGGCCTGAGAGGTACAGACCTCTTCTGTGTCAGGAAGGGGAGGGGAGAATGGAGGAGGAACTGAGGCAGAGGTAATAGCACAGTGCTCCCAAGAGCCAGACTTTTCTCCGTTAGGAGTGGCTGTGTGCTTCTGAGAAAGTACCACCCACAGACATTCTTCACGTTTTCTGGTGCCAGCAGCTGGCTCTGGTGATTGGCAGTGTTATTTCATCTGTGCCCAAAACCACTGACAGGTGATTGAAGAAAGTGTGCAGTAGGTGTGACAGGAGATGTGATTGCATCCTAGGAGTCAGCAACACTGAAATAAAATGGTTTTGTTTGTCAGTGATTGTGGCTGGGATGACATTGTCTCCATTACCTGACATGCAGCGTTAAAATGGTTTAAATACAGAACAAAGTAGTGAGCCAGTTGCAGTCTTCTGAGGAATTCTTGCCTAGGGATCCAAATGTAAACTGGTGCTTTATTTTATTGTGCCTTTATGAAGGTGGATTATGAGACCTTAGCACATTTAGTGTAGCAAGTTTAGAAAGAATACAAACTTCACTGCAGATGGGAAACAATTGTTCATGAATGTGTGGGGAGGAAGTGAGTGGATTTGTCTCAGCAAGAGCATAGTGATTTGGAAAAGAACAAGGAGCTCCAGTAGCTTACAGAAAACCCGTTCAGAAAATTCAAAACCTTTTTCAAAGACATATTCAAAATGAGCAAATGACCCTTAATTCACTTGAGATAAGTACTGGAACTTTATATAACTCTTTGCAGTTGAAACTGAAGAGGTCTGACCATCTTGTACTCTAGTCCTGGAAAACCTGCAGCATACTTCTGTAAAGGGTTTTTGCTCATAAGCAAGTTTTTTAATCACTTGCATTCTCTCACCTGAGGTGAAATTCTGACCTAATTAAAGTTAATAGGTGGTAAGTGTTGAAATTGGCAGACTTAGAGTTTCACCCATACTGTTAAGGTGCTTTTTAATTGGAGTGTAGAAATAATTATAGAGTGAGAGATGACTATGCTAACAAAGATAGATAGGCAAAGCCCAGAAAAGAGAATAGCAACAAATAAGAACAGGCATTAAGGGATGCTATTTGGAAAAAAAATTAAAGATGCAAAACTTCACAAAAGAAAAAAATTTGTACTAACATTAATTCAAATCTGAGAATTTTTTTAAATAAGTCTGTTTTTTTAACCTTATGTGAATTATATTAGTGATTAGTGATTAGTGAGCTACATAGGTGGGCAAATTTAGCTTCAATTAAACTATGATTTACATCTCTAAGCAGGCCAGGTGTAGCAGGGATTGCAGTAAGGCTGATTAGATGATTTCTTTAGTCAGCAAATCTTTTTCAAGGGACTTGACTGTGAGCAAACCAAAAAATATGTTCATGATGAATGAGAATTAGTTGTAAATTAAAATTTCCTTACTGTACCCTGGTTTTAGAATTTATACACTTGTATGGCAGTGTCAAAGAAGGGAATAACCCAGAACTAGCTCTTAAACAGGCCATGGTAGTTGGTAGCATCTTCAGTTGGCTTGTATTGCCTCCTGTGATAAAAAATGAATAATCAACATATTACTTACACCTATGAGGTTGTACTTCCTGCATCTCGGCTCTAAGTGTCATCCAGAGGGACCAGATTTTGCTGAGTTCTACCAAGCAGGAATTGAAAGTGTTGTGAAACTGAAGGATTTTAAAGTACATTAACTTCTCTTCTGCTGTTAATAGATTTGCTTCTAGCTTTGGCTTTATAAAAAGCTCAGTGAGTCTTGACTTCAGAGCTAATTTATTTACAACATAAAAAGTTAACTATTTCCATAATGCTATGTGTGGTCATAATGACTCATTTTATAAATTATTGCTGCTATTGATGTTTATACCACTGTTCTTTACAGTATAATTTAAGACTTTGTTTTATTTCTAATCTCGCTCTTATATCTTGGAACAAGAACCGCATTTCTGATTTTTTTTGTTGTTGTTTCTAACAGAAGTTGTATATTACTGATTGATAATACTAACAAATAATAATCTCCATAGCAGAGTACTTCTGTTTTCTCTTGTTATTATGTGATTGGACAATATTGTTATTTGTCATAAATATATACATAATAGTGTTTTCAATAAATTATTTTTTTTTAATTCTTCCTCCTAATTGTTTTTCTTTTTCCCTCCTAGTCTGCTCCCAGTTTTCAAGAGGAGTCTTTGCAATTTTTGGATTTTATGACAAGAAGTCTGTAAATACCATAACATCATTCTGTGGGACTCTTCATGTCTCCTTCATAACTCCCAGCTTCCCAACAGATGGAACACATCCCTTTGTCATTCAGATGAGACCTGACCTCAAGGGAGCTCTTCTTAGCTTGATTGAATACTATCAGTGGACAAAGTTTGCATATTTGTATGACAGTGACAGAGGTAAGATGTGGTACTTTTTAGCTGTATGCTGATTGCTAGCTGTGTGTCACTGAAATGCTGAATTAGCATTAGAAAAGTAAATGAGGAAAGGAATATTTACCTGCAGCAAGTGTAAACCTAAATTTAGATAGAAATGAGCTTTTGGGACAGAAACAAAACTGCTGAAATACAAATGGAATTGTTACAGTACATATTATGAGAAGTTGGGTTTTTTGTGTTTGTTTAAAGAAACAGGTAAGGAGAAAAAACCATCTGAGTATGAAGGGCAGTCTGCTACCACAGATAGGCTCCACACATGCAAAATTGATAGCTGGGCACCAAGCAAGGAAGAATCTGGGACACAATCCCTGCTTCTTTGGAGACTGATGTTAAAAATTACACAAGTTCCTCTCCTCTGTTGGCTTAGATTTCTTTTGTTGTTGTTATTGTTGATAAACCCATATTCACTGCTTGTGAGCAATCTAGTCTGCAGTACAGCCCTCTCAAGTGATGCCCTTTTATGTCTGTAGTAATAATAATAGAACAGTTATGAACTGGGGAAAATCACTTCCAAATTGTAGTATATTAATTAGTTTTCTGAGGAGAAGCAGTATTAGACAGAAGTATGGGTTTTTTTTAACTGCCCTTTCTGGAATTCCATTATTGTAATTCTGTTTTCAGGTTGTCCTCAGTAGTCCTTGACTGACTTCTCTATGCTTAATTTCTCCTGTTCACTTTGAAAAGGTTATTTTGTGGCTCATCTACATGTTCATTTGTCAGAGTGAAATATTAAATGCACATTAAATGGTAAGAGTCCACTAGATTTAAAGGATGGTTATACCATACTATGATTTGTTGAGCATTGGGGTGGCAATAGATTCTATGTGCTTTGCTGCCATTTTATAAATTTATGTTGATTGGAAGCTAAAGTGGCCTCATCAAGATAGTTCTTTATCACTGTTGTATGCCCTAAGGTAAGAAAAGCCAATACTGGGATATACCCTTCAGCAGTAATATAATGGGTGATGATGAACCCTATGGAGAAATTTCTCTCCTTTTCAAATTCACGTTAGAATCAGAAACATCCACTGCCTTTTTAGAAAGGACAAATGTAAAGTTACTTGCTTAGCCAATATTCTGTCAATCAGCAAGCTGTGCATGGTATGTGACCCGTGTGAGATTTATATTTAGGACATACTGAAAAACACGTAGTTCTTTTTGTGAGCTGTACTGGCTGAATCTGGCTGGGAATAACAGCATGAAATTGTTATTTGTAGTCCCCTTTGGTTATGCCTTTATTTATTTGTTTGTTTTAATTGTTGCAAGGCACCCCGGTGATAAGAAGCTCCAAGGCATGAAACTCCTATCTTTATGTTGAGCAAATCGTTGCTTCTCAGTGCTCCCACTGATTGCACAAGGTTAACCTGCAGAGTCTGGTTTGTAGACACCTGTCTACAAACAGACCTGTTTGCTGGTTTGTAGCCAGCAACACTGACATCAAACCCTGAATATAGAGGGTCCACAAATCCTCTGAAGAAGTTTGCATAAGTGTTAATGTAGTGACAGGAATGATACATAATTTTAAAAATTCTACCTTCAGGAGTGAGATAAAAAGGTGAACAAACTTGCACTACATGGAAGCTGTGAAAACTAAGAGGAATTATTTTGACTTATTCCAAAAGAATTACTTATTGCTCCTTTAACAGCTTTTCTGTGGTTGAGAGCTGAGTGGTTGAAGTGCAGGGCAATTTCATATCTCATTCCTGTCTATAAGAAGGGAGACCATTCAGTAGCTGCATGTCCAAGCTGTTACTGCCTTAGTATGGCAGTTACTCTCATATAATGTAGGTTAGTGTTCTTTTTCCCTCTTTGCCTCATCTGTGTTACCAGGACTAAACAGTGGGTTTTAGTAAAAGTGGTAACACTATTGAAGGATTCTATCTGTAAAAGAACTGCTGATTTACTCAGTGTCTATTCAGTCCTCCTTTTCAGAGCTCACTGAATTAAGAGTTTGTAACCAAAGAACTGATAACCAAAAGAGGTGCAAGCACATGAGGTTTCCTAACACCAAGTATTCCTGCAGTTAGAAAAGGAACTGAAGCTGTTGGAGTTTTCTCCTCTGCAGAGTCCTGCTTCTGTTATCTCTCCAAATACTTCCATGTCCAGAGAAGTATTGCTGTGAATGCTTTTAGTTGTATGTCTTTGTGCATGTGTTTTATTCTTTTGTAATGTGTTGCTGGTATCAGAATAGACTAAGCTGTATGGGGTTGACAAATCTTCCAGCTATAAAACAAGAAATCCAGGCATACATTTGACATCTCTGCAGAGAACACCTCAGGAAAATGGAGTCCCTAGGAAAAATGGAAGATCAAATGTTTTGTAATAGGCTGTAGTAACATTGATACCCTTTATTAATGTTTGCCTGAGATTGTGTTTCTCTCAGAAGAAACACATAGACAGTGTGGAGGACTTGAAAACTGCTAAATAAAGCCTGCTGTTATACCTTTGCTGATGACCAGTCTTGTGTAGTGTTATGTCATCACCATTTTCACTGATTGAACTGAACTAATAAACACTGACCAAACTTATTTTAAAAATGTATTTACAATTATCAGATAAAAAAATTCTTAGTCCTTTCTTTCTACATTTATGATAATAACCACTGTTCTTCCTGATGAGAGCTATACCTGAAGCTTAGTTCACATACCAAGTCAGAAATTTGTCTTGAATAAATGCCTCCTGGTGTTCTCTGGCTTCAGGAGAAATGAATGCACAAAAATGTCAGCTGGCTTGTGAAAAAAACTAATTTTCTTTTTTCTGTAATGCTATCTGCTATCCTTAAAATTACCCTCTAGAATTATGTAGAATTCTCAGGAATTACAAGTCTAATTCCTGTACTGATGGAAATTGTTATAACGATATCTGGTTTGTAGCAGAAATTTGTTTCCAGCAGTAATTTGCATGTATATATACTATGTTCTTTAATCCGTGAAAGAGAAAACCAGTCAAGTAAAATCTTCACTGATGTTGCAATATGGTTGCAGCTGTACAGACGTTACAACTTCCTGGCAGACAAAAGGATAAAATGTAAGCAAACTTCTGTCACCTGCTTGTAGGTGTTATCATTGAGCTTACTTATCTACATGGAAAAATTTAGCACAGCTTCTTTCAAAATCAGAGATATGATTGTAGGCAACAGAAGTAAAAGCCCTTGTTAGCACCTCTGCAGAACATCAGAATTTTGCCATTCACCTCAGTGAGGTCAGAGTTTAAATACAGTACTGCTCAAGCACTGAGAACAAAAGCAGTTCAATAGCATTTCACAATAAGCAGCTGATCATCTTGCCATAGTTGAATCATCTTTTGCCCAGAAGACCTCTTTGCCGGCATGTGGAATTAGAGCAATGGAGCAGTGAAACTGACAAAATACAATACCATCCTGAAGAAGGCTGAAGCAAAACCAAAAGGTTTTTCTTACAAGGCTCTACCCTGCTTCCTTACAGTGATGTAAATATAAATCACAGCATCACAGAATCATCTGGGTTGGAAAGGACCTCTGAGATCAAGTCCAACCCTTAATTTACTACCGCTATGGTTACTAGATCATGTGAGAACTGATTCGGCCTACACTTGTCTCCATTTCTGAGTCCTAACAAGGTGTCACAGGTCAAACAGGAAAAACCAAGAAAATCTTAAGTGCCTAATCCCATGAATCATGTTCAGAAAGATCATTATTCCTGAAGCTTTATCAGTCATATCTTTTGTTTTATCCTGTGCTTCACTAGGCTTATCAACACTCCAAGCTGTGCTGGATTCTGCTGCAGAGAAGAAATGGCAAGTGACTGCTATCAATGTAGGAAATATTAACAATGACAGAAAAGATGAAACTTACCGTTCACTGTTTCAAGATCTAGAGGTAAAAAAAGAAAGGCGAGTGATTTTGGACTGTGAGCGTGATAAAGTCAACGACATTGTTGATCAGGTTTGCTATTCTCCATTTTTCAGTGACAGCAGTTACCTGTATTCTTAAGTAAACATAATGACTTTGTTTCTCTTGATCCTATTTTTGTGGTTATTATGCATCATTTGGAAGTGAGAGATTTGTATTGGGGACCGCATATGTATCAGGCAGAAATGAATTTACTAATCCTGTAATCCTTCTCTCTCCTCAAAGGGAAGATAGTTCTTTCTGAATTATCTTACATGGTTTTACATCCTGATTATTTAAATAAAAAAAAGCAACAACCCCCCCCCCCAACCAACAACAAAAAAAACAATAATGAAAAAACTTAAGGCTATTTCATCACATAGGTAGTATATTATGTTATAGGTAGTTGATATACTGTTATATATAGTGTATTATAAATCACAGTGCTCTGATCCAGGTCATCACATTTTCTTCAAATCTACATCTTCAATCCTGTTGTCTATGAAGGTTTTGTCTCTGAGTCTTATTTCTTCCTTTCGTGCTTGCAGAGCACAATGGAAAATTACAAATATAGCTCCCTGATGGCTTGAGCTTGACCATGTGAGACTTTGCAGCATCTGTAGGGATGTATCATGAGAATGTGGATATATTGGTTTTAAGCTTTTTTTGAAGACCTTGCTAATTTTGGTATTTTTTAAGAAGGTCATTACATTTTGGAGAGGCTTAAGCAATGATCAGTGTCCTAAATGGGGAGTGCGCTGTGTTTGTCTGCTTTAATTGAAGTACATATCCATAAAATGTTTCTCTAATTTTCAAGATCATTTTGAATTTCATGCTCTTCTCCTAGAACATTTGCAAACTCCCTGTGATCTGCAATTTTTAAAAATCGTATTTTCTCACTTAGGCAGATAAAGAAATGTACTGAGTAGAACAATACTTTAGAGAAATAGTAATTGCAGGTCATCTTCAGCTGCTTCTGTGTGGTTTTACATACAGTTACTCACTTACCTTCCAGTGACTTTTGACTGTGTTCCCATAAGAGCTTGTAATGATGTCAAGCAGGACAAAAGCCTTATTAGACTCAAGATATGTCACATCTGCCATTTTCTCATTATCCATCGGGCTAGATCTCATGTCAAAGAAAGAAAAGAAACTATTTTGCCATATTTTGATTTTGAGAAGACTGTAATATTTTCTGGTTTTCATCTTGTTGTTGTGCAGATTCTTACAAAATTTATTAATTCTTGCCTATTTGTGCTTAACATGCTAGTCTAAACTAGGGACACTTGTGTGTCCACAGTTCCTTCATCATGGCTTTTGGAGCCACCACTGAATCGTCTGAAGAGCTTTAACTGTCAGCATCCTTAGTGCTCACATGGATGAGTAGCACAGGGCAGTGTTTTAGAAAGCTGAATTAATGAAATAGTACCCAGTGGCACTCAGAGCAGAGTTACTAACCACTGATCTGAAGATTTACAGCTACTGGTTGCTTTCTCATACCAGTGACAAAGAAACATTTTAGGCAGAAGAGCTATTCCGTTTGGTCCACTGGAATTTCTTTGGAAGCAGCAGCTGCATAAGAAATATATCTGAACACAGTTCTTAACACAGTTTTGGCAAGTAATAAGTTTTAAGTAATCTGAACCAAATAACTTTTTAAGAATAACTGTGCTCAAATATCATGTATATACTAAGCTCAAAAGAGGAATAATTTAATAACTTCTACTGCCTATGTAATGTGATCCCTCTGAGTCTCACACTCCTATAATATAAAGCAGTCTCAAGCATTTACTTCAGTTGTATTTCTGTAAATTCATTAAAGCAAGTATGCTGAATGTTGTTCACTTATATATGTTACAGGATACCTAGTCTAAATATATGTTATATCTTAAATGAGAAAATAAATTAATCATCCTCTCTTGATTTAAAGTGTTTTCATTGTTCAGAAGGTGGAAGAAACCTCTAGAGTTCTCATATCTTCCATGTCCTTTCTGTGGAGAAGTGTTTTGCTTCAAAATGCTAACTTTGCCATGCAGATGTACTACTAATTAGGTTTATTTGCAATAGGAATCCATACTACATGCCAGCCAGTGGAGACTGCTGAGAAGCTTGTGAGGAAGCCTTAGGGCAATGAACAACAATTTGAACTTTAAAAGGCTTTCTCGTAATGTAGATGGTTTCATTAATGTCAGAGGAATTTTAAATTTATTCTGGTTCAAGGAATGTTACAGTTCTGCTACAAAGCAAGCAGAGTCTAAATAGGAATCTGAGGCACAGTGCTTCTCCTTTGTGGTGCCTGTTCCCTCCTACCCAGGTTGTGCCTTTAATATGCAGCACAGTAACTTGCATTCAGCTCCTCTGCTTAGAGAGCTTGAGAGCTGGACTTCAACATGATTGATTTCCACCAATAAAGAATATGTCCAGTGCTACATTAGGTAAAATAAAAAGTAGAGCACTAAGTAAACTAATTGTTTTATGCCATAAGGCTTATAATTAGCTTTTACATCATATTGTATTTTGTAGTTTTTAAGACTCAGTCCATGCACCAGGTGAACATTCTCCGTTACAGGGGGTTTTCTTGTCTTTTACAGGTTATCACAATTGGTAAACATGTTAAAGGATACCATTATATCATTGCAAATCTGGTAAGCATTTTTAATGTTTCAAATACCTTTATTACACATTTTACTGTTTATGGAAGCACATTGATAGTACTTGATTTTAAATGCATTTTACAAAATCTAAAAAGGCTAAACATCTTTATCCTTGCTAACACATGTTGAGATAGTATTGACTTATTGGCTGAGTCTTTTCAGGGCTTTAAATGCCTCCTGTGATACTCCCATCAATGGAAGAGAGGGTTGCTTATCACCTTCAGTAGAGATACATCCACTTTTTTTGACTTTAGAAAGATAGGATATGGAAATCAGAAAAATACTGTCTGCATTATAGGCTGATAGATTTGTTGAGTAAACTGATGTTCCTTCTCTCATGTCTAAAGTATTTAAAAAATATAAGACTCAACTTTCTTTCTGCTGGACTAAGGACTCTCAGCTTTATATACCTTCCTTCCTCAGATTGGTTTGGTAACCAGTTTGAAATAATCTTTTCTTGAACATAGGTGAATAGATGGTATAGCTAAAAATAATAGCTAATAATTTTCCCTTAGGGGGAAAATTTAGGAAACTCTGTAAATTCTGTCAAGGTAACTTTATTTTGGAATTGTTTCTAAAGGTGAAGAGCTATTTTACTGATGTTAAAATCAATAACACTTACTTAGTGAAGTTAGGGAATCTAATCCAATGAGCTTTTTTGTAACAGATAAAGCAAATTCTGCAGCCTGGAATCTCAGTCATTCTGTTAAAGAAAAGAGTCCTGGGGAATGTATGGTGTGAGTGTCTCAAAACAATTATTTTAACCATTTATTTTGGGATTGTGATAGCATTTGATATAAATTACTGCAGGGCCCAAAGTGCTCTAATTTACACTCTGACTTCCATAGTCATTTGAGGGGCCTGAGGAAACAGAATAGCCATAGTGTGTCTGTAGTGTTTCAGACATAATCCCTCTCTTTTCCCAATCTTTGCTTAAAACACTTCCTGCTCCAGGCTGGCGATATTCTGAAAAATCATGTGTATTGCTAGACATCTGCAAGGAAGCGTTATACTCTAGAGGCCTCTTTATAAGACATTTGTATTCTGCATTGCAATTGTTTTATAAATAGAATTTTGAAACTTAAGGGAAATAAGCACTTCAGAAAAAAATGCCTAGTGTATTTCATGATGTTAACTGGTTGCTATTTTAGCCATTGGTTTAAATTTGTAACAGTAAGCCCATAAGAGAAAAACTTAATGAATCCTTTACTGTTAATTATCCTAGTTGCTTCCTGCAGGTTTATACAGTTTAAATGCAAATATTGCAATATTGTGTATAATATTGTATAACATATATGGTAATGCTTTTAAAACTGCATTTTTCTGTCAGAACTTCTCTAGTACTTGATAACATCATTTTCACTGAATCCAGCCTCTTTTTTTCATTTCTTAACTGTAGTAATGTTCTCTAGTCTGGTAAGTCAGTCAATAAATTGATCTGGTTTAAGGGTAAAACATGGTGACAGATGGAGAAGAGGTTAGTGTATACTACAAATGTTCCTGTTCAAATGTCAGATTCCCAGTAATATTAAAGAAAGTTTCATCAGCCCCTCAGAAGTGTCTGTATTAGCATGCAGTAGCACTTCAGTGATGAGTATCATTAGTATGTATTATTTAAAGAGCATGTAGTACAGTGATTGTAGCAGCCTTCTGGTAATGTGGTCTGAAGTTGCTACTTCTTTTTACATTCACTCAGACCTTCAGTTAAACTGAAGTATCTGAAAAGAGTATTTCATATAAATTCATTTGTATGGTTATTTGTTGCAAGTTGAAACACAGAACATGGAAGGCAAAACGTAAGTACTATTTGTAAGCATGAGTTATTCTTCATTCTCCCCCTTTATACAGGGGAATATGGTAAAGTCCTTCTACATGCTTTAGGAGCTATTCCTGGCTAAAACTTGCTTGCCTCACAGTTATTGATGTCAGCATTCCCTTTTTCATTTGAGCATCTTGAAATCCAAGATTGTTTAAGAAAAAAAAAACTCATGGCAAGGACAGATCCACTCAGCCTTTGATCTATAAATGTGTATTCCCAGTGAGCAGTAAGACTTGTTGCTGACTGGTGGAGCTTATGACTTAATTCTGGCAGCCCAGTTTGGATCCTGTTTGAGGAAAATGTGGGTTTACACTTCTGCAGTAGTGGTCATATGGTAACTCTTCATTTATGTATATACTGTCTATTAAGAGATCTGGCAAAACTGTGGGAATAACAGACATAATGTGTTCTGTGCCCAGGGTTTTACTGATGGAGATTTGTCAAAAATTCAGTTTGGAGGAGCTAATGTCTCAGGATTTCAGATAGTTGACTATGATGATCCTCTGGTGTCAAAATTTATACAACGTTGGTCAACACTGGAGGAAAAAGAATATCCTGGTGCACACACAAGTACAATTAAGGTAGGTCTTACATTTGTGTTAACCATGAGAGCTTTACAAGGCGTGAGGGAACTGGCATTGAGAAAAACAAGATTTTAGAAAACTCTTTGAAATCTGCAGTGGCAACACAATTTTATATTTCTCTGTGGTACTTATAACATTCTCTATCATAGGACTGGTTGAACGAAGATGATGCACTGTCAAAAATGTTCTTTAAATGAACTTCAATTTTTTTGTGTATCAATGTAAATCTGTGTGGCTGACAGCTTGTTAGGTAATTGTTTTGGATGTGATGATGAAACTATCTACTGACTTGTTTGTTTGTTTTCTTTGTGTTTTGAAATGTTTTAGAGGCAAATATGTAGTCATACATAGCCTTCCAGGTAGCACAGATCTAGCATATTCTGATACAATATCCCAAAGAAGTGGTAAGACAGTTGGTCTAAGAAGGATGTCAAAGACTTTTAAAATTAAATGGTACACCTGAGATACAGAATCATGGTTTGATTTCAGGCATGAGTGGCACAAGGAAGTGCCACTTTAATCACTAGGAAGTGATTAAACTTTTTTTCTGCAGTTTTCTCTCTGGATAAAGCTAGGATGATAATACCTTCTTATTTTCTGTGGCCTTTATGAGGATCAATTAGTGCTTAAACACAATCCTAATGCTAAATAATTTTTCTTTTAGGAGATACAATTAGAAATTTTATTAAGAATGAATATATTTAAAGAATTCCAAAATGTATTAAAAAAAATATGACAAATGTGCTAGGCATAACATTTTTTCTGCTATAGTTTGAATATGAAGCATAGTCTAGATTTATACTGGGAAGAATAAGACGCTTCAGCAAGGAAAAGAAGGAAAATTTTTTTAATTCCTGGAACAAAAATCCTTTAAATCACACAACCTTAATTAAAATTAAAAAACAGTTTTTTTTCTGATGCAAGATTTGAAGGTAACTTAGTCAAAGCTATGATCTGTTCAGTGGTTATTTTTGTGTTGTAAAATCGTTATTACAGAGTAGGTGAATTTCTCGTTTGATCTTTGAATTAAAAAAGAGTATGTCATACCTTTAGATACGTTCATGTTACATCCATGTAATGTATGAATTGCACTTAGGAAAAAGGGCTGCATGTGATCAATACTAACCTTTTGTCTCTTTGATTCTTGACCACCTAAATCTACCTACTGGCCTACTAATGTTGTAGAATCGTAGTCTGGAAATAATCACAGTGAACTGCATGAGTAAAATAAAAAGATCTAGCTGAAACCAAGTTGAAGTTTTTCTCATTGATGGAAAAATAAATTGGCAGGACAACGCTAAGGATTCTGTCACCTCTGATATTCCTTAGAATAGGGGGGAGATTGCGTGTGTGTCATGTAAGATGGAGTTGTTGTGATGTTTTATCATAGCATTAAAATCTGTAACTTTATCAACGATATTTTGTTTCTACCATGATAGATGCTTTTAGGTCTAGAAACTGAAAAGATTGAAGGAGAAGAATATTATTTGGAATATCTTACAGTTTTGAGGTTTAGTTTGCTATTTATTTTCATTAATTTCATTACCCCTGAAACACATTTTAAGTTTAGGTTAAATGGCTGACTTATCTTCATTCATTTATTGTCTGATATTCATTTATTTATCCTGATACACAGAGTCATACTGGTATTCAGTCAAGAGATTGAGACATCTAATTATCAGATAACTTAGAAATGTGAGAGGTATTGAGGGGGAGGAAATGGTGGTTACAAATTGCAGTGTTTGGAGAGATTGATTTTATTAATTACTGTATTTCTTTGTGTAGCTTAATAACTTTTGCCCTTATACACTTATTCCTTGTCATTTTTGCCTGCCATTACATGTAAGGACAGAAATCTGTCACGTTTCATTCTCAGCTTTCCAGGAGATAGAGACAGAGCAGAATCATAGAAATTATAGAAACAGGGCAAGAAATGTCTTTGAGCATTTGGTCACCTGGCCCATCTGTCCAGACTGAAGGCAGAATCAGGTATACCTGTGCAGTTCCTCTGAATAGTGATTCACAGCTTCCCCAAGCATTCTATTTCAGAGCTTAAATAGCCTTATTATTTTGTTTTTGTCTAAGCTATATCAGCCTTTTAGTTTCCTGATCCATTACTCCCTTATGTGTTTCTAATAGATGTGAGGAGCTTCTCCTTTATAGCTGGCCTTCTGTATTTAAAGATTGCTGCTATATTTGTCCTTTCTTTCCTCCCTATTAAACTACATAATTCCTTCACCGTTGAATTTTCTGCTCTCGGGTCCTGTTCTGTTTGTCAGTTTTCTCTAGAACCTGTAAATGGTTCCCATCTGTAAATGGTGCCCATCTTCTTTGAAATGACAGACTGGGTACTGCACAGCATCTGAGTGCTGTGCTGTAGAAATCCAAGTCATGGTTTCATTCATCTCAGAGACAGTATTTTTTTCAGGGCTTCCTTTTGTGTTAGTCTTGTTTTGTTTCTAAGTCTGTTCCACCATCAGCATCACACTGTTGGAATATATTTATCATGAGATTACACTTAACATCCAGATTTTTTTTTCTGCATTGCTTTTCTGTGCTGCTGCAAATTTAGACAGTCTCGTATCATGTCCATGCACTTGATCATTCCTTTAAAGTACAGGATTTCTCATCTATCTTCTTGAATCCCATCCCCTACCTGTCCTGTTTCAACATGCCTCTCCTTTTATTAGAATTTTGGCTGTGTTTGTTATCGTTTGCTTCTTGGAATAGTATATGAACATCTAAATTATTGAGCATATTAACTCACAGGTCTCCCATTTGTCTCTTCCATGATCTTATGAATAACATTTCTCTCCTTCTGCTTTTGAGTGAGAGCTACAGGGATGGCTTCTGGAAAAAGCTTCTAGAAGCCTAACCCACTGAGCCAGTGCCAGCTAGCTTCAAGATGGACCATAGGAAATGGCAGCAGCACTTGTGGAATAACATTCAAAGTGTTGGGCGTGGAACCTGTGCAAATTGCAAGTGCAGCTGGAGAGGGGAATGTGAATATGCGAGAGAAAAAACTCTGCAAACACTAAGGTCGGGGAAGAAGGATGGGCAGGAGGTGCTCCAGACACTGGAGCAAAGAATCCCCTGCAGCCCTTTCTGGAATAGGTTTGCTGGCAGAATTTGTGACCCCATGGGAAACCCATGCTGGAGCAGTTCATGAGGAACTGCAGGCTGTGGGAAGGACCTATGATGAAGAAGTTTGTGGAGGACTGTTTCCTGTGGGAGGGACCCTGTGCTGGTGCAGGGGAAGAGTGTGAGGGGTCCTCCCTGTGAGGAGGAAGGAGCAGCAGAGACAACGTGTGATGAACTACCCAAACCTCCATTCCCTGTCCCCCTGCACTGCTGGGGGGAGGAGGTAGAGAAATCAGGAGTAAAGTTGAGCCCAGGAAAAAGGGAGGGGGAGGGGAAGGTGTTTTAGATTTAGTTTTTAGCTTTCCATTATCCTACTCTGATTGGTAGTAAATTGAATTAATTTTTCCCAAGTCAATTTTGGTTTGCCCATGATGACAGTTGGTGAGCGATGTCCTTAACCTGAGAGCTTTTTTTCACTAATTTTTTTTTCTCCCCTGTCCAGCTGAGGAGGGGAGAGATAAAGCTGCTTTGGTGGGCACCTGGCATCCATCCATGGTCAACCCACCACATAAGTACTACACTTAAAATATGGAATTACATACAGGGAGAGGAGTGTTTGGAGAGCAGCCCTGCAGGAAGGGATCTGAGAGTGTCGACAGCAGACTCAGTGTGAGCCAGCAGCATGCCCTGGCAGCCAAGAGAGCTAATGGCATCCTGGGGTACATCAAACACAGCATGAGCAGCCAGTCAAAAGAAGTGATTATCCTGCTTTATCCATTGCTGGTGCAGCCTCACTTTGAATACTGCATGCAGTGCTGAGATCCACTATTCAAGTGTATGTGAAGGTCTTTGAATGCATTCACAGGAGGGCAACAAAGCTGGTGAAAGAGTTGGAAGGTATGTCCTGTGAGGAGCTGCTGAGGCTTTTGATTTGTTCTCCCTGGTATTCAGTTACAGGATGTGTGGGAATGGTTCAAAATTTTGCCAAGGGAGGTTTAGACTGGATTTGAAGAAACTTTCTTTACCAAGAAGAGGGTGGGCAGACACTGGAACAGATTTTTTCAAGAGGTGATTGGTGCCCCAAAACTGTCAGAGGCATTTGGACAAATGCCCTTAGTAGCTTGTTCAACTGAATTGCTCAGGCAGTGGGACTGGATGATTGTTGTAGGTCCCTTTGCACTGAAATAGTGTATTCCGCTCTGTAAGGCATCCTACTCTGTGATGAGCTTTTCTAAGGGCAGCCTTAGGCTTGGTGTGTGCAAGAAGTATCTGAGAACTTGTGTGTGATATATAGAGGAACTTCATGCAAAACTCAGGAGAGAATTTGGGGCTTCCTGGTTGAGGACCAAAAGCAGCTCAGACTCATAGACAGTAACATTGTATTGGAAGATGGTAACAGCCCCAGTATTCATTGCAGCTGTTTTTGATGGCTTAAACTTCTTAATGCTGGTACATAATGTCTCAGGTGTTCAAAATTCATATGATTGTATTTTAAGCTCCATAATCTCTCCCCTCAAACACTGCCCTCCATGCATAGCTAAGATAAAATGATAGATTGTTTGCCTTCTGATTTTTACCTTAAGTTGGTTCACATTTTCAAGTGTCTTTTATAGTCATCTAGTATTTTAGAAAATAATTATGAAATCTATTTTTTTGTTCCAAGACAGCGTGATTCTAGAATTTGAAGTGTTTGTGTAGTATCAAACAGTGCGTTCTTCATGATAAAATTGCAAAATTGAAAAACTACCAATTCAAACTATGCCAGGAAGAATAAAGCTTGTCGTTGAAGGCTATTGACTCTACTGGTGCTGATTATCCTTAAGGATAGAATACAGAGAATATGCAGGCAAATACAAAAGTACTTATCTACCTTGCAGAACTTACTAGAATTTAGGTGACTCACAAGGAGCAAAGCAGAGAACAGTGAAAGAATTTTTTTCAAATAGGAAATACAGGAAGCATTTGTTCTATGTGTAGACAACTGATGAATTAGACAATGCTTTTATTTTGGGGCATGCCTCATATGATGGTGTGGTGGAAAATGGTTTTATAGTATCATGCAGTTAAATAAGAGTTAACTTATATTTCATTGAACCTGCTACTGTTGTAATGGAAAAATGTGATTGAGTATGCCTGAATTCAAGTCAATCATAATAATTAAAAAATCAGTTAATTTCAATATTTATTACACAATTTCAGGAACTGAACTAGGGTCAATTTTATTTTTTTAAAAGTGCCCTTGAAAAACTGTAGCTTTGCAAGATTTTTTTTCCCCCTCAATTTTCCAGTCCTTTTGCTTTGGTTTCCTAAGCATAAAAGATACACGTTTAGCAGTTGGTGTTCTAGCTGCTTGGTTTCACTGATCTTTTGACTCCCACTATTCAATCTTCTTGACTTGCAAAAATTTATATGAAAAATGTGGGTGTAAGAAATTTTAGCGTTAAACTTTGTGCTTCTTTTTAATAGCCTAAGGTTCTTTTGTGTAAGTAATCACTCATTCCAGCACAGTTGGTTTGAGTTTGGTTTGTTTTTTGTTTTGTTTTCTTTTTTTAAAGAAAACACAAAGAATGGAACATTTAGTCAGTGCAAGCAGCAAGTGGTTTGAGGCAGAATCTGTAGATTTGTCTCAGACATACAAAGGGCCTATTGACCCTGATCCTTTGATCCTACAAGTAAAAATGGCTTAACTGTGCTACAGCAAAGGTATTTGCTAAACTTCAGAAAACTAGAGTCCTGGCATCCTTATTCAGCTTTGTTTCTTTGCATTTTAATCCATTTATTCTTAGTAATCATAAGTGGAATAGATTCCTGCTGTTTTCCAGGAACTCTCCCTCTGTTTCAGTTCACCTGAATATGGTTGATACAAACAGAAGAAAGCTGCTATTTCTTCATGCTCTGAGGGTTCAGCAAGATTGGGCATTCCTCTGGCCTCACCAAGATCAATGTCATTTAGGACAGGAAAGATTTTTGATCTCTCCATTGTTGGAAAAATGGGGGTAAAAAAAGAAGGGGGGTTGATGCACAAAACTGGAAGTAGAGGAGGAGGAATGTGTCACTCAAAAATAGGGGTTATCCAAGTGGAAAGAGCCTGTTGGGATGTAAGGGATGGGCAGAGAAGGGTGATGGTAGCTTGGAGCTTGGAGAGGCATCTATGGCCAAATGTTTCTTGGGTCAGAGGAATTGGGGCTCAGTTTTGGAGCTGGTCCTGTTCTCGATATCTTCATTAATGATGTAGATGAGGAAATTGAGCACTTCCTCAGTAAGTTTACAGATGACACCCTGCTGGGTGGGAGTGCTAATCTGCTCAAGGGGAGGAGGGCTCTGCAAAGGGACCTGGACAGGCTGGATCAGTGGGCCAAGCTCAATAAAATGAGGTGTAACAAGGGCAAGTGCTGGATCCACACACTGTGGTCACAAGCCCATGCAGTGCTACAGGAGTGGGGAGGATTGGCTGGAAAGCTGCCAGGCAGACAAGGATCTGAGGGTGCTGGTTGACAGCCATTTAAATAGAAGCCAGCAATGTGCCCAGGTGGCCAAGAACACCAAGAGCATCCTTCCTTGTATCAGGAATAGCAGCCGGCAGGAGAAGGGAAGTGATCCTGCCCCTGTCCTCAGTATTGGTGAGGCTGCACCCTGAGTGCTGTGCTCAGTTCTGAGCCCCTCACTATAAGAAAGGCATTGAGATGCTGGAGAGAGATCAGAGAAGGGAAACCAAGCTGGTGAAGGGTCTGGACAACAAGTCCTATGAGGAGAGGTTGAGGGAACTGGGAATGTTTCGTTTGGAGAAGAGGAGGCTGAGAGGAGACCTTATCACTCTACACCTACCTCTTAGGAGGTTGTAGGGATGTGGGTGCTGGCCTCTTCTCTCAAGTGAACAATGATAGGACAGGAGGAAATGGCCTGAAGTTGCACTAGGGGACTAGATCTGAGAAAGAATTTCTTTACTGAGAGAGTGGTTAGGCACTGGAATGGGATGCCCTGGGAGGTGATGGAATTGCCATCCCTGGAAGCATTTAAAAACTGTGTAGATGAGGCACTTCTGGATATGCAGTAGTGGTTGATACAGACTTTCATATAATTTACTGGGGGGGGGCGATGTTGGCAGTTGGATGCAGTGATCTTAGAGGTCTTTTTCCACTGTGACAATTCTGTGATTCTGTGAAAATAATATAGGTGAAGAGCCTAAAAGTATTTTCAGGTTCTAATTGTTCATATTATATCTGATTTTATAAAAGAGTGGTTTAATCTCTCCTTTACCATTTTCATTAATTGCACCAACCATTAATTATTCTATTAGAAAATGGTCTAGAATACATTTTTATGATTGTCTCAAGAACTTTTTCTTGGTTAAAAGCTCATTGCAAGGCTGTGTACCATAGTTACTAATGTTTGAGTGGCCATTTTTATTATAAATGGCTGTGGCTGAAGACTGTATTTCAGTAAATATTTTAGTAAAAGAGCAATTTATAATGTGAAATTTTTATTTGCTGTAAGTCACATGTGATTACTGATTTATGACTAACCTTAATTTTTGAAGAGGAAGTGACTTTTGTGATAGAACATAGGAATTGAAACAGGTTCAAATGTCTTACAGTAGAGCACGAAACGAAAACAAACCCCACTAAACAACACTCCCCTCTAGAATGGAAACCAACCTCCCACTTTCATACTTCAATAGCTTTTTCAAATCCATTTCTTCAAGTATGATTTTTCAGAGAAGTAGTTTGCCTTCCATTTGTTTTCATCTTTTGCTTTGATTTTTCTTGCTTGGTCTGTTTTGCTGAATCCTGCTGATTTGTAACATTGTCAAGAGTGAGACACATTTATCTTGAAAGAAACCTTTGAGGAGATTTTATGTATGCATATATTGGCAATTTAAAAGGCATTTGTTATTTGTGGTTTACAGTGAATTAAAGGTGATTTTATCAACACTGACGTTGCTGTTTTGCAAATGCATTCTCGTTAAAGTTAGGGGTAAGATTACACAAATAATTGTAAAATCTTTATTTTGTCAGTATGTATATTTACCACAGGTAATGGAATGGATTAGAAGGTAATAACATTTTCTTTTACAAGTAAAGTGCTGTGGGTTAAATTCCAAATAATTGTTTTTATTATTTCTGTCAAGTTCTATGGATTCAAATGAAAGTTGTTTGCTTTAATTTTTTTGTCAGGCTCTATGTGTGTTTTTGGTCATGCAAAGTTTATTAGGAATAAGCTTTATTTTTGAGAATTAGGGGTTTTGAAAAGCCTCTGGAAAAATTGAATGGGGCAAGAATTTATAGACCTTTTAAGGCACTTCATAAAAAGCAGGAAATATAGATAGTAAATATTTTAGCCATTGAGTAATTACTGGAGATTTTAAGAACTGCTGTGGTTTGAGGTTCAAAGAAGTTGTTTCAAAAATATGGTGTACAATTTATATTTGGACAAATACAAGACTTATAAATAGCTTTGGGTTTCGCCTGTAGCATAAGGAGATACTAGGTGTCCTGTTTTATTTATTTTATTTAGTTAGAATTTTTCAGAGGGACAACAGAATGTGTAAGGTAGAAAAAACAATGAAGTGCGCAGATTCACAGTAAAGCTACTGTATACCATTCAAAATCTTGTGTTCAAACCTGATAGTTATTCTTTGTTCTTAAAAAGTGTTTAAAGGAAATATATTTTTGTATTTCATCATAGTATGATAGATTTAGGAAAAGACTGTAGCCTTGAGTGTGGTTGGTTGCTTTTTTTTTTTGGTTGGGTTTTTTTTTGGGGGGGGGGGGGTTTTGGTTTTTTTTGTTTGGGGTTTTTTTTTTTTTTTGGGGGTTTTTTTTTTTGTTGGGGTTTCTTGGTTTGGTTGATTTTTTGGTTTGTTTGGGGTTTTTTTGTTTGGATTTTTTGTTTGTTTGTTTTTTGGTTTTTTGGGTTTTTTTAATACAAGCTTAAAAACTGCCATGTTCTTTTCATTGCCACTGCCTAGGAGAACACCTTGCAGAGCTTGGTGTCTGTTTGAATATTTCATTGACTTGAATGGCTTATAATTGGCTATTGGAGCAACAGCAAAATTAAAGCCTTGTCCAGCAGTGAGCTGTACATCATTATTGGTGCCTCTCTGAGTGAACAATACTGAATTATCTCACCAGATGATTTCTGTGTTTTCAGAAAGTAAAAGGGACACAATGCTATGCTAGTTTGACTTTCTGGTTAACAGAAGGGATAAATTCTCACACAACTTCTCTGTTAATACTCCCGTATGAAAGTAAGACACCCAGGCTGACTTTCTGGTTTTTTTTCAATGGAGAGAGGTGTGGAACTTCAGTAGATCTAAATCCCAGTGCCACTGATAGGAATTAATGTTGTTCTTTTTCCTCCTAGAAGATAGAGGGTTCACTAAGTTTCTAAGACTTTGTTCAGGTTAGCTGTTTTTTTCCTTCTCTAACATCTTTCTGATATTTTGAAGAAACTTTTGGTTTACAGTAGCATTAGCTCTTCTCTTTGGCCATTGCATCAAATTAATGGAAGACCAAAGTACTTTAAAAACTCAGTGTCCTCAGTCTAAAATCAAAAAAGAAAAGAGGTTTTTTTTCTGAATTAGCACCTCTAATGACTCTTGTGAGAAGAGTGTTCTGGATTGGAAGTAATCCTGGGGGAGGAATTACAGTCTGGGAATTTCCTTCCAGTTAGAGTAGCAGGTGAAATAAGTGGAAAGGCCAAGCACCCTGGGGTCCATAGGTATTGTGATCCTTGCTATATTCAGTTTTAAACAGTGAAAGAAGGTCACTTTCTCCTACAAATATCCTATGTGAGTGTTAGGATAGTTCAAACACCCCAGCACTGTCTGCTGGCCATAGTGTGAGCACATCTTCCACATAGTAATTACACTTCCAAGACTGTAGCCTTAGGCAGATGCCTGGCTACTGGGCCAGAAACCCAAGCTTCTCTGGGAGTGCCCAGAAAACCTTTCTACACAACACAAAGATTCCAAAAGAAGGTAACACATCACAAAACCAGCAAGCTTTCTGGATAGCAGTTTTGGACTTGAACACTTCAGTTTTTTTAAGGTAACAGGTTGCTAAAGGCCTTCTTTGTATCTGATGTTTTGCTCAAAACCATGGGGCATTTCAGAACTAAAATATCTTATTTACCTGTTCTGTGCACACAGAATACTGGAATTGCATTAAAATGAAGGCTGTCATCAAAATGTAAGTTGATCTAACTTTACAACCTCCAGAACTAAAATTTAATAAAGGTAGTATATTTTAAAAGATAAATAGAGCTTGATCCTTGATCTCTTATCTTTACTGAGATAAATTGAAATAAAGATTAGGTAATTTTACATTTTATTCATTTCTCTTCTTCTTTTAGTCCAGACTGAGATTGTTATTAAAAAAATTACAAATAATCAGTTTATTTCCAAATAACTTCCATATGTATGCAATTATATTTCAGCCAGAATATGTCTATTCTAAAGGCTGCCTGTTCTCACAAGAGCTCCATTTACATGTAAAGATCAAAGAGGAAAAGGCAATCATTCAGTCTTTTCTGGGCTCCCTGACCTCTACCTCATGTCCTCGGTGTTTGCATCATGCCCATGGGTCATGAAGATGCTGCTGTGCTTAAAGCCTATTTGCCATTTGAATGGCAATCAGCCCAAGTGTGCTGTTTGATACAGATTGCATTGGTCCTAATACCTCCACAGAACAAATGAGAACATTGCATGATTACGGGTGCAGTTAAAAACCATCTGGATTTACAGTGACATTTATGTGTCAGCTTCTGTTGGCAGCTTCTCTTATTTCTGTTGAAAGTAACTACTTGCATTCCCATGCCCTGGGAATCCTGGAGGAGGTAGCCTTGTCCTCTCAGGCCATTTTCAAACACTTTCCAAAGTGTGTGTAATACTGTCCATTTCAAAATGGACACCAGATATATTAATTTAAAAATTACCCCTAAGAAAATGGTGGCCAAGTTGCATTAATTTGGCTACACTGAAAATCCCAGAAGGTCAACTTTATTAGTTCTTGACAAGCAACTTTATCTCATTTGTTTTACTTGTGGGTTTTATCTAAATACATACCTATTTTTATATATGTTATGTCAGATGTGGGAATGGTTCTACATCCATATACCAATGTCTAGCAGTTCCTTCCAAAATAACAAACCATTTATGAATGTTTTGACCAAAATCACTATTAATATAGAAAGCTCCATAATATGGCAGTTCTGCTTTTGGAATAAATAGTTGGATTCAAGTAGAGAAATACTTTGTTGTGGGAAAAATTCAGATGAGACACTTTATTGAATATAACTCTCAAAGCAAAATAAAGCTGCAACATGTATTAAAACAAGACACCATTTAATATCCCAGTTTAGTATAGTTTAGTGAAATATTACAAACAAGGTGATGAAATGCATAGCAAACCATTGGAAAAAAGATAGCAACCTGTCTTTTTTTGCCAATCAAGTATACAGAAGTAAGATGAACATATAATATACCCACAAGCCTCAAGGGCACACAGTTTGTGTCTTTACTGCTTTTGATGTGTATTTGTTGGTATTTAAGTATTGTTTAAGTAAATTCTTTAAGTATAAGGAAAAATGCTGAATATTTGCTTACAGTCATTGATTCTACCTGCTTGCTCTTGCAACAAAGAACATTTCCTCTATTGCCTCTCTTTGAATCTTACTTCTCTCCTAGGAGAAACGTTTTATCTGATTTTAGACCTCTTTACTTGCTGCTAGTGATAAAGTGTCCCTTTCCCTGGTATTTCAGTAGCAGCCTCCCATACATGTTGGGGAACTATTTTCTGTGCCTGTTTCAAATTTATTTCAGCCTTCTTGAACACACCTTCAGCTGGATATCCCATTCTAGCTGAAGATTCCTTGGAGTCTCCAGCTAGCACTGAGTTCTTGACTCTATTGGTAGAGTCTCTGCCCAAAATATTCCATTATTTTTTTGTCTGTCTCCCTGTTGTGTTAGATTACAGCTGAATGCCTAATTTATAGTCCCCTGAAGTAGTTTTAGTATGTTTTCAGTTGTCTATAGTGTAGGCATATGTATCTCAGCTGGTCACCCTAGAAACCAGTAGTCTCAGAAGTCACTAGAGATGAAATTAGTGCAATCTAAGGCACAATTCATTTAGTCTTGAAGATGTCTTGATAGGTAAAATAAATGAATCCCACCTAAAAATGCTTATTTCTGTTCTCTGCCCAACAGTTATGTCAAGGGTAGAATTAGACTATCCAAATAGTCTAATCCAAATCATCAGAAGAATTGTTTTTTCCTTTATGTCTTCAGGTTTTAATTTATTTTCCACTGCTTAAGAATATTCTTGTAATGTTATTTTAAATCTCTTAATGTATCTCTCAACTTCTTGTCATCTGCACATAGACAGGCATTGGGTTAAACCCAGGACTAACAGGCTAACATTGCATCTTTATAAACTATCTTACAGCTTTAAAATGTATGTATAGAAAATCTGATACTTCTGAGGGTGTTTTCTGCAGTTTCAGTTGGTTCAATTGCTGAGTGTACAAATTAGGATACTTGACCTTTTATTTAAGGATTTCTGTTAAAAAAATCATATGACATGCATGCAGTCCATGTTCCATAGCAAATGGTAGAATCCTTGAGCACTTAAGGGCATTATAGTATAGTTTATATTTCTAGTTTATTGTTATCATAGTTCTAGAATTATAAGAAGGAAGATTTATTTTTTTTTTTGCATATTCTTTCCCATTAATAGGAAATATGGGTGATCCTTTAGGCACTATAGGGTATTACATATACCATTTTGCATTAAAGTTGCTGATTTTAGCATGTCAAGGAGCTGAAATGAAATTAGGAGATTTACACTGCTGTAAAAATAATATGGTGAAAAAGTTCATTTCCCTTGCACAGAATAATATTCCAAATAGTGCTCCTACTTATTTTAATAGTGCAGATCAGAATGTGAATGATTCTCCAGTATAAAACAAAGTGAATCAATACAGGACTATTGCATCCTATAACTTATGACAATTTTATTTATTACACACACATGCAGGCACCCCTGTGCTTGAGCAGGTTATCTGTCTGTCATTTCTTCTTTATGGTAATGAGTTCCCTTTATTTTAGTTTGTCAACTTTACATCTATTTGTTAAGCTATGGATAGTTTTAAAGAGACACATGAAGCTGAAAGTGTATGCAGACTGAAGCAGTAAGAAATGATAACTGGGCTGTTTGCTTTCATGACATCAACAACATGAAGCTGTAAGATGCTTGTAAACTATTTTGAGAACCTTAGGCTAAAGCTGACTTAACCTATATTAAGGCATGTGGATTTTATTTATGTGGTGGTGTATACACATTCAGGTATATATTTATAGGCAAAGCCCTACACAAACTGAATCTGTGACAGAGTTGTGAATAGTCAAGCCAGGAATTTTCGGCTACTGGGAAAATATTATTGAGATAATACATTCTAAATATCCCCATGATCAAATTAAACACAGAACAGCTGATTTAGATGGAGCTATGACTTCTTAATTTCAAGTTACTATTTTCTCAGCTACCCGAATATGTTTAATTGGTTAATGGCAGCGCTGTATCCAAAGTTTCTCAAAATGCTAGTGTGGTGCAATATGTTTCTGTACTGCAAAGGCCTACAATTAGAGAGGTATAGCTACATAGTGCCAAAAACATGAATCGGGATCCTTTTCCTTTCCCTCTGTTAATCTCTCTTCATCTCCAAATCTCTGTCCACCACTTTATCACTGCTGCTTGGGTAGGAGAGTAGTCAGCTCTGGCCAGTCTTTCACTTCATTCTTCTGGTTTGCTGATCTCTTTAAAGATTTCCTTACAAGCCACTGAGAGAACTTTTTTTGAGAAGTATCACATTAATCACTCAGTAAGCTTATATATCTGAAAAAAAAAAAAACACAAAGAAATCCCACCTTCCTTTGCTTCCTCCCCAAGGTCTAAATGTTGCATACATAAATGACCTCAGCTGGGAGTCTCTCTTGGTTACAATTACAAGAGCCTTCTGCATGACTTGAGCTAGCTAATTAAAATTCTTATTAAAGTCTGAGCCATTGAAGCAAAGAGCCAATATATCACTTCTCTCCACTTCACAGTTTATGTATTTTCAGCATCTAATAGCCTTCATAGGGATCATTGCATTCATTCATGAGGCTGTAAGTAGTTTTATTCTGGCCCATATTTCCAAAAATGTCCCTTATATTTGTCATAATTGCAATGTTCTGGACTCATAAAGCCCATCCAACAAAGTCCTCAGTGTACATGCCCATGTGGTTTCTCTTCGGTTAGTTCAGACGTAAAATGTTCCAGTTGCTGAAGATAACTGCTTTGGACTGTTTAGCCTTAACTTCTGATGCATGTGATGTCAGGATTCTTGTCTGATGTCTCAAAAGTTTTAAAGCTCCATATATTGTGTCAGATTATGCACATGGGGCTCTTCCTTTCCTATATTACACTTTGAGGAGCACTTCTTCCAGACATCTCAGCCCAAAACTTAGTGTGCATGGTGTTGACAAGGTATTACATACCCAGCTACCAATGAGTTTTTGTATTTAACAGATAAAAGTTAAACACACATATATAAAAATCCGTGTTGTTGGGTTTTTTGAGTATATATGTGAGAGGAGATGTTGTTCGGAGCTCTGTGTATAAATGCATCTTCATGAAGAGTGTAATTAGAGGAACAATTTCTTACTTTTAACAGGTAACTCAAGTTAAAAAGTGTAATTTTTTTTTTCCGCACCTTTCACCTCTAAAGATTTCCAGCCATATCTGTACACAGAACTGCTTCAGAGTTGCAGTTAGAAAGGAATGTAATGCACACTAAAACCATCTGTAAATACTCAGTTTAGATGTATCAGCTGTTCCTCAAACCATTCTGAAGGAGAACTCTTAATTTGCACAAATGTCCCTCAGAGGATAATGACCTTCAAACTGAAGAAAAGCTTGGCTGATATCAAGTGTATCTTACTCTCCTTTTTATTTTTAACATGCTTCTGTGTTTAATGAATTAATGAGTGTGTTGGAAGTTAGAGCAAAACTGAAGCTGTTTTTTAATGAAATATTTTCCCTTTTTTTCAGTATACTTCTGCTCTGACCTATGATGCTGTTCAAGTGATGACAGAAGCTTTCCGTAATTTGCGCAAGCAGAGGATTGAGATATCCAGAAGAGGAAATGCTGGAGATTGTCTTGCAAATCCAGCTGTACCCTGGGGTCATGGTGTAGAAATAGAAAGGGCATTGAAACAGGTAGCTGCCCTGGAGTGAATGCTGGAATGGATGCATGTGTGAAATGTTCTATAAATGCTTAAAAAGAACTTTCCAGTCTCCTGGATTTTGCAGAGGAAAATGTGGAAGTGAACTCCTCAGGAACATGTCTTGTACTAAGATATTAAGCATTGCCTATGCAAAAATTGTAAACTGAATGTTTTTGAAATACCTGTAGTCATCTATGTAAGTACAAAATGCATTTTCTAAAAAGAACCAAACTTTTAAAATTCTTCTAACACTCACATCTTTGTCTGTATAGGTTCAGGTTGAAGGTCTAACAGGGAATATAAAATTTGATCAGAATGGAAAGAGAATCAATTTTACAATAAACGTCATGGAACTCAAAAGCACTGGTCCTCGGAAGGTAATTTGAATTATCTTACAGTGTCTTTAAAGGTTTTGCCATGCTAAGCAACGGGCTAAGGTAGGTAATGAAACATTATAGATTAATTAAAGCATGAGTTGTGATAATGTATATTCACAGGTATATTCTACAATGGTCTAGGTGAACAAAGTAAAATGTGCTCGTACGGTTTTTCTGTTTGTTTTTGTTGGTTCTTTGGTTTGGGTTTTTTTCCTAACAAGTGGGAGTTGTTGCTTCTGGTAAGTACTACATAGGAATTTTTCCCTTCCAGTTTTAGTGGATTCAGCCTTCTGCTTTCTAATCCAGATTGCTATATGTGAGACAGTACTGGGGGAAATATGCTTCTGAATGACAAATACAGAATACAGTTCTTTGTTGGTGTTTCTTTAAATGTGATTACCTTTCTGTTCTAATTCTAAGCCGTTCAGGAAAAGCTAGTTTCTCACGTCTTCCTAATTTGCTGTATTTCATAACCCGTTCAATGTGTAATATTGCTGGTAAAACTTCTTAATTTGTGATTAGAAATGATGTGCTTGCATTGGACAAATTAATGTGAACAAATGTTATTAGGTTAGTCTTATTACTATTTGTTATAGCCAGCTACATAAACAGAAACACTGGTAAAACCATAGATAAAATGGTTCTGTAAGCATAAATCAAAGACATAGTAATAACATGCTTTTTTTTTTCTATGAAAGTTCCTATTCACTACTTTCTGTGCATCCTATAAACTCTCTTTAGATTGGATATTGGAGTGAAGTGGACAAAATGGTTGTGAATCCTCTCGATGGCCCTCTTGGAAATGAATCTTCAGGACTAGAGAATAAGACTATTATTGTCACCACTATTTTGGTAATTAACCTCATATTTTGTCAGAGGACAGTCTGTCCTACAGTGATTTGTCTCTCGTCATTGTGTTAGTTTAAATATACTGTAATTTTAGTATTTGAGGTTGTGATCTGTTCTGATACGTAAATAAAATATGGAATGTGGTTTTGCTCTATATGAAACCAGTTCTGATTGACTGAGCATCCTTTAAAGTTAAAATTTTGAGACCTGAAAATGGAAATGAAATATCTACTTTCAAAGGAGAGGAGCTTTGTCTGAGAGGCAGAACCATAGTTATAGTTTTAGAGAATGGATTTTGCTGAACAGCAAAGAAACTGGTTCTTATGGTTCAGAATTGTAGCTCCTATGGATTGGTGAAGTGTAAAATAAAGTATTAAAAATTGTATTCCAGTTGTCTGGAAAATAATGTCATGTACTGTTGTAGAACAGCATTTTTCTGTAAGCTTCACAGCTGCTTTATTATTTTGGACAAGTCACAGGCTACCATAGATATTGCACTGGATGCAAAAGTAGTTGAGTAACAACTTGAGCAAAGGGGAGATATGTTACTTTAATACAACTTACAAATCATCACCAATTTTGAATATGATAGAACTTTATTGCATGATTGGAGATATTTTACCAATTGTTTGTGTAGTATTCAATAAAGATGTAGCCTGGAGAGCCTGAAGTGTTTTCCCAGTCAGGGATGTGGTTGTGAAATAAGAAAATTTTCTTGTTTTAAGACAACAACAAAAGAAACTAAATACCTTTGCCTTCTTCCATCCAAACTGTATGAGAAAAAGAAACTGATTTTGGAACTCACTCTTTCTTTTCTGAATGCATAACTCCTGTTAACACTCATGGTCATTATTAACATACTGCTGGGAATCACTGTACCTGTAAGTATTGTTATTTGTGTATGACTGTGGAGAATGCAGCTTTCAAATGTGTTAAGGACATGTCACATTAATAATTAACAGCTAACATATGCATAGCATGTATGACTCAGTTGTTATATTCTCTCTTTTTTTCACATGTAAGAGGTAGCATACTAATTTTTGAAGTACACAACTCATACTTCTGTCTCTTTACCAAGTAGCTAAGGCAAGTTCTTTCTGTGCAGGAGTCCCCATATGTCATGATGAAGAAAAATCATGAAATGCTTGAAGGAAATGATCGATATGAGGGATATTGTGTGGACTTAGCAACAGAAATTGCTAAACACTGTGGATTTAAATATAAGCTCACAATTGTTGGGGATGGCAAGTATGGGGCAAGGGATGCAGACACGAAAATCTGGAATGGGATGGTTGGAGAACTTGTGTATGGGGTAAGAAAATTTTTTATAAAAAAGTCACTAAAAATTACTGGTGGGAAGGAGTGGGATATGGTTTAATTTTCTCTGTAGAGAATTATCTTATTCCTTTGATGGAGAATTAGTAACTTGTACTGGCATGAAAAATTTTGAAAGTAAACAGGGAATTATATTATGTATACAAATGAAGTGAGTGCATATTTCATCTTTCTGACCAGGTAGATGGCAGTGTGCTTTGACACTTATGAATGTCATATACTTTTAAACGGGCATATGTAACAAGGGAAGCTTGGACTATGCCAACCATATGGCTAAATGTATTTCAGTAAGAACAGTTTCCACTAAAAATTTCTGCTAATCTCCATAGGACGTTCTTGGTAAAATGCATGTTGCTGGTGTCTCTGTCCTATTGTCTATTTGTGGGATGCAGAGCAACTAAGCAATTCTTTGCTCTGATCATTGTAAAAGCTATTACTTGCTTTTTTTCTTCCTTTACAGAAAGCCGATATTGCAATTGCTCCATTAACTATAACACTGGTGAGAGAAGAGGTGATTGACTTCTCAAAGCCCTTTATGAGCCTGGGGATATCGATAATGATCAAGAAGCCTCAGAAGTCCAAGCCAGGAGTGTTTTCATTTCTTGATCCGTTAGCATATGAAATCTGGATGTGCATTGTATTTGCCTACATTGGGGTCAGTGTAGTTTTATTCCTGGTCAGCAGATTTAGCCCATACGAGTGGCACACTGAGGAATTTGAAGATGGAAGAGAAACGCAAACTAATGAATCAACTAATGAATTTGGGATATTTAATAGTCTCTGGTTTTCCCTGGGTGCCTTTATGCAGCAAGGATGCGATATTTCGCCAAGGTTGGTTACTCGCCCATTTCAACTTTGTGCATTTTTGGTCTCAGCCATCTCAGCTGCTGGAGGAGGTTCATGGTGCATATATTTTCGCTCTCAGAATTTTAATTGCTATGTTTTTTCCCTCCCTAAAATCACAGAAGTCCTTGAAATAAAAGCAGTTTTCTGTGACTTAGGGTCATGGTGTGTTTGATCGACACTGTCTTGATGTCGATCACACCTGTGTCAAGTGAAGTTATATACACCATGCAGAGACTTTAAAATGCATAAGGTTCAAGTCATTCCATGCCTTCTTGGAGGGGTACCGTGTTTTTGCTGCATATTCCCATTTTACAGTTGACAGTGCATATGGTTCACAACAACTGTAGTGGGAAAAAAGGGTAACATGTTAGCCACAAGCTACACAAGCAGCCCTATAAAACTCACTACACATCATAACACATTTATTAACTCACTGGTTTTCTACAGAAGAGCCTTGAAGTGAAATGAAAAGTCAGAATGGCACTAATTTCCTGTGGATGGTTGCAAAACACTTCTGTTTTCCATGGCCTAGTTTTAGAAAAGTCACAAAGGAAATAGCTAAAATGAATTTGAAGGTCCAGTATAAAAATGCTCAATTCCTTGTGGATTTTCACCTACTTTTTTAGGGACAACTGTAAAGCACTTAAGTTAATTCTTTTGCAGCTCATTAAATATTTCCCTTGTGCACAAGTGGTTCTAACCTTGAATCAGCAAAGTGGTAGGTAGGTAGGCGAATAACTACTTGCTACTTGAAGCAAGTGTAGTAACAAGTGAAATAGGGCAAATGGGCTTAAGGAAATCAAGTCAGAAAACCTTCCATAATTGTACTAGGTAATTTAACTGGCTTCTAAACATCCTGAAGCAACAAAGGGAACAGGTCAATTTCTAGTGAGTCTAATGTGAAAAATAAACCACACCAAGGGAAGATTTCTTAGATACAAGCCATGCATCCCAAAAGACAACAGCAGGTTTTCAAGTTGTTCTGCTGCAGAAATAGCAGAGCATTTATTGTCTGAGAACTTTAGCAATTCTGTGTAAAGGCTGCTATACAGGGAGATAACACTGGCTTTTTTGATGAAAGATTCAATAGATTTGCCATAGAAGACCATAACAATCGTGTACAAGAAATAAGAGTCAATCATTTCAGGTCATGAGAAGCTGTGTTAATTTCAGTCCTTTGGAGTTTTTGTATTGATCGTACACTTCACAGGATTAGTTGTCTGCAGTGTCCTCTATTAGCTACACGATAATTTTTATTGAATCATACCCATAGTAGAACAAGTTCTTTTTTTCCTATTATTTTACTTGCTATTAAAGCTTGACCATTATAGAGCACAGTTTCAAAAGATGATGTAAAAATAATGGTAGTAAATGTTCGTCATAAAATGTACACAAAATTAATCATATTAAAGATTCAAAAAATAGTTTCAGTGAGATATTTAACAGCACTTTATTTCATTACAAGTATATTTTTGAGGATATTGGTTAGTTTGTATATTATCTGCCTATTACAAAATATAGAAAAGGGCTGAAAACAGCTGTTATTTTTGTTCTTTCACCCAAACCATCACTATGGAATTATTTATTTAACTGGGACAAATCTTACAGGTAAATTTTGAATACAAATTAAATTATAAAATATTTACTTATAAAATGTCATGTGGAAGCATAATGTCTGTATTGACATTTGGTTTATTCTTTTCTTGCAAATTTGGTAGCAACTCTGCTGATCATGAGCTTTTGAATATTCCTATCATTTACGGCAGATGTCATCAATATATTATAAAGTGCAATCAAATCAGCAGTTATTAAAAACACATTATCAGAGATTTTTACCTTGCAAATATATCATTCTCATATAATTCAATCTTTTAAGTGTAGAATTATTCTGTACTCAATTACCCCCATGTCAAAATAAGTATATAATACTTTTTCAAAGCTGACAAAAAGCAAGTCTGCAGCATAAATCTTAGTTTGCCAGCAATATTTTATTTTCTGTTGTCCTTTTTAATAGCATTTTATGAACCTTATCTGACTAGATTTTCGTGTAATAGAGTGGATTAGCAGGTCTTTTGTGACATGAAGTAAGTCTTTTCATGTCTGATTTATTGCATAGATTTTTTTTTTCCAATAGCAATTAGTAAAAGTAATTTGTCCAGAATTGGTTCTATTTGGGTTTGTTCCCTGTTCAGTAAATCAGCTTTACATAACTATCATATTTTAATGCATTTATATATATATATGTATATATGTGTATATATATATATATATATATATATATATAAAACCTATGTAAATATTTTGTCAGAATTAGTTGGAAATCTCATTCACAACACACTAGGCTGAATAAGTGGTTTATAATTTGTTTACTTAATAGATAGAGGAGACACATCAATACATACCCAAGGTGCTGCAACACTTAGTACTAGACTTTTAACTACATGCACATTTCTGCCAAATGTTTACATCCTATCTCCAAAGATTATGCACTCCTTCCTATAATGTCTTGCTGGAAATAAAGTAGTAAGTAAGTTCAAAATTTAAAGCATCATTAAAAAAAAAAAAAGTCAAGTTTGACAATAATAGCTGCATCAATAATTCTCTATTAGTTTTTCTGGTAGTGAAAACCATTGAATTTCTCTCATTGTGTGCTCAATACTGTTTTTCCTATTTTAAGTTCTCTTCTCTTCTTGAGCAGGAAATGCAAAAGAATGATCCAAAAGAATCCACCTGCTGCAGTTAAAATCATCAGAATATTATTATTTAAAAGTATACTTTCTTCACCATTTTTCTGTATTATCACTTGTTCACGTCCAGTCCTCAGTTTGTTAAATGCTGTAAATCTTCCAAAAGTTCTGTGTGCTTTTTAGCCTATGGATATTGCCTGGGCCAGTTTTTATTGCAAATAATGCTATTTGTTTCTTAGTGTAGATTGTCCACAGCACTGTAAGATGTTATTTTGTCAAAACCAGTCTTTGTCTCAATGTCTTAGGAACATAAGCAAGCTAAAGGCATTTAATTTTTAAGTGCATCCAGGCTTGTCTGAAAGCACTGTTACACTGATTTTGTTTGATCCTTTTCTTAATGTCACACAACTTGACTGCAGAGGGAACGAGAAGCTTATGTGTTAAATATAGCATGTTATGATGGGAGCAGTTTCCTTTCAGGGTGTTCAGAACTTTGAAGAAGTGGATCAGTAAATTCTCCCCGAAATGAACTCTGGAGTCCTGATTTCAGCAAAGTCCAGGAGATGTAGTGGAGAATGTGATGATTTCCCACCTGATTAGCATGCAGAGCTGCACTACGAGATAGCCCGAAATGGTTCCCAATAGTATAACTCATCATTTGCATAGAACTGATAACCTGTTCCTTTTTAGGACTTTCATTTCACTTTACAAATCCATTTCATACTTGTTATTAGATCCCTGTCTGGGCGCATTGTTGGAGGTGTGTGGTGGTTCTTTACCCTCATCATAATCTCATCCTACACGGCTAACTTAGCTGCCTTCCTGACGGTTGAGAGGATGGTGTCTCCCATCGAAAGTGCAGAGGATCTTTCCAAACAAACAGAAATTGCTTATGGGACGTTAGATTCTGGCTCCACTAAAGAGTTTTTTAGGGTAAGAATTTCTACTTCTTAGATTATTTTTTTTTCTGAAATAGGTCTTGATTTGTGTGTTTTTTCGATGCTATAAAAATGTGTGCAGCCTAACTTGCAAGTACAAATGGTTTTGTTTATGCATTATCCTTAAGTTTTATTATGTTTATTTATTATGTTTATATTATGTTTTATCTTACAAATACAAGAGTTGTGTTGTAAATACAAAAGAAAGGTGGTTGCGGGGAATTACACAAAAAATACTCCACTGTAAAGTAAAAAAACAAGATACATACAGAGAAGGGAGCTGATGTTCAGCTGACCTGTAAAACAGGAGCTAACAATTATAAACAAGGCCATTTAATGCCCTATGTTTTAGGTAGTTATATAGTGAATTTGGACATGGGAAGATGCACGGTTATCATTTAATAGGTGTTTCACATGATTTTTTCAAAATTGCAGATGGGCAATAGGATAGAACCCTGGTTTTGGATGTTCTAGTAAATGAATGCCTGCTTTTAAAAACAGTTACTATTTGCATTGGCATTACTATAAGGCCTTGGAAGCCTGTCAGTCCTCACCTTCTACCTGTGTGTTTCAATTTTTTAAAATGCATTAGACTTCAAATATGTGGGTCTCAGGCTGCCCTTGAGACATGGTGAAACCTATTTAATGAATAAATGAGACACTAAGGCTGCTGGGAAAAACACCATGACTGTTTTGCCTTTTCTGCATTTTATGTCTCATATTATGGAAGTGGATCTGAAGTGCTACCATTACAAAACCCTTTTGTTTTCATGCTTTGAAATGGATGATGATAGTGGTAGTGTTAAAAAAAAGTATTTTAATATAGTTACAAATATTATGCTTACATTTCAAACATAGCCTGCCATGAAAGTGAAATGAAATAAGTTCTCACAAATATTTTTCGTATACTGTATAGTTAGAGCAATAACTACTAGATAGTGGTTTTCACTGGATCCTTACATGCTTACTTAACTGGTGATCTACTTGTAGCATTATTTTGGGATTTTGAAGGCAGGTCCAGTAATAAGATCTGCTGATGATTGCATTCCTGTTGGCAAAACTAAAACTAGCTCCAGGTTTGTAAGCTGGTAAAAATGATCTGGAGTTTGTGCTCGGAATGTTTAGAAACATACAGGCATGTGATTCTGGTTTAGTGAGCATAAACCTATAAACCTCTTAGATCCTTAACAGTAGGTCAGTTCTTCTGAACTATATAGGCTTTTTTTTTTTTTTTCTTCCAAACAAAAGCCATTTGTACATGGATGAATTAGTGTGCCTGGAACATACATGCAGCTGTCTGATTACACTTGTACACAACTACTGTTGCCTTTGATTACCTGAGCATTAATAACTTTTTTTTAGTAAAAATCAGGTGGAGGCTTTATGAGGGCATATTCTTCACCTTTTGCTAAATTAGCTTTGACTCTGCACAAACAGGACTATGATACTCTCTGTCAATTTCTTCTCAGCAATTTCTATCACAAACAAGTTTGGTGCATTATGTGTCATTCAGCTTCATAGCCTGATGGCTCTATCTACTATTTGCTAAAAAATCACTTAAACTTGCCTGTTTTTCATGTAATAAGACCTGACAGAGTTTGTTTCTAGGAGACCTGAAATGCATGTTTCAAGAATAAAACTCTCTGCTAAAGGCAATGTGAAAGCAGTGTCTAGTACTAAGGGGACTAAAATTTCACCTAGAGTAATTCTGCATGGTGTCTCTATTGGAGTAGATGTGTGATTTTTGTATGACCTGAAATGAGGACTCAAATTATTTGAACAGCTGGAAACAACTTGAGTATTTTTCTATCAGCAAGCTAAAATGGCCTTTTTCTCTGTCACTGCTATGAATTGAAAAGAAACATTTGAGGGTTTTTCACATTGTTTTCCCTCCAAGAAGGGACATTATTTGCAAGGTTTTTTTCTGTTGATGGAATGGGTACTGGACCTTAATCTTCACTGACAGAATCTGAATTCCTGGAATGGCACAGAAATAGGGATCATTGTATACTGGGCATGAGTAAACCATAAACTGAATTTTCTTTGTTGCTAAAACATGTTTTCTCATAACACTTTATAGAAGTGGAAAAGAGATGTTTCTCAGCATTTTCCAAAAATGAATTCTCAGCAAAAGCTAGATGGTGAAAGTTAGGTGAAAAAAATTCATCCTGAATAAGTGAGTTGTATGTATGTGATATTAATTGAAAGAGTTGGGTTCAAGTTTTGTCCAGCTTCTGTGACTGCTAAAATGACATAAACTCATTGAAATCTCTTTACTTTGGGTATGTCAGGGATATTGCATTAGATTGTTCTCTGTATCTTTTTAAGGATTCTGATCTTTTTAGCCATCTATGGTAGGTACATACTGGTTCATGTCTGCGATGGCTGTGGCTTTCTCCAGTGGCTACCATGGTGAACAGAGTAATCCAGATGCATGTTAGAACAACCCAGGTGGAGTAAAGTTGATGTCTCACCACACACTTGGAGATAGCAGTCTTAGCACCCATGACAGAAGATGTGTTGACTTTGCACATACACCTATTTTAGGTACATACTCCCTAGCTTTAAAGGTAGTTCAGACTAGTAGGAGGTATTGCTGCCAACAGTGAGGAGCATGTAAGTTGTCACTAAATCAAGAAACGTAACAGAGAAAAAGGAACAAAAAGTAATTGTAATCTAGTGTTCCTAGTTCCACTTAAGATGAGAAACAGAAGCTTGGTACATCCTGTATAGGAAAGAACAGTGTGGAAATAATGGGTTGAAGAGTATTTTAAGAAGAAAAAAGAAAAAGGTGATAACAGCTTTTCTGAGCAGTAAACATCAGCAGGAAACTATTACATCTTTTTAATACTGTTATCGATCTCAATTTTTCTTCAATGGCAGATCTGTCAGGTCTCTAAATAATATATGCAGAATAGTAGTAATTTTCCTGAGGAGATTTTGAAATTGCTACTAGGAGAACTCTGAGTATTCCACATCTTCAGATTTCTGCTGTCCCACTGAGTTTGGAGTGAGTTACCACTTTTGATACTTCCCAGTGCCCCTGTCCTAGGCATAGCACTTCAGAGCTCTGAGTGCAACTGAAACCCTAAACAAGGTTATGTTGTGCATTCCTGCTGCATTTTCTTTTGGGTGTGCATCCTGAAGTAAAGGGCAGAACACGGAAGAAAATGTGTGTGGCTGTGTCATTTTTCTCAAATCAGCAGTGGATTGTGGTGGTGAGAGTGTGAATAGGACTGCAGGCACAGCAGCCACTGACCCAGGAATGCAGACTACTGCACACCTAACACTGCAGAAATTAATCTTAAAACATTGTCTATATGTTTTAAACCCTAAAGTTGCCTTCTGACTTATATGGGCTACAGCACTGGAAGAAAGCAAAGCAGAACTGCCTAAGTATGCAAGCTTAACACTTACTGGAATGTTTCCATGCTTTCCACCTGTTTGAAGGCATATTGAAAATTAATATCAATGTGATACAAAGAGAACAAAAGCTGATTACTTTTGTAATTCATGCTTTTTGCTGCATGCCTACCTCTATTCGTCAAAAACATGCATAAACCTCATAAGTCACCTGATAAGACAGTTGAAATCAACCATGCTACCGTTTTTCCTCATTAAAAGATGAATTGTAAATAGCTCCATGTGTAAGGTAAGAAGACATTTCAAAAATCAAAAATTACCTGCAGAGCAAGAATTCTACTGATTTACATTCTCTCTGTCTGCATTTGTTTTTATTTAAGGTATTTTTATATGTATGTGGGTTTTAAACAACAGCATGATATGAACATGACAGTTGGTCTTGTTCAAACTGTTTTGATGGCCTTTGAGAGTATATCCTCTGCCAAAGTAAAAGCAGGCAGAAATGCCTCTTAACAAAGAAGCAGTTTTTAGCTTTCACTGAAAAGACTATGAAAGAACTGCTTATTTTTGCATCAGACTGGAGTTCCAGAATGAAAAGCTGGAGATAGAAAAAATGGCAGAAGTATGATAATCCTGGCTGGTTTATGAAGAAGTCTCCTTCCATAGTGAAAAGCCACCAATGCACAAAAGAGCTGAGAAGACCTTCTGAGTCATTTCACGTGCCATAGTGTTGTCTGTTGGAAGACAAAATTTGCTCTGAAGATTAGTATTGTCTTTTCTGAGGATTTTTACTGTGGTCCAGTGCCTCTGGATTTATGAGCCCTTTGAAGTCTTTGTAAGTTAGGAAAAAAAAGTAATGATTGATTATGAAGAAAGAGAGAAAGAAAGAAAATAAACAGTAGTCTGTCTGTGGACCTCAGTCTATCATTGTGCTCATCAAATACTCCAAAAAAAGCCACAAAATCTCTAAAACCAGAGAGAAGAATAAATAAAAAATTATGAATCATACCTCAGCCTCAATTTTGGAAGCTGGAATTGTAGAAGATGTATACAACATGTATTTCAGAGTTAAATTTTGGCTACCTTCATAGAAAGAAGCCTTTGAGAGTGAAAGGGGACTCAGTTTTTAAATCTTCGGGAACTTTTGCTGCAGCCTCTTATGTGGTACCTAAAGAGGCAGAACCAGTGTTTCATGAATCTGTGAAGGAGATCTGATTAGAAAGTATGGGTTTGGCTCCTTAAGTTTGACAGAACAAAAAAAGGTACATAACTGAAATACTGAGGAGAGGTAGAGCTGAGCACTGAGATAATGGAAAGCCTGCCCTTTGCATCCAGTAATGTCAAATTTTTTAAGGTGGTTTTTTTGTGTATGTGGTCTAGAGGGTTCAGGTGATTACTTCTCAGTTTTTTTCTTGTTTTTTGAGGTCTTTGGATCTCAGATTTATTTGGACCATTGCAAAAGTAGTTCTAAAAGAAACAAAGCAGTAATCAGGTTTTGGTTTTTTTTTCTCAAAGTGTTTTTTATTATTTTCAAGGTTTCATTTTTTTCTCTCTCCACATTACCCAAAATCCTAACTAATGTCTTTTGAAGAAAGCTCGGTGAGTTTTTTAACAAGAACACTGTGGTGCATTGGAAAACTTGTTACATACATTGCTCAGAAAGCTTACTTTTGAATTATTATTGGCATGATATTTATTTAAAGTAAAATTTATACCTTTGTAATAGTATTTGCCTTCCTTGTTTCTAGAAGAAAAACTGTCTGATAAGAGAAATACACAATTCCTAGGTCTTCTCTTTCAAGTTTTCATAAATTTTTTTAGATGTTCTCAGACAAGTATGCTGTGTAGCAGGTAATTTTGTACTCGGCAAAAATGAATTTGCAGCAGTGTAGTCACCATTCACCATTGCTTTTTAGTTTATTTTATACATTTGTGCACTCTAAATATTAATGAATATGAGTTCCCTTTCCACTACTTCTGGGGGCAGATCATTCCATAACACCATACTTGATGTGGTTAGAAGCATTCTTTTATTTTCCAGCCTAAATATATTTGTAACTAATTTATCCTCATTTGTTACAGTACATTAATAATTACAATTTTTTTCTTCTCAGTGCATATTTTCCTGATGCACTCCAGAGTGGAGTTTTTTTGTTTTGTGGGGGTTTTTTTGTTTGGTTGATTTTGCTCAGGTTGGATTTTTTGTGGGTTTTTTGTTTATTGGTTTGTTTGTTTGAGTTTTTTGTTTGTTTGTTTGTGGGGGTTTTTTTCTGAGCTTGCATCTCTGTCAACAAAACTGTATTTTTTATTTCCAAGGAAGGACTTTTGATTCCTGGTCATTTCATAGATCTTCTCTGTGTGTTTGTCAAAGTTTGAATAAACAGGTGGATGAACAGAGGTGTACATCCTAGCAATGATTTGCACAAAGGCATTAATATTTCTCTGCTGGTTGTCTATACAACATGCTGTTTTCCAGTGTTACCAGGTTCCCCTGATCATATCATTATCCTACTTAAAAATATACATTTGAATTACAGTGGTGTAGCAAAGCTGTAGTAGTACATGCTGCACATGACTGTAGTACAACTTTTATTAGTGGATCTATTTCAGTGAAGTTAGTTCTAGGAGCAGGCAGTGGCTTTTTATTGCTACCATCACTTCAAAAAGAACAGATGGATTTAGGTCACCATTGTGTAAATCAGTGTGTGTAACTTTTTGTAAGAGTTTTTCCTGAAATGAAGATTAAAATGGTCTGTGTTCATCTTATGAATGTGCTGAATTTCAATTCTGTTGAAAATTAAATTAATTAGTCTCAGAGAAGGAGTGATTTCAGCAAGTATTTTAGCATCTGTTAAATAGTCTTGAAACTTTAACACCAACATTGCTTTTTAAGACAAGTCTTTAATACTTTGTAAATCATATGAAGAATATGATGAAAACACAGGGTCCTTGCCTTGCACAGTTTTGGAGAAAATTATTTTAAGTAGCCTTTTTAGGAATAAGTTCTTGATGTAGGATGTTTCACAATTTTTATTATGAAGACCAAATATATAAAAGATATTTTAGGTAGCTTGGTTGAGAAATGTAAGACAGAAACCCATAAAACTGCACTGTAAGTACATATAACTAATTTTTACCATAACTGAATGAAATTATCGATATATTAAAAAATTTAGATTGTCCATCTATTTGAACTTCCATTCACCTTAAATATTCACTTGATATAAAAGGGGATACATGTTTCGAAGTACTTAATCTTGAGCTAATTAGAGAGGCTGAAAAACCTTTTTTTTTTTAGTTTATATGCCTTTTTTTTTTTTTTTTTTTTGCTCTTTCTATCTATTGCTGACAATACCAGTTCTTGTCCTTTTATTCAGTATGGAAGGTTAACAAGATAGTTACTCAAACCATGGTTGAGAATTAAAGTTTTTTTTCTACAGTGCAAGATCATCATCCAGTAGAATGTTAGTAGTATGAAGAGCTATTTCTGTTAATGACATACTAATTACAGCACCTCAATTTTAAGAATATTAGGTCTTTGAATGACAAAATGGAAAAGTTACCTGATGACCCACAAAATACAGTTAATTAATTTGATAAAGTTTTGTGTAATTCAATTTCCTAATGAGTTTCTTAAAGAAGGGCAGTATTTTATATTTAAATGGGCTGTGTACTTTGTAATAATAACAGCAATTTTCATAGTCAAAATGCCCAGTGTTGATGTGATATTAAAAAAAGAAACCAGAGCAAATCCCCAGTGTTAGCTCCTGGGCCATTTTGTATCAGGTGTTGTATTTTCATAGATGTGGTAAATAATAGGAGAAAAAGTGTTCATTGAGAATATTACGGTCTTGTACTGTCACTTTGATGTTGATTGTAAGACCGAAGTTATAATTAGCTTTTAATATTTCATATATGCACTGGAATGTCACCTTGTAGTAGCAATCAACCACAGTAATTAAGAGCAGCACAGATTATTTCCATTCCATATTCTTTAATCATTTTTAGTCACATAATACAGAAATCTAAAAAAAAAGATGAATTAAAAAAGATGATTTGTGTGGGAATAAAATATGCGGTCATCTATAGCACTGAGCACTGGCCAAAGTTAAATAATGATGTAATATGTGCTTTTTTTTTTTTTACAATGTATCTGAATTAGGTTGTACGCGTACATCTAACTACCAGATAATGAGAACTTTATGAGTGACTGTGTGTGTGCGTGGAATGCTAGAAGGTCTCTTTACACTACCCTTTTCTACTCTGTTTAGCTTTACCTTTCAAATAAAGGGCAAATTCTTAAAATAATGATGGAAATAACACATTTCTCAAAATGTAGTCTATTGCTAAATATGTTAGCAATATAAACAAAAATCTTAAAAGTTACAGGTTTCCTATAGCTGGTTGCTCATGGTCCAGACAAGGACTAGGCAGAGAATCAAGACTGTGAGCTGTATGAACTCCAGCATCATACTTTTTTGTGTTTGTGTCTGCAGAGGACTGCAGTCATGGCAAATTCTGTGTTGCTTTCTGGTGACGTTTTTAATTACGAATTCTTCATAGTTTCTGCATCAGGTATCCCTACGTTCATTTACATGGCAAGGACCCTGTGAGCCATCTAGTGGGAGGTTTCTTCTTGACACTTGACCGTTTCATAGAGCTCTTCCTTGCATTTTCTGTTCAGCCATCCAGCACCAGCTCCTCAATCTGTCATGGAACTTCCCTCATCCTCACGTACCTGTTATGGTCAGATTACTTTGAAGTGACAGCATTTTTTGAGATTGAATGTCAAAAGCAGAACAGACTTTGCTAGACTTCTGTTACTTTATATATAATTAAAACCTATCATTTTAATTAACCAGGAAACAATCAAGTCAGACAAGACATCAGTTTATGAATCTGTTCAGAACAGTTACTTAAATGGAATAAAGAATGCTTATTAATTTAATACTTAAATGCTCATACAAGAAGAAAACAATGGTTACTCTTTTCTGCAACATGAGATCTAAGTGCCTTCAGGCATTAGAATGTCCTGCCCAGGACAGTGGTGGAGTCACCATCCCTGCAGGTATTTAAAAGGCATTTGGACCTGGTCCTTAAGGGCATGGTTTAGTTGTTAGCTTATGGTGTTTGTCAAAGATTGGACTGGATGTTCTTGGAGTTCTTTTCCAACCTGAAATATTCTGTGATTCTGTGGTTCTGTGATTCTAAGAATTTGTGGTGCTGGCCATGCAGATGTATGTTGTCTGCTTTGGGTTGAATTGGGCCATGTGGGACAGCTCTAAACCAGCTTTAAGTTTCCCCATTTATAAAACAAACCTATGGGAATTCATGAAGTATCACTTTAACCACTTCTGTAACACAGAAGCTTGACGTCCCTTCCTTGGTTTGTAGTGGTAAAATCCCATGCAGCAAATTGATTTATGATGCCAAATGAATGCCAATGAATGTTGGCCTATAGTAGGAATGGGATGGAGCATCTGGGTTTAATTAAAGAGTGAGTTTAGAACAACGATTTCAGTTAAGATTGAGCTCCTTCATATAAGGCCAGGGACTTTTGAGTCCAAACCTGAGTAGGCTGAGGAAGGAGGAGACTGAACACCCTGCAGAGCTAAACAGCAGTACCTGTGTTTTCAAGGAGCTGAGTAACTGCCAGAGGACTTGGGGTACATGTGATAGTAAGCTGTGCACCTAGACTTTCTTTGTATGCTCAGGGGAAGTTGATGGAGTCAGGTAGATAATAGGCAAAGAAAAGTCCAATATTCGATTATTGCTGATACAGTTTACAGTGACAGTTTATGAGCTGGCTTTTCAAAATGGTGCAATATACTGTTACCTGGGATTCCCCTAGTGCTTGGGACTATTTTTTAGCATCTTCTCAGATGAAGCAAGAACAGTGCCCATGCAATGTGGCATATGTTTCAAGAGTCTTAAAAAAGCACTGCATCTCCAGAGCACAGTTCTGCTTTTCAGTAATTTTAGTCACACTGCATATATCCAACCCTTCTGACACTAATGGGTATAGTGAGTGTGTGTGTAAGTCAGCATATCAGGATATGCAACAACATATCTGCAAGGAAACTTTCAAAAAGCCAGCTGTGCTGATGTACATGTAGATTATGGTAACAGTTTGAGTACTTAGATGTTGAAAAAGTTTTAGTGGTTCTCAATACCACCAGAATTTTTAATACTAGTACACGTACAGAGATCATGGATAAATCTGAGCCTGAGAACCTTCCTACACTACATTTCTGGACAGAAAATACGGGTAAGTCTGGAAAAATGATAATGCTGTACTACAAGAACAGTGAAGCCTTGGGAAGATAGAGCATTACTGATGCTTTTATACTTGATTCATTTATTTTTAAAGTGGTATGATTATAGATGTTTTATTTTTAGCAGAAATTCCGTTTCAAAGAGTATGTTACAAGATGTCTCTAGTAAAGAAGTATTTCTAATACATTCTATGATTGTACAGGTTTAGTATACTTGCACATATAATGGCAATGTCCCACAGAGAAGTAAGATGACTACAAAACCTTTAATTTGTCTACTAGTAGTTTATTGTGTATTTCATACAGGTTGTCTTTTCAAGAAATTGATTTAGGAATGGTGGTCAACTATACTGTTAATTCTACAGGTATTCTGATCAGTGTAAACAGTGAAATGTTAGCACCTTTAGGTTTTCTACTCAGCTTACATAGGGGAAGATGATAAACTATGCTCTTTTAATTTTTCATCAGAATTGTACAGTATGTGACAGTATGAGAAATTGACCTTGATATGCTCTTTTTGCCTAGTGGCTGCTCTGCCTGCTTTTTGTTTGATAACAGTGCTTTCTTTTTGGTGACATCTTGGTAGCAAATTTTGTTTTCCTCTATTTTTCCTCAGGTTAAAAATCAACGATCACTTGGTAGTTAAATCTGCCTCTTATAGTTGTAACTACCAATTGGTTAAAGCAAAAGAAATACACTTAGGTTAACAGTCTCTCTGAAAGAAAACACTGACCTGCTGACTTGAGCTGGTGAGGCATGTAAAGTATTTCAGCCAAGAGCAACCTTGAAACAGGTGCCTCACTATTTATTAATATTCCCTTCAGGTTTCACAGCAATGTTAGTTTCCTCTGTGGAGCAATCTGAAGTTTTTCAGTGCTACTGGCACGTTTCAGCTCACCTCTCATTTGTGTAATGCACAGCTGCAGAGAGCTGCAAAAAAAGATGATCAGCTTGCTTGAGTGGAAATTGCTGAGTTTAAATACAGATCTTTTAATGTGGCACACCTTTTATAAAATGGAAGTAGTACTGTTTGCTTCAAATCTTTAAAAAATATAAATGT